>NW_020799095.1:78151219-78258970 GCF_003259725.1 Athene cunicularia | reverse complement strand
CGGACCCACCCCTTCGCAGTGGAAGCGGCCCGCGGCCGGTCGCGCCCCGCCCCGCGGGACGGAGCCTCCGGGGGCCGGGCGGAGGCGCCCAAGACCCCTCTCCCCGCTCCGTCCGGTCAGGCGAGGCGCCGCCATCTTCTGGTGGTCCCCGTGTATGGCTCTGAGCTGTCCTGGCTTCCCTCTCAAGCCGGGCCGTTAGGACACCCATGTTTCCACTGTTGGCAGTGAATTTGACTTGTGTCTCTGACAGATGAGGTTTCCTTTAAAAAGTCCGTCAGCTCCTCAGCAGCGTTGAGAAAGTCTATCAAACAATGTTTAACTTTGTATTTAACAAGGCCTGAGTGATTAAAGTGTGCAGAGAAGATACCCTGACCTTGAGAATAGGTGCGTCCAGTCAGAATTGTTCAAAGAAGGTGGGTAAGAAAGAACAACTTGGCCAGACAGCAGTTGGGAAACATCCAAGGAGCAGAAATTTTCCTCAAAGGACTCGTGACCATGAAAGGGAAAAAGGAGTAGGGGCCTAACTCCCCAAATGACCACTGATGACCACCCAAGACCCCTGCGCATGTGTAGTGTAACTTTGCAACACCAGCATGATGTATATGTAGTAGATAGGTGGAAAGGCAGAAACTTCTTGGAAAATGTATAAATATTCATGTCTTTAAGATACAGAAAGGATGAACTTTTGCTTTAATTATGCACATTAGGCGAAGTGATCCCCTGTGCATCCAGCACTGCAATAAAGAATGCCTGCCTTCTAAAACTTCAAGCTAAGGATTAGAGGGTTCTTTTGAGATCAGATTTACGGTAACACTAGCAGTCTGCCTTAGGGAGAGATACACAAGAACTGAGGGTTGCAAAAAATTTTCTAGTAGAACAAAAGGAGCTTGTCTATCCCTGGTGAAGTGCACACTGTAAGTTTTTCCTGAGCTTCCTAGAATAATAGTGAGGACTTGCCATCCTGCAGAGCGGTAGCCATCGGTTGGCAGATCAGGCTTCAGGGGTGCAGCACAGGGCCTAGACACTGGGGTGTTTCTCTGGAGTTTCCCTGGTTCTCCATGGTTTACCAGCATGCATTCATTCAGCCTTCCGTACCATTTTACACAGTCAGTGTTTATGCCAAGGAAAGGGGCAGTGACAAGCTGGCTGCTAAAGAAGTGCTGCCAGAGGGGAGACAGACCGTTCCCCCTGCACTTCAGGCTTCTGAACTGTAGGGGTGCAGCCAGGGTAGCAGTTTCCTTGTGTGTACCTGTGCCTGCAGCTGTTGGGCTCAGGCAGTTCCCGGCAGCCCTTCCAGGCAGAAATACTTTGTCTTTGGGGCTGAAAGGGTGTTTTGTTTCATTTTAGACTGCTTTTCTCAGCCTATACAGGGCCACTTCTGCACGTAGTGCCTGTCTCTCGTGTCTAAGATGTTTTCTTTTTGGTAGGCAATCCCGAAGCCAAGGGCCTATTGCTGTCCAGAGCACTGGGGTCTGTGGGCAGAACCAACCCCAGCTTCTGCAACCTCAGCCAGCATGGACAGCCAGTCTGCTGCTGAACTGCCTGGGTACCATCAGCTTCACCATCCTTTTCCTTCTTGCTGCTCTGTAGCAAAGCAAAGGCTCAAAAGTCAGTGACTCTGGCACTGTTTGTCTGTCGCCTTTTGGGAAGTCTCTGTAGAGCTCAGACCTGAGCATGGTACTTTAGTAGGTACCCAGGGCTCCATTCTGCCCTGGTCCACTTCCCCTGCTGTGATCAGAGGAGCTCAGCTAAGAGCAGAAAGTCCCTGACAGGGGTGTGCCAGTCCCCCTGCTTCAGAGAAATGGGTGTGGGGGCAAAGAAAGGGTGACTTTACTTCCCCAGAAGGATTAAGCCGGTTCTCTTAAACTGAGGGAGAGGCAGTGATTAACCTTACCTGTCCCCAGAGCTGAGAAGCTTCTGCAGGACAAGGACCATATTCCAGGGCAAGGGATGTCAGTTTATTGCAGTGCCTGTACACCATCGTGACCACATGTCATGGTTTAAGCCCAGTGGGCAACTGAGCGCCATGCAGCCACTCACTCACTCCTCCAAAAGGCTTCAGAATTGAGACAAGGACAGAGAGGGATGACTCATCCATTATGGTCATGGGCAAAAGACAGACTTGTTAGGGGAAGAAAAAGAACATCAGTTTAATTTGAACACCACCAACACCACCACTTAATTTAACAATCAAACAGAGTAGTACAGTGAGAAATACAACCACATCTTAAAAACACCTTCCCCCCACCCCTCCCTTCTTCCCAGGCTTAGCTTTGCTCCCAATTTCTCTACCTCCTCCTCCCCAGCAGCACAGGGGGTAGGGGATGGGGGTTGTGGTCACTTCATCACCCATTGTCTTTGCCACTCCTTCTTCCTCAGGGGGAGGACTCCTCACACTCTTCCTCTGCTCCAGCATGGGGTCCCCCTCACTGGAGACAGTCCTCCATGAACTTTCTCTGACATGAGGCCTTACCATGGGATGCAGCTCTTCCCAAACTGCTCCAGTGTAGGTCCCTCCTGCATGTTGCTGTCTTCCCAGCAATGAACTACACCAGCACAGGCTTCCCTCAGTGTCCCAGCCTTCTTTGGGGGCAGCCACCTGCTCCAGTGTGGGGTCTTCCACAGGCTTCCATGGTCTGCAGGGGCACAGCCTGCCCTCTCATCATGGGCTGCAGGGGGGTCTCTGCTCCAGTGCACCTCCACCCTCCTCCTCCTTCCTTCCACCAACCTCGGTGTTTTCATTGATGTTTCCCTCGCAACTCCTTCTCACAACTCCCACAACTCCCCCTTCTTAAATATGTTGTCACAGAGGCACAGCCACTGTCACTAATTGGCTCAGCCTTGGCCAGAGTCGGGTCTGACCTGGCACAGAGGGAGCTTTGAGAAGCTTCTCACAGGGGCCGTTGCTGTAGTCCCCTCCACTGCTACTAAAACCCCACCACACATGCACAAACCCAACACACCATGGAAAGGGGAGCAGGCAGCTCAAGACATAACCCAGCCTTAGACTGAGTTCTAAGTGTAAGGAGAGCTTGGGTGTATGTCTGACAGGTGTTTACTATGAGGGACAACTTGGTGAAGAAAGTCTCTGGAGGAATGCAGCTCTATGCCAGGCCTGCATCTCCTCCTATATTCAGCCTCTCCAACATCTTACATTTAGGTTTCTCCAGATCAAGACTGGTTCTGCCAGTGTAATTCCAGGGCATAAAGTGCTACTCATTAAAAGCCTGTGGCTAGGGCTAGGTACAGTAGCCACTCTGGCAGGTCATTCAGGTAAAGGTCAACTGGACCAAACACCTGTGTCTCCACAGTTTGTGGCATTGCGTGCAGCTAAAAAAGAACAGTGATTAGGCAGAATTGGGCTTGCGTAGGTTTCAGCAAAGCGCTGCCATGCGTGTGAAGACTAGGGAGTCCCTTGGTCTTGATTGGTACTACAGTCCTGCTACCCCAGCCTTCAATGTGCCTACCACTTCAAAAATTAATTTGTGGGCACGTGTCTCAATCCAATATCGTGGAGGGTTCTTAAATGATCCCAAGAGCAAGATTAAGACGCAAATGAGGTCAGATACTGCACAAACCTTGTAAGCTTTATTTCACGGAATAACTGATAATAGCGATAAGACAGAACAAAGAAGAAAGACAAAGTCAAAATACCTAAGCAAGCAAACAAAAGAGAGGCAGCAATACTATTTACCGCCACCATGAGTCTAGTGGCTTCCCATTGATCCAGTCCCGATGCAGGTGATGGAGGGGGGGAGGTGGTTCCTGCAGATGATGAGGAATGCTGCTACTGTGAGTCTAGTGGTGTCCCGTTGGTCTGATCCCGGTGCAAGTGATGGGGGGAATCCTGCAGGTGATGGAGAATCCTCATCAAGCTGTTGTCTGTAGCTCTTTGAGTGCGACCATCCAGCCAATTCTTTATCCACCGAGTGATCCATCCATCAAATCCACGTCTCTCCAATTTAGAGACAAGGATGTCATGTGGGACAGTATCAAATGCTTTGCACAAGTCTAAGTAGATGGCATCAGTTGCTCTTTCCTTATCTAATAATGCTGTAATGCTGTCATAGAAGGCCACCGAATTCATCAGGCATGTTTTGCCCTTAGTGAAGCCATGTTGGCTGTCACCAGTCACCTCCTTATTTTCCATGTGCCCTAGCATAGTTTCCAGGAGGGTCTGCTCCATGATCTTGCCAGGCACAGAGGTGAGACTGACTGACCCATAGTTACTCAGGTCCTCTTTATTTCCCTTTTTAAAAATTGAGATTATGTTTTCCATTTTCCAGTCAGTGAGAACTTCACCAAACTGCCATGACTTCTTAAATATGGTGGATATTGGCTTAGCCACTTCATCCACCAGTTCCCTCAGGACCTGTGGATACATCTCATCAGATCCTGTGGGCTTGGGCACCTTCAGGTTCCTTAGATGGTCTTGAATCTGATCTTCTCCTATGGTGGGTGGTTTTTCATTCTCCCAGTCCCTGACTTTGCCTTCTGTGACTTGGGCAGTGTGGCTGAAACACTTGCCAGTGAAGACTGAGGCAAAAAAGTCATTGAGTACCTCAACCTTCTGCATATCCTGGGTGACCAAGTCTCCTGTTTCTTTCCTGAGAGGGCCCACATTTTCCCTAGTTCTCCTTTTATCACTGACATACCTGTAGAAGCTTTTTTTATGCTCTTGACATCCCTGGCCAGATTTAATTCTATCATGGCTTTGGCCTTCCTAACCTGTTCCCTGGCTGTTCAGTTTCTCTGTATTCCTCTCAGGCTACCTGTCCCTGCTTCCACCTTCTATAGGCTTCCTTTTTGTGTTTGAGCTTGTCCAGGAGCTCCTTGTTCATCCATACAGCCCTCTTGGCATTCTTATCTGACTTCCTCTTTGTTGGGATACATCACTGCTGAGCTTGGAGGAGGTGATCCTTGAATATTAACCAGCTTTCTTGGGCCCCTCTCCCCTCCAGGGCTTTATCCCATGTTACTCTCCCATGCAGATCCCTGAAGAGGCCAAGGTCTGCTCTCCTGAAGTCCAAGGTAGTGAGCTTGCTGCGCTCCCTCCTCATTGCCCTAAGGATCTTGAACTCCACCACTTCATGGTGACTGCAGCCCAGGCTGCCCTTTAACTTCACACTCCCTACCAGCTCCTCCTTGTCCAACATAGCACCTCTCCTCGTTGGCTCCATCACTTGGGGAAGGAAGTTACCATCAATGCATTCCAGAAAACTCCTGGATTGCTTCTGCTCTGTTGTCCCTCCAACAGGTACAAGGATGGTTGAAGTCCCCCATGAGGACGTGAGCTCATGAATGTAGATGTGCCAACCAGGAATGAGGCACTGCTGGACTTGCTACTCACAAATCAAGAAAACCTGCTTTGTAGTATCTCAGTGATAGCCTTGGCTGCAGTGATCACAGTATTGTGGAGTTTGGGATCCTGCCGAGCACACTAAAGGTTAGTACTAAGACAAAGGTTTTAGATTTTAGAAGAACAAACTTCAGCTTGCTCAGAACTCAGTTGGGAGGGATTCCGTGGGAAGCTTCCCTGGAGGATAAAGGAGCTAGTGAGTGCTGGGAGTTTTTCAAGAATGCCCTCCTGGAAGCACAAAAACAATTCATCCCCTTTAAAGGTAAGGGAAGTAGGTGGAGCAAGAGACCCCCTTGACTTAACTGTGAGCTTCTGAGTCTTCTCAAAACCAGAAGAGATGGGTACCAGAGGTGGAAAAGTGGATGAATACCCATGGAGAACTACAAGGACATTGCCAGGGCCTGCAGAGATGCAGTTAGAAAAACAAAAGCTCATCTTGAACTGAAATTGGTGTCCTGATCCAATGTTGGGGGAGGTTTCGATATAATCCCAAGAGTAAGATTAAGATACAAACGAGGTTAAATGCCATACAACCTTTTGAACTTTATTCCCTTAAAAAGAGGTAATAACGATAGAACAGAGGGAAGCAGAAAAGGTCAGAACAGCTAAGCAAGCAAACAGAAGAGATGCAGCAAGATCAGTTACCACCACGACGAATCCAGTGGCATCCTGTTGGTTCGGTCTCCGTGCAGATGTTGGGGGAATCCCTCAAGAGAAGAGTACACAGTCCTTTTATCATCCCAGGCCCTGCGATCAGTCTGCCCATTTCCACGGAGCTCATTATCATATTCACCGTCCCATGTTCCTCCACACGCACATGCCCAGGTGTTCACAGTGGTCATACCAGTAGGGAGGTCAGCCAGCAATGCCTTCAGCCTCTACACATCCTCTTCATCCTGACTTCTTTCCCCGGCTCTGCGCACAAGTGCAGCTGGGAAGTCTGCCAGGTGAGGAAAGGCTGAGAGAGTTGGGTTTGCTCAGCCTTGAGAAAAGAAGGCTTAGAGGAGACCTTACCACCACGTTCTAGTATTTAAAAGGTGGCTACAAGAAGATGGAGACTCCCTTTTTACAAGGAGTGACATGGAAAAGGAGAGGGCTAATGGGTGCAAGTTACTCCTGGGGGGATTCTGATTGGACACATGGGGAAAATATTTCACGAGAACAATCAGCCATTGGAATGATCTCCCCAAGGAAGTGGTGTATTCCCCAACACTGGACAGTTTTAAGATTTGTTTGGACAAGGTGCTGGGCCATCTTGTCTAGACCATGGTTTTGGCCAGAAAGGTTGAACCAGATGAGCCTTGAGATCCCTTCCAACCTGGGATGCTGTGATTTGATGATATGTACCAAGTGCAGGTAGGGAGCGATTTGCTTCCACCCAGCAGGGACTCCACTATATACATTCAGTCCCTTAGTGCTTGTTTTAAACAGTCCAACCATTGTTCATGCTGTATTGTCTAAACAAACATTAAAATTACCACAGGATGTCACTGTTGTGCAGTATATATGTATATCTGGCCGAGTGAAGAGCACAATCATTCCACTTTTGAAAAGATGCTCTTAGCAGCTTACAAAGGACTGACTGACTGAAACACTGACCCAGAGAAGGAGCATAAAATTACATTGCCAATACCTATTTTTAAACCTATGCTTGCTGGTAAACCAGTACCTTTAGGTGCAGCATGGAAGACCCCTGTACAAAGGTGAGTACTGTAAATCTATCATCATGAAACTGTAGATGGCTTAACTAAGAAGAATAAAGTTACTAAAGTTGTGGAGCATATACGAATGCCCTTTTAATACATGGAACCTCCTTGCTCTTCTATCTAGAATGCCTCTGGATTCAACCCCCGTCAACCAGATGATGGCTGTTTTACTGATACTCACAAAATACAGATTAAATGGCAAGGAATGGCTTCTGCTGTATATGTAGAAGAAGAAACTGTAGTAACTGGGCAAAGAGAAGGTTCTGCTCAATTAGGGGAGCTCTATGCCATAATATTAGGACTTAGATATGGTGTACAAGCCATATACACTGATTCCTGTGCTGTATGGGCTAGTGCTACACACTGTCCAGGAAACTGGGCAAATTCCTCATATATCTCAATATATTGTAGGGAAGCAAATATTTGGAACAAATATAAGATACTACCAACTGTCATCCTATTATTATATGGCATGTGGCAGCACACCAGAAAATTATAGTAGCCTGGAGTACTGAATGGCTGCATGTATGATTTGAACACACTGGATCATGTGACTTGCATTAGCATCCAGAAGGCGAGGTTGGCCAATTACTAAGAAGAAAACAGATCATATAGTGACAACCAGTGGATTTGATAATGAAATTAAGGATTCTCTTGGCCAAAATCAACAGTAAGCAAACCTTAGGGAAGGAAAAGTCCTTTGGGGTTCTGGGCAAGTCGACTGTATCAGACTCATGAAATGTACCTCCAAGGGGTGGGAATTTATTATGACCACAGTTGAAGTAGTGAGCAGTTTAGATAATGTTTACCTTGCCTGCACTGCATCCAGACTGCAAACTGGAGCATGACTAAACCAATGGTTTTCTGCACAGCCAGTGCTACAAGAGATACAGTCAGATAATGGGTCACATTTTAAAAATAAATTAGTATGGGAATGGTATCTTGAGCATGGACTTAAGTGGACTTTGCACTTAGTCTCTTGACCTCAGAGTAATGGTATAGGAGAAGAGTGAAGCAGGTTGCTTTAAAAAACAAATGGTTCAATGGTGGCACTAATTGGGGAGGAAACTTACGGGAGGCCATGCAGTTCTTAAAATCCTGACAGTCACTGGTAATCCACTGTATAAAGGTTTTGAACAATCTCCTGTGCTGAACCAACACCAACGGGATGTGTTGAACACCTCAGTGTGGCATCCAGGAGATCAGGTGAGAATTCAGCTTCCATTATTTGGAAGGCCCTGGGTTACTTTGCAGTCCTTTTGAGGGAAAGAAACACAGGAAACTACAGATAGTATGGGAATGACATCATTATTGAGGCTTGGATACAATCGAAGAAATAAGTCTTCTTTCTTACTTCCTAGTAACCACTGACCTCCTGGATGAATGAGTGAAAGATTTGAACTGCCATTTGACTTGCATGCTATGGAATGTGTCCATCTAGCAAGTACACTAAATATTCCCTGGAATTTCGTTAACGCTCCTTGTGATGAGGTGTTACCACCAGAGAGAGTGTTGACAACATCTAGAAAGTCAGGAACCTTCATATATCAAACAACTCTGACCCTTGTGTTGGGAACTCTAGGATACTGGTAGATAAATGTTGATGCACTATGCAATAATCAAACAAACCAACGGATGATGGTAACCTCTTCCATGATATGGGGTGTGAGGCCCAATATATTCAGAACCTGCCAGTGGGGTAGCAAGAATCAGGGTATCCACCTGACTGCCTGTACCAATCTTAAATTTGCTTCAAGATCTGTATCTGGGAACCTGGACTTGGATGGGTGGAGAAATGAATACGTTCTAAAGGAGACATAACCCCCCAAAATGATCACAATACTATTGAAGGTCTGTACCAGGTCTGGCTGAACTGGAATTGGTTTTCCTCTATAGCAGCCCTCACGATGCCATGTTTTGTGTTGGGAGCTGTCAGGGTGTTGATAGCACCCTGGTGTTGTGGCTACTGCTGAGTGGTGCTTACACAGCACCAAGGCTCTTTCTGACATTTCCCCCCAAGTGGGATGGGATGGGCAAGATCTTGGGAGGGGACACCACCAGGACAGCTGACCCCAACTGACCAAAGGGATATTCCATACCATATGACATCTGCTCAGTATAAAGCTGGGAGAAAGGAGGAAGGGGGTGGGGTCATCCTTGGTCCTCCGAGGCAACCACTACGCGTATGGGAGCCCTGATTCCTGAGAAGGCCTGACAGTGCCTCTTCATGGAGAGTAGGGAATAAATCTCTTTCCTTTTTTGTGATTCTGCACACAGACCTTTGCTTCGCTTTGCTAATATTAAAACTGCCTTGGTGGTTTTTTACCTACCTTATTTTCCTTCCCCTCTTTGCCCTATTGAGAAAAAAGGAGGAAGGGGGGTAAGTGATAGAGCAACTTGGTGGGTACCTGGCATTTAACCAAGGTCAAACCACCACAAGGTCCTGTTCACTTTTTCCTCTTACACAAATATACACATGCAAAAATATCAGATAACAAGGAATGGCAATGCCTGCTGAGAATGGAACCATTAGAATTCGTTGTAGGAGTCTGTGAGCCAATTAACCATCAAGGTCATGGCTTGTGTGCCACTGTGGGCAGCATGCAATTTGAAATTTCCCTGATTTTCATGACTACTGCTATACCAGTAATAGTTATCCAAGGATTTCCCAGAAGATTTGCAGTTTTTACCTCCTAAATATTTGAATTTTACATTCGGATTTGATGGGACAACATTAGCATAGGTATATTCGCATTGCTCACTATCGAAAGTACCTATATATGAACAATGGTTCAAGCCCCATTGGAAAACCTGCACAGTTAGTGATCTTTCCAGGGAATTGCGAACAATTGGATTGGGCACAGGAGCACTGGATTCTATCAATTTAGAAATCACTAGTAATAAAGTGTCCAGGCTAACACCATTAAGCAAACAAGCTATAAATAGTCAGACCATGGATATAGTAAATGGAAAGGATGCAACTATGGATACCTTGAGTATCAGCCCAGACCCTTGTAAAACTCCAGAAGATTTTCAAGGAAATGTATGCTGGAGTTGACAAATTTACTTCTAATGCCATCAATGCCATTGCTTGTGTTACCATAATTTTATAATAAATTAATATGAACAAGCCAATTGGATCCATGGTGGGAATCTGTTATGTTAGGGACCCTATTACTGGATTGGTGCCAGTATTGTAAAGTCCATTTTATCAAAGGTTAGGAGTAGCAGGCAAAAGTAGTCTGATGAGTGAATCTATTTATTACTGCACCATAAATAGGGAAAGTAAAGAAGAACCCATTCAACAATATGCCTTGCTCCCCATTATTGGGGAGCTAATAGAATGTGGCTGCCAGTTCCAGGGACCAAATGCATGGATAACAAAGGTAACCTAATTGATACTCATGGGTGTAAAATGGGGAAACCATGAAAAGTACTGAACAGTTAATAATACAAGACCCTTGTTCAAGTAATATGACCTCAGGTACCTGCTATTTAGGCTAAGTATATGATAACTGCATGGTTGTACTTAAGTGAAAATTGGGTTGTATACGTATTGGATTTGCTTTGTGATGTTCTGTGTAATGACAGAATGACTTTATTGAAACCAAAAAGCTAATTGATACTGATGCTGGTGGAATATTGGTTTACAGCTTGGACAGAACCCATAGGACCAGTATGGGACGTTGTACATTTTCAAACTGCAGAAATGTTTTTGATGAGCAGATTGTCAAGATTGCAACAGGAATTGAACAAACTGCTAGACATCATCGGTATATTTTTATGGGTTATGCACCATCTGCAACTGGCATATTGCATCTTATGTTGCATCTTTTGGTAATTGTATTGTTCTGTATTTTATTTGTTTTCTATTAGTATGTTTATATATCCAGATTTATTGCTAACATCACTATGCTCAGAGTATGTTACCTAATAACAAACTGTAATGCTAGACCTCTATGAAAGTGCTCAAAGCTTTCCCCTACCTTCACCTTCAATGAGTCCAGAAGAGTAAAAGTACCTCCACTCACTGAAGCATGGGATTTACTAGACTTCTGGTCTATGCCAAGTGATGGAGTGTGGGTGTTCAGTTGATTCCTGCACAGGTTTTGGCCTGATGCACAGCTCATGCTAAAGCCTGATGTATGGTGGGAGCAGCACCATTAGACTAAAGTGAGAGCAACATATATATTGGATGTGAATTTGTGAGTTAGTACCTTTGTGAGGTATTGAGTTTGTGAATTAATGGAGGTATGGATTAGGGAATTATCAATTTACTAGTCTGTTGAAAGGGGATTGAATCCTTGTTTGATTTTTACCTAGTGAGGTAATGAAATAAAAATTCATATACAAAGTACATTGCCCTTTAAATCTGAGAGATCCAAATGAACTGACATGCATGTCATCCAGAATCTGCTACATGACATTGCTGGCACTCCATTGACTGTTCGTTGAGCAAGGGATAGGTTTTCATTCAATTTGTTTCTCTCCCCTAACTATTGCTTACTTATAGTAGGACAGAAATATTTATAGGGAGCTGACACTTGTAATAGTACTATGAAAATTGTCATTGTATATTGACAATAAAAGAAAAATTATTTTTAGTTTTGTCAAGCTCTGATGACAAGCTATGGCTTGCTTTCTCCTCTGTGTACTTCCGTAATAATTTAGTGCAGGGAGAAAAGATGAGAGGAATGGAAAAGCTTTGCATTTCTTAACTTCATTTCCTATTTTTATGCTGGGTGTCTTACTGAGATATCACCTTTCACTGAACAAAAAAATTTTCTTCCTTTGAAATACTGGAGTCATGCCATCATACTGCCTTGCTTGACAAGTGTATATTAACTTAAACGGTTTGTTTCATCTGCTCCTTCTGGTGCCTTTGTATTAACACCAAGCAATGATTAAGAAAGGTCTCTTTTCTATTTTCTTCCAGCCTTAGAAGTCACGATCACAGACATACTGTATGGTAATAAGGTATATAATTTCTACCCAATTTTTTTTTCCATACCAAAAGAATGAAAGAATTAGTCATATGCTAACCAATATACTTTGTCTCAGTAGAAACACTACAAAAAAGCATAGTCTTAATTTCCCATATATGTATCTCTCTTTTTTTTTTTTTCCTGTGGTAGCCTAAACCATTCATAATTCATGTTTCTCTTTTTTATAAAATATATCTTTAATACAGCCAGGTGAATGAAAGCTTGTCAGCTCTCTGTACGGCATAATTTTCCTGAGTGAAATTATATAACATTATTTGCAACAAGCGTTTTTTTTCTTAGAATTAAGTCTGCAGTGTTATTGGGGTTTATGCCAGGAAGTGATCACTCCTGAGCAAGTTGCTGTGCACCATTTTCTTTTCATCTTGTTCATTGCCAGAGTAAACAGCATAGCCTTACTGAACACCACTGGGAGTGAACCATGGTTTGATACCTCTGCAACAGCCCTTATGGCTGTTTTTATGTGAGTAAACTAAACCATATGAAAGAGTGACCCTGCAACATATTAACTGGCATTACTTTGGTCCACACTCTCTGCTAACTGTAAGTAGCATTAGTTCTTTATTCATGTGATAATATTTCCCTTCCTACAGCTTGGAAGTTATAACTGGCCATTGGCTGTTCCCTACAAAGGGAAAGCCACTGTAGTGCAGCATGCTGCCTGTGATGCTGCCCTCAGAATGATGCCAGGAGGCCTGCCATGCCCTCATGTTGTCCCTGAGGCCATGCCAAGCTCACCCACAGCATTATGGTAGAAAAAATAGTACTCTTGAGGCAAGTGAAGTAGCAATTTAATTCTTTCCAGGGTCTTCTCATGCAAGAAATTGTTGAGACCTAACAAGGACCCACTTGTAGGCTTAAGGAAATGGCAGCCCTCATAATCACTGATGGCAAAGTGCCTAGGACTGTGTGATTGTGCATGAATTCAGTACTCCCGTTAAAACGAGCCTCATAGTCACAGAATGAGTGTTAGTCCAGTCAAGCATGCAAAAAATCGTGAAGTTGCACTTGGCAAAATGCCCCAGTTATCTGAGGGAGCGACCTCCACCATGGCTTTGCCTATCCTGGGTTTGGTAACCAGGACACATCAGATGTCAGAAGACTCCAAAGAAAAAGATGGTGCCACAGCACTCCTCACCAGGTCTCCTTCCTTGCTCAGATATAGCCATCTCCATCTCAGATAATAGCCCTCTCTGTATGAACATTGTGTATGTGGATCCAGTCATGCCAAGTGTGGCCCCACCAGAAGGTGCTCCTGTCCTACTGATGCCTCTTTATGAAGAGGATTGCAGATGTTGAAGGTTTCCAACCTGTACACTGCCTGCCATGTGCTCAGGTGGTGAGGTCTGGATGTGCTGCTTCTGCTGCATGGCTGAGCTTCTGAGCTTAGGGTCTGAGCTGGCCACAAGGAGCCCACTGGAAGGGGAGAGTTGCCCCTGAAGAGTGGTGGGTGGGTGTCTGATTCAAGCATCTTCAGCAGTTGAGTCAGCAGGGAGTGTGTTGCATCATGGGCCCAACGTCAGCTGTGGCAGGTGAGAGACATCTGCAGTAATATCTGTAACCAGTGTGGGATTACATTATGTGAACGCTAACTTGCAGGTGGGACGTAGTTATCTTGTTGGGAGTCTGGGACAGAGAATTTGCCATCAGAGGCATCTCACACCAAATTGACATTTGGGCTTAACAAAGGTCTCAGCCATGCTTAATTTACCAGAATAGACAGTCACTCACATGATGCTCTAGTACAAAACATCTCTCCCTCACTGCTTCTCTGGTCAATTCAGAGCATGTAACTACGCCAGGAGATGTCACTGTGCCACTCCGTGCCATAAAAGAGAGCTTTGCACCAGGTGTGACTGTCTCAGCTCAACACTCTTTGTGAGGACATACTGCCTGGCACTGCTGCTGTTGTGGCTGCTGCTTCTCCTCCTGCTCTTGCTGCCAGACTGGGAGAGGTAGAAAAAGCAGAGGAATTACAGCCTAGTAAAGCTCATAACACAGTTGTGAAGTTGGAAAGAGTTAAAAAAAACAGTTGCCCAGCCTAAGAGGTGTGGGGAAGTACAAGGGGATGTTGTGACTGCTGTATCTCCAAGAGAAACCTATCACACTGTGTGTTAATTAGTTCTGTTTCTAAGGATGAATGCAATGGCAACTTTTGTATGCATGAAATAGGAAGCTTGATTCTGACAGTAGCACTTCCATTTGAAGAGCATGGGAAAGGTGATGGAGCTTGTGTGCTGGCAATTTTAACCAAGTCTTTGCCAGCAAAGTCTGAGGTTGTACTCTGAGATAGGATCTTGCAAGACCAGGTTCCTGACATTACACTGTTTATCATACATGGTCTCCAACACAGCTATTGAGAACAGTGTGCACAATAACAAGCTTTGTCCCAGTAAACCCATCTGAGGTTTCAGGGGTTGCAAAGGAGGAAGAGCCAATAAGTGATGCTATGAGAATGGCGGCTCCTTCTCTGAATAGTCCTTTTCAGGAGAGAATTTGGTCCATTGACTTCTGTTGGTCAAGGCTACCAAACCTGATCTTTGCCTGGCCATGCACTTGGATGTTGTGAGATAGAAGGAGTGAACCAACAGCAGCACCTCAACGTGATCAGCACTGAAACAAAGACTCAAAAACTGATCAGAACAAACATGTCTCCTTTGACTTTTGGAAGATAATTGTGAAGTTGCACCTGTGGCCCCAAAAGACTCTGATATTTTAAGAAAACAGGTCAGCATAATGGTAAACAATGGTAAACAATGATGGGGACCCATCAGCATACATGAATTTTTACAGAGCCATGGCAAGGGTCTCTCTTATTTTTAGGGTGTTCCTGTTACATATGAGTCTGATGTAAGAGATATATATATGTATGTATATATGTATATATATATAGCCTGTTTAAAAAGTGGTAACCTAGCACTATGGGGACAGACTGGTTCTTTTAGGGATCCTTGGCAGAATGATGACAGCACTAAGTTGTAGTTACAATTAAAGGGGGTTTTTAACAGAATTTTATGATCAGCATAGCATAGAATTTTATGATCAGAGTAGCACAGGATTTTAATAAACAGAATCAGTGTAGCACAATTTTATAAGTAGTGTAGCACAGAATTTTATAGCACAGCTTAGTTTATTGTTTCTAATCATCTCGACCCTCTGTAGTTTGGGTCAAATCTCAATACTTGACTTGCTGTATCAATATAACAGCTGTAATCTAGACTGAAATAGGTAAAAGAACAGGAGTCATCTCAGTCCTTGGAGAATGGTGGACACACCGCTGACCACGGGGGGATCATGGGTTTTGCCATCCAGCAGCAGTTACAGTCCAAGTCTCACTTAGGACCTGTAAGTGCTTGATGTTATAGATGGAGCTCTGCATGCTTCTATGCTTCCCTGTCTGTGGTCAGCACAAGCTGGCCGGCCAGGTGCCTGGGACCTTCAAAGCCAGTAAGGAGGGAAGTAGTCTGTCTGGTGCACAGGAACTTCAGGGCCTGATAAGGAGGGAAAAGGGAACTGATGCGTGACCATCTTTTTTGCAGAGAATGGCTGTTTGCTCTATAAAATGACATTAGTTATACAAACCATACTACTAGGGGTCAGGTACTGGTCACAAAAATCAATACAACTTTTGAAAAGAGGTTTGAAAATAGTTAAGCCCCACATGATAAGCACCTCTCATGTTGCAAAAGATGTGGTCAGACAAATTTTTCAGATCATCCTGAACAAGTTGAAAACACTAACAGGACAGGAGGACTTTGCCTGGTCTTTATTAAAAGAAAAGGCTTTAACAGAAATCAACACATCACCTTCCCAAAGGCAAGGCCTTCCCCAGCCTCTTGAAAGGAAAATGAAGCATGGCACAGTACATCAGCCTGGTCAGGACAAAAAGAAGAAAAAGAACAATCTGTGCCAAGCAATGCAAAAGAAATGGGAAACCCAGAAAAACATGGGTTCTGTTTCTCACTCCAGGCAGTATTTTCCACATGATGCAAACCAAAGTTACAATCAAGAAGTAGGAAAAGTGGGAAAGAAGGGATGATTCTTACACTGATGGCAACCATTTTCTGTGAGAACCCACCATACAAGAGTATTGGGGTTTGCAGGTGCAAGGCGGTGGCTACAGATACACATGAGCGACAGCATGAAGAAAACAAGGGAAAGTGGTGCCCAGGCAACTGTGTGAAGGGTTACAATGCTCTGAATGTCAAGAAGGCTACAGACTTGCAGATAGAAGGCCGTAGTGATACAAATCACTCAAGCACCTAAGGTGCTGTGCATCAGATCCAGCTCAGTGTAAGAGATGCTGTAGACCTGTGGTAAAATAGCTATAGGCTCTCATTTCAGACAGGTGGACTGATTTGTAAGTCCAGAACTGATCTATAAGCCAGAGATGCAGCTGTTTCTCCTACCACTCAGTCATCAGGTTGTTTCTCAGCTACACTTACGTTATGCTGTCCACACATTTCTTTACAGGCTTTTTTTTCTCCAAAGACACATCTGGGCAGCAGGTAGCACATGCTGAATGGTGTTGGTGATCGGGGATTAGGCAGTGCTGAGCTCTGGTGGCCCAGTGGGAGGACTGAACTGTTGGGGCCCCTCCACAGTGACCCATCCTTTCAAGACAACTTTGTTGAATATTGTGGATGTTGAAATTAAGCCGATGCACAGCAGAGACATATTTTGCTGGGTGAGCTCCCTGGCAGCAGGTGCTTGTAAGAAGGTTATCACCTACAGCTTGGTGTCTGTGAAGAAATTGCAGGTGGTGCCTGGGACACTACTATGCTTATTGGTATTCAGATTGTACCTCAATTACACTTTTTGTGATCCAAGATTAAACATTTTTGCTTCAGTTTTTCTTTTAAATGAATGTGCTCAGCCACTCCATTGTTTCAGCTGCTGCAGATTTTAACTGGTACAATATATAATCATCCAGAGGAGTTCTACTGTTCTTTTGGATGAGTGAGATTCAGAGAGAAAACTTCAGCAGTCATAGCAAAATGATCATTTATAAGGGCATGCATTATTTTTGATTTGCACAAGAGGAAGAGCTCAACTTCTGTTCAGCTTTAAAATTTGTTCCTTCTGCTCAATACACAAAGAAATTTTTTCTGCATTTTAATATTTTCTTAGTTTTTCTGTCTGTACAAATTATTCTCATAAAAAATATACTACCTTCTCTTAGTTCTCAATAAATTTTCATATCTTTGACTAACACCCAACTACACCAGGAATTGTGTTTGGTTTGCATTTACAAAACACATACAGTCTTTATTTGCTGGTTCTAAAAGCTTGGGAAAATAGACATAAATCCAAAATCTCTTGAGATTATCTCATAGAAAGTTACAAATTTGCAAGATTATAAGCCTTGCTTGAAGCTGCTGTTGTCCACTTTTGTTTTGGGTGAAACCGAGTCTGCCCACACTGGTAGATCTGAACCATGGGACTCTCTCCAGGAAACACATTTATAAAAGCTTTAATGATAGCTGCTGTCAGAATTCTGAAATATTTGTAATGAATCATTCAGTGCTACATATTGGTCTTCTCTTCTCCTGCTGAGTCATAATTTTCTGTAGGAGTAAGCATGGGCAAAATGAAATCTTATAAGCCCCTTTTGCCTTTCTCTGAGGATTGGTCTACTGAACATCAGAATTAATTAAAAGGCTTCTAGCAGGAATTGAATTTGGTGATAAGAAAAGGGCAACTCCTGTCAACTTCAGTGGTAATTGCAATAATGACAACATACAGAAAAGGGCTTCAATGCCAGTTACAATATATAGATAAATCTCTGGTGTCAAGCTTGACATGAAATGAGAAAATGTCTGCTCAGTTGCTAACTGAAAAACATTTGAAATCCACCAGTCATCTCCCAGATAAGCTTTCAGGTTCTATATATGCTACAACTGAAGTTCTGCACCTGTTAAGATATCTACTGGCTAAGTTGAATTGTGATGCTGAAACTGGAAAGAACAGCAGCGAAGTCCCAAGCTGTGTTCAGTTTTCCCTTAGACAATGTTTTCAGTGTCCATCCTTCTGTCATGAACCTGTGGCTTGCACACTGACTAGGGATGCTGAAGGTTCATTTTGCCCACAAAAGTAATTAAGTCTTACAGCTGTAGGGAGGAGGTATATTCCATAAATACTTATATAATGCCAGAAGATAATGCCAAATTTGTGAAGTCAACAGGACAACAAGCTAGAATAGCTGTGCTTCTATTTATCTCTAAGCCAATTTTATGATAGACAGCTTTAGGGTCATCAGAGAACAGAGAAGCTTTAGCAGAGATCAGAATCCAGAAGTTCCACTACTGGACAAATGACTTATGGCAGTGAGTCCGAGGCCTTCACCCTTCGTTGATTCAGAGCCACTGAATCAGTGCTTTAACTGCAGCTATGGAAGAGGTGTTCAGGAACCGTACTGGCACTTTCAGCAATCCCTCTTAAGAAAAAGGAGGAAAAAATTATGCATTGCTCTTCTGCAACCTTTCAGGTACCTTATGCTATTCATGGAGAAAGATGATCTGTTCATTCTGTTATTAACTTTAAAGAGTTCCTCAGTCAATGTGCTGGATTTTGGGCTATTTGGTGAAGTGCCCAATTCTCCTTTGTGCAATGCACAAGAATCACAAGTACATGACTCTGATAGCTTGTATTTCTAGGGATTTTATTGCATCTAAATCCAAATTCCTAGAGCCATAGTCTCATTTCAATGCCTCTCTGTAATCTTCAGGGTATGGAATTCATCATTTAGATGATCTGAGTACAAAGCATCCTTGTATTATCTTCAAAATGTTTATGTACTCTCAGGCAAACAAGAAGTTTTACTAAAAAAACTACAGGGAAAAAAACACACTATAAAATATCCAACTGCTTCTAAAATAGCATCCTGTAAGAGTGGTATAAAAACTGGAGAACAAAACGATGCCGGTAAATTCTCTGTGGTGTCTCACAATTGGGAAGGTTTTAGAAATTCTTCAGATCTTGTTTTACTTTCATCATGTTCAAGTACAATCCTTTCAATAACATGGTTGCGCTAACTCCAGAAAAGGAAAATGTGTACTTTACCTTTTCAATGCAGTCCTGTAGCCTTGATTAAGAATAATCTCTAATGTATCAGCATGGTTTAGATTCACAGACAGGAGCTAAGAAAATGGCTGTGCTGAGATGTGGAGTAAATGTAAATTTTGTTGCTTTTATTTAAATAGCACTGTTCCTGCCTTGACTTGAAGGAATAAAAATTATATATATGACAAAGTCTGAAAGTTTGGAACGTAAATTTATGAAATTTTCATTCATTTGTAGCACTGTACCAGTGTTTTACAACAAACTAGAATTCTACAAAAGGACCACCTCCTGTGTAAAGTACTGACTGGACTACGTAAGGTCCACCTATGGCTTCAGACTGCCTGGGTCAGCCTCATCTGTCAAACACCAACACACATTGGAACAGGCTGCCCAAAGGTGGTGTGGAGTTTCCATTTTTGGAAATATTCAAAACATAACTGGACAAGGTCCTGAGCAACCTGATCTAAGCTGACTCATTTTGGGGAGGCTGGCAGTGGAGTAATAGATGACCTCCAGAGGTCCCTCCCAGCATCTATTATTTTATGAACTTCTCAATCAATGTAACCACTTGATAGAATAGGAGAGCAATAGGCAAGAGACTTTGTACCAGTGTGAGCAAAATGATGGTCCTGAGCTCTTTCTAGATGCTTTTAAGCACTAGATTAACATAACACTTCTGGGTAGGAACTAGTTTCTATCAAGGCAACTGGCTGGGCAGGAGCAAGTTCTGAGGTCTGTCTGCTCCTGGTGGTGTTGATGCATCTTATCAGCATAGATTTGAGCATCACATTAGAATGGATTTTTTCACCAATATGAACAGTGAAGCCAGACATTTAGAGAGCATCTCTGAAATTCATCTTGTCCCAAGTTCTGCTGTGAGCAGAAGAATTTCAAAGTTAAGTTTCATGTAACTTCAACATGCTTTACATGAGGGAGATCCTCGAGTTACAAGGCATACAATCAGGAGTAGTATTCATCTCTTATCTTTTAATCTTGCAATATGACATTACATATTTTGCTACTTACCCTAACACACTGAAATGAAAAAATAAAAATAGATATGGAGTAAACAGATTAGAAATCACTTGCTGTGACTAAAGAGATAATAGATCATATCTAAGTTATTATGGGCATGGATATGTCTCATTTTTAATTTGATTAATGAAATATGCTTATATCAGGAATGATCAATTCTAATGGGCCAATGAATTATATGGGCCAATGAAGAAGCTGAAATAATTCCATTGAGTCTAAATATTAGGGACATTAATGAATTAAGAATATTTAATATTAGCTGCTAAGAGCTACAGAAGAAAGTCAAGCTAAATATGAAATGCTGAAAGGATGAAGGAACTGCTGGGATTATGAGCTATAAATCTAAGACTAATATATTATTTGAATAATCTTGTATCTGAATTAATTTCAAAAATATTGTTTCTGCTTCTTCTGCATTTGGGACAAATCAGACTCCAATTCTGGGCAACTTAAAACCTCTGTGAGCCCTACTGTTTCTATTTAACTGCTATTGAATAAATTATAGCATGACATCTCTGTTTAAATCTAAAAATAGTAGTAATTTAATAGCAAGTACAACTCTTTTCATTTAAAATATCAATTATGCCCTCTCTGAAAATGAACTTAATCTGTCTGTGTACTTGAACAGTAGGAAAAAAACTCTAGGGGATCTGTGGATGTAGAAGTCAAGGGGAAGTGTCTTTCAAGATGGACTTTGGGGAGCCAGAAGACTAATTAGTAGTAACAGTCCTGTGCTGGGTTTCCATTAGCAAGAGAAACTGATAGAATCACTTTCATGAACTCTTCTTGATCAGTAAAGATAGTTCAAAACATAAACTTTTCCTGAATATACTGGGAACTAACAGCTGAGAGTTTCCTTGTTTATTCCACAAACTCTTCTAATCAATACTGCTGAAAGGACTCTTCCCCCACAGTTCTGGCAGTTTGGTGGGAGGCACTGGGGCATTTCTGAGGAAGGTAGCTGAGAATATTCTCCCTGCTGACCATGCTGATGGAAAGGATGGTTAGATTAATCTGCAAATTGTTGGATCAGTACAGGACACAAGAAGCCATAATTGAATAAGTTTCCAAGTACCTGGAGAATGGAAATAATAACTTTAAGTACTACAGTACTTCAAGGAAACTTATCTACTTCTGTCATTCATCTTTTTGCGTCTTTTCCTAGCATGACTCCTGGTTTTATTTTTATGTTCTTGATGCATACCCTTTTCTCCCATAAGAGATAAAGCTGGGGAATTTGATACAGCAAAATTCTATGAAATTTCCTGAAAACAGATTTTTATTGGCCTAGAATAATATTGCTGTAGTACATGTTTCTCTCTGTGATTCAGAAGCTCATGTGAGTCATCCATGATTTCAAAGGCAGTCCTAGGAGCTCAGTCAAGGAAATATTTTGGCACCATTTAGCACTGCTCTGTCCTTTGAGTTCTAGATGAGACAAAAACAGTAAAAAGGAGCACAGCAAATGAGGGCCCTTGAAATTAATAAAATGGCATGCATTTATGTCTTTTCTTTAATATCTTGAATTTTAATGATACTACTGAGAATGAGATTCCCTTTACATTTGTAATTATAAAGGAGAACAGATGGTGAAGGCTTAGCTTAAAGTGTTAATTAAAATAGCTTACACAGCCATGCCTCTGCTTGAATAAAGTATATCAGGAAGATATAAGACATGAGTGAGTGCCCTGTTCAAGTGAATTATTCTTAAATAAAGCTATCTTGGAACAAATTCATCAGAGATACTTAATATCATGTCAATGAAATCTCTTCCTCTTGAGCTCCTGAAACAAGCACTACACTACATGTTCTAAATGTATGTTTCTAGAAGTGAAAACAAGTTTAGATTCACTAGGAGGATGTCTATACCCGACTGCCTTAGTAAGCATTCAGATAAAACAACTGGATCTTCAAAAATCAGAGCTTCCTCTCTCTATATATATACATTTGTTGTCAGGCACATGCAGGATCAATTCTGTGTGGGCTGTGCGGAACTGAAGGAATGCCAATACACCTTTGGGATTCATCTCATTAATTCATACAGGTGACTCAACACAAGAGAACTGGTTCAGAGATAGTGCTTAAGCCTCCCACCTTCATGAAAAACAATCTGAGGGTGGTAACTGTCAGTCTGCTGTACTCAGCTGTTGGAAAAACTCAGCTTGGTTACAGAAGACCCAGTCTTAGATGCTTTTTTTGCTTGATAGGGGACAGAGCTTCTTAAGTCATCAGCAGCACATCATAACCACCTAGATATTTTGTAATCAGATATGGAGTTGTTCACTGGAGCAAGAACTGGTAGTCAGTCGCCCATTATCCTTTGAGCTGATCACTGGACTAGTCATACCTAGAAACTTTTTTCTCATTTTATTCTCTGAGCCAGTACATTTTTAATTGAGCTGTAAAAATATGAAAGGCAATCAGAGAGGAATAACAGGTGTCTATTTTTAGTATTTGGTTTAATTTATTTAACCTGATAGTATCAGCTTTACTTTAAGTCCTCAGCACATGAAAATAAACAATAGTAATAAGATGGCTTATGGCCTCTCTTTGCACCCAGGCACAGCCATATGATGTTTGTTCTAAACATGTGTGGTTCAGGCAAGCCCCACCTCTCATGTTCTCTGCTTCCACAAGTTTTAATTTACTAAAATATATTGATTTTAATTTATGCAGCAAGTATCTGATACTTCCAGAAACTGAGCCACATGTTATTCACCTTCTCATATGCCTGAGAAGACTGTATTTAATATTAAGTATGACTGAAAATGAAAAATTCAGCATAAACATGATATCAGTCAAACTATGTAAGAAATTGTCTTAAAATATGCTTGATGCCTCTTTCCAATATGAAAGTTGAGGAAGTTTTCCCTGAATAGATGTGTGTTTAAAAGAGAGAAACCTTTTATTTTTCACTTCCTACAGATAGCTTCATCTTTTCATTGGAACTTTTTGGCAAAAAACATCTTTACTAACTCCTGTTAGAGTCAAGTGATCAGAAAACCCAAATCTCTGTATTTATGCTCTTGGAGAACATGACAGATAGGTGCAAATGGTGCTGATGAAACGTCGTCTAGCCATCTTTGGAAGACTTTGGGAACAAAACTATGTGTTGAAACTGATATGGGGAAATATGTCTCCTTTCCCTCAAACTCCTGCTGTGTTCTACTCAGTCATCTTTATCCTAACATCTCTCTCTTTTTAAAATGGTGCCCCTTCTATATCATGAGTTCTTCCTGTTTCCCTTCTTTTTCCTTCCTCCACTGGTATTCTGAACTTCTATACTGGTGATGTCAGAAACAGTGAAGATTGTGACTGAGCTGTCCTCTTTTTTGTGCTGTAAACAGTTCTGATCTGTACATTAAAAGTATAAGAAAAATGTATTAGTAACATTGATGTGTGCCATCTTTAGAGCACCAGCTTAAAGGAAAGATCTTTCCCCGACCAGGTACTGTAAATATATATAGAGAACTCTGCTTTTTAAATAACCTTTATTAAAACAAAAAAGGTGGGGAAGAACAATATCTCTTCCAATCCTTTACAACACTTATATTTCATATGTCTTAGCAGTAAGACAGAAAATGGTAAAGATCATCTGGTAAGAAAACAAGACGTCAAATGCTGTGACTCTTTCTTTAAGAGGTCAAGCTTTCAGACCCTTTTCTTTTCAGAAAGGTTACTGAATTATGTGTGTCAATAGCTCACAGTTTGTCCTTCCAGTTAGAAAAATTGTTCTTCTACCTTGGCTTTCTTAAAAAATACAGTTGAGTACAGTCTGGAAACATAACCAGTTAACTAACTTCATAAATGTAGGTGTTTGCTGATCAATATGTGAAACAAATATGTCAGGTCACAGAATCATGGAAATGTTTCAATACACGTTTGAAATGCTCATCCCCAGACACAGGAAGGAGCAGAGATGTGCAATGGTAGGTGGGGGAACCCCAATAATGCAGTAATAGAAATGGACACGCTGCCCTGGTTCCTCCCAGGGCTGTCCCAGGAGATCCTCAGCCCCGTGATCTCAGCACCCAAGTCAAGAGGAGAGTCTGTCACCATCACCTTACAGACTGAGAGGGGTACACACCTTCGAGGAGTATGGGACACATGGGATGCAGGGTTAGAGCATTTCAGGATTGCCCAGGACTCACTGTGAGATGTTTAGGGGAGGAAGCAAAGGTAGGGGAAAGGAGGGATCGGGATGGTTTGTGGAGAAACAAGCATGGGAAAATAGAGGGATAAAGAAAAAAATGGGGTTGGTTGTGTTTAAACCAGCTGCTGGTCAGTACGCTGGCCTGGCTATGCCTTGTGCCTGACCAGTGTAGTCTGTCCTGTCATCTCATTAAACTCCATTTCTAACTCTTTTTCTGGTTGCAGGGCTCCCTGTTGTGTGTGTGCGCACGTGTGTGCACACGTGTGTGTGTGTGTGTGTGTTCACGGAGACTGCGTGCAGCAGCTGAGGTATGGCCATCAGTCACAGGGGCCCCTGGGTCTGTGCTGCCAGAAACTGGAGTGAGTGAGTGTGGGTGTGCGAGGAAGAGTGTGAGTGCTAGCCGGGTCGCTAGTCTGTCTGTCAAGCTGGACTAGCCATTGAGTAGAGGATGTGGACTGGGAGCCGGTGGGGAAGGGGTTCTCTGGGGGTGAGACCACAGGAGAATCTGGCTATGGAGGGATCAGGGGAGACTCAGCCAACAGCCAATGAGGGTTGTGTGTGTGTGTGCATGTGTGTATGCATGTATGTGTGTGTCTCTAGGGGTAGGACACTGGGAAGAGTAAGGAGGCACAGGACCAGCTACTGGATGGACTGTTTGTCCAAGGCCAGCTACTGGGAGCAATCCAGCTTGTACGTGTGTCTTTATGTATATCCCACTAATGGACCTTCATCTTGGTCAGCCAGAGAGGAGACCAGGATGAGGCTGTTTATGCCTTTTGTGTTTCCATGTCTGCTGGTGCATCTGTGCTGATCAGTGTGGCCAGCCATGTATGTATGTACATAAGTACGCCCTGTGTGAGTGTACGTGTGTGTGTGTGTGTGTGTGTGTGTGTGCTTACTGGAAGTACAAGCTCAGCCTTGCAATGGGTTTGGACCTAGGGCATGACCCTGCAGGATTCAGCCACTCCAAATTATGAAGTCCCAATGGAGTTGGGAAAAGTTTATTTATCCAAATTGTATGATAGAATACGAAAGGGATATCACCACACATCATGTCCTACAAAATAGTAAGCTGATCAGAGGATCAGAAGATCAGGGATTGGCTAGTTCAGATAGGTAACTGGCTACAAAGACTCTTCCTAAATACATCAGAATAATAGGCTATTACATCAGGAGGAATAAAGAAGTTCATATATATATATATATATATATATATATATATATATAATGCTGACAAAAGAATAAACTAGTCTGAACAGGTCACAAGTCAGTTTGGACCAAGCCTTCAACCTAAACCCTGACTAAATTTACTTTCTATGTAGTTTAAAGAGACTATCTGATGGGCACATCCTTTATGGTCATGTGTTGAGAAATACCTTTGTTAATCAGGAGGAGAGGGTATAACATATACAGCATGAGAGAATCCTGTGTTTAGTCAGTAGAGGAAATACGGAATATGAACCTACCAAATGGGTGTTTCTAGAATGAGACTGCTACTGTTAACATTATAAAGCAAGAGATAACTTGTATGGTGATGAATGGGTGGGGGTTCTTCCACTAGAAGACATGCTATATGCAAGTATAATATTCTTTTCTCATTTGTATTAAAATCATGCCACTTCTTAATGATCTCTGTGTTATTATTAGCATGGATTGTCATCATTTCATGGTCTTTGATTGGCCAGTATATGAACTGATGTCTACATCAATGTTTTGCAATAAAATTAGTCAGTGCTGTGCAGAATTTCATTACATTTCCTGATTAACTTTTATTACAGTCATTTTGCAACACCAACATAAGGTGTTGCACAGTTTGATAGGTCTCCTTTCATTTCAATGATAATTGTACCAGATAACGTTTTGAGGACTTACACGATCACACTTCTCAAGGGATTTTAAAGATTGATTGTTTTGCTTCCTCTGATCTCAGAAAACCCTTGCCAGAAGTAGCAATTTTGCAAATAACTAACACTTATTTCTTCTCATCTGCAGCATTAATTTAAGCTTAATACCATTCCAGAAAATTTATGCTTTTGAAAATTATATTTTCAACATATAGAGTCATTAGAAAACTTGTATATTCTATATGTTAATTACTTTCAGTAAGCCACAAAATGCTTGCTCACTGAGATACTTCAACACCTGCCAATAGCTGGAACATGAATACAAGTAGTTTTTATTGGTTAGCATTTTCAGTTCTACATTTCCCCACTGTGTTCCTGTCAATATATTTCAGTACTACATTTCATCAGAATATATTGACATTCAAACACATTGATTTCTGATTCTTCTGCATTGAAGACTTCCTCATCCTTCTAGCTGATCTTAATATGTCTGATAACTATATTCTCCAGGGCATGGCTAGAACCCCTGAATCTGTAATATTTCAATGGAAAATTCCTTCACCTCAGATTCAGATATCCATGTAGCTTCCAGTGGAAGCATGAATCTGAAGTTTCTATTCAAAATATTGTTAATATTGAGACTTTTTTCTCTAATTTACATTCTTTTTTTTTGTCTGAGATCAACAGCCCTATGGAGAAGGGGTGGAAATGGCCATCCTTACTGGAAACTTTCTCTCAAAGCAGACCAGCAATCTGTCTGGAACTTCTCCGGTTCAAAGCTTTTTTAAAAATATGTGATTATTTCCATTGCATAACTGTTTGCAGAATCTTAGTCAGCTAGGTATAAACTTTGGATTTTCACTTTATGTCCACATGATTTTGTCATCTGTGTTATGCTTTCTATTGTCCCTCATTAATATTTATATCCTGGACTGAGTCTATAGCATAATGGCTGGGGACAGAGCTAAAAAGGGGGAAATGTGAGTTTCTGTTTAAGTAGTAAGTCTAAGGTCAAAAAGGGCTCTGCCCAGAATGTGTGTGACATGAATGTGGTGGATTCAAGATATACTGGGTTTTAAGAAGGGAGAATATACTGAAAGTGTGTATCTGATGACTAGGCTTTGGAGGTCTTTAACCATTAGGACGTGTCAGCTTCTTCAGGAGTCCTTGCTAGTCCTTTGCGGGAGGAAGCGGGGTGGAAGAATATCTGGGAAAGTTTGCAGGAGTGTGATGTGATTGACACTTTACATTCAAAAAAACCTAATTGGAATTATCCATCTGCTGATGACTACTTTTTAAATCGGTTCTGTAATCTGTACCATTACTTCTGATGTACGCATGCAAACGCTAGGGCCCTGGCCTGAACTGAAAGTAACTGAACTGAACATGATAAACTGCTGAACATGACATGGGAAATTATGGATGCAGCAAGTGTCTGAATGATAAGTGGACAAAAGATACAGATACCACTGTGAAGGACGGCTAGCTTTCACAGGCAGGTAAGGGGGAGTTATGTGAAAAGTTTCGGGGTTGGGGGGGGTGTCTGCATATATATTGAGAACGTCTCGCTGTGAGCTCCACCTATAAACAGGAAACCATACCAGCTTGGCACTACTACCTGGGGCTGGAGGAATACTCAGGGTGTCTTCCTTCACAAGCCGGGGGGGGGAGGATTGCCCTACATCCCCTATGTCCAAAATACCTTTTTTCCCCTTTCTGATTCCTATAGCAACCACACGCAGGTACAATGGGCATGCAGTTAAAGAACACGGGCTGTGAACATGCAGAGTTACAATTTTAGGTTTGAACGATGTAGACAGTAACCTGTCATGTAGTTGACTTCATGTCCACTGGGGACTGCACAGATGCAAAACTATTAGCAGGGGCAAAAAACGAGGTATAAGATAGTCTGATCAGAATGAGGTGCTGCTAAATGATGTGATGGTTTTTGAAAAATGTTTGCTAGTTATTCCTCAGGAGGCTCCAGGCAGTGAGAAAAGGTCGGGGACATTTTCAAAGTGCACAACACTTCAATGTATTCAGATGTGTTTTGCCACGCTACAGGTTTGTAGTTTCCATGGTGTTCTGGATGTGAATAACTTGCCAGAGAGGGAAATTTCTGGCTAGACATCAGGTGGTCATAGCCCTCTTGCTGTTTTCTGTTTTGTTTATTTGAGTGCAATATGTGCAGACAACTTCAGGTGAGTGGTCTCTGAATTGGCCTAATTGTAGTATATTTGTTCAAAAAAGCACTTAAACACATACACAGCTGTGGATCAGTAAGAACTATGCTGAGTGCCAATTTAGAACTCGGTGTGCTCCTGCCACTCTTATATGGGCAGGAATCACAAAAGCAAAAGAAACCAATGTAATGAGTGTTATTTTCTGCTCTTTGGGATGAATAATCATTTGTGTGTCAGCCTGCAAATTACAGACCTGGAAGACTCAAGAAAATACCTTTTGTAATGATTCTGAATGCATGTTTGTGACAGGAAGACATGTAACCAAATACAGTTCTGGGATGAGCCTGGAGCTGGAGAAATCGTAAGAACTTAAGAGTAAAGAAAAGCCTCTGCTAAGAGACCTGTGGGCATAAAATGTGGGGATGCAGGAAACATTATCAAAGGTTTCAAGGTCTGTTTTATAACAAGTAGGTGCTGAAGGAAAAGGTAAATCTCATCATTCAGGCTCTGATGTCTATAAAAGTGAAACTCTGGATTAACAGTTTCTCTGCATTTTTGTTTAGTATAAGAGCTATGGAGTTTAAATGCTCTGAGGAGTGTGTGTGTGTGTGTGTGTGTGTGTCCCTTTTATTTTATAATGTGCTGAAAAATGTGCATTTTATTGACCTTTACAGATTACTTTGATGGAATGAAGCCCAGGGACAAGCTGAAGTTTTATTCAAAAATCATCAGAATAAGATTTTTACCCTTCAGAAGAAATCTTTATGCTCATTGCTGGTGAGATGCTAAAACTTTAAGGTCAACCTGAACTACCTGTGGGAAGGAGATGGCAGAGTAGTTTACTGTCGCAAAGGGAATAGAACTAAGAAAGTAAAATGGTGTACAGGTCTTTCCCAGTTTGTAACCCTGCCAGCTGCATGGCTATATAAAGGTTTGTGTCATTAAGGCACAAGGCACAGTGTTTCTCCCTCCAGGCAGCTATTACAGTCAAAGAGATACCCAGTCCCATTGATAGAGCAGTGGACAGATATCTTGCAAAAGAAACCTTGAAGTTTGTTATAGATCATGGGAGGAGAATTAAATAAAGGACTCTTATGAAGTCACACAGTTATCAACAGGACACCTTTGAATACGACGGCCAGTTTTCCAACATTTTTACTCCAGTTACTGTGAAACATAGTGGAGTGCCTAATAAGAAAAAAAAGATTCTATTTTCTCTATAACCAGATATAGAACAATATTGAATATCTTAATTAGCTAGAAGTTCACTGCAGGACCAGTTGGGAATATGGCAGGAAGGCTGTGCTGGAGCTGGGCAGAGGGCTTTGCTAAATATATCTTAGCTCACAGCTGTGTTCCTCTGTGCTCCTCAGGTGGGGAGAGCTGGCAGGAGGAGATGTACAGCCACACTGACTGGGGAGGCTTAGTGCCTTGGGAAACAGGTCTCGCTGGGTATAAAGGGGGAGAAGTGTGAGCATGATCAGCACCGCCTGTCATTTTGGAGAGAAAGCTATTTTTCCTTTTTCTGACCAAGTAAATTACTTCTCAGACAGGAAAAAAAGAGGACTTGAGATTTTCTATGTGGTACAGTTCTTGAGATGATAAGGGAAAAGAAAAGCTCCACCAAAAATGAGGTGTGCATTTACATGACACAGGATAAGTACAGAAAAGTAGCACATAGTACAGGAACAATCCTGTACTTATCCTTATTACAGCACTAGTACTGCATGAATGTTGCCTGATGAGTGAATTGCAAAAATGTTGTTAAATCTGTACAGTAAACTTAGTCAAAGAACAAATCTTTACCATCCCAGTGCTGTGAGAGATCCTGATTTTATTTTTTTTTACTGTCTATTTTCCTCACAGAACAACTGGTTTCATCCTCTGATTTAATCAGTGGTGAAATGGCATGCATCTTGGAAGTGTGCCAAAAACTGTTACACATTTGTCAGAAACTAGTGTGTTTTAGGAGGCTGTTTTCCACTGCTTATATTTGTTTAGAATTATACAAACCTGGATCAGCTTCTGTGGTATTTTTGAATCAGAGAGTTAGTGGAACCTTGCTCAGATCCATATTTTAAGGGAGACTCCCTAGGCAAGCACCTGGCATCACCATCACATTGTATTTGTGTTCACATGACCAAAAATTTACAACTTGTTGGAGGGGCAGAAGGCAGGAGGAGACTCAGAGGCATTATTCTGAATGCTACAAACTGAAGGGGTAAAGAAATCTGTTTGGCCGTATAAAAAGAGCTGGTTCTCCCAAGCTGTACTGCACCTGGGAAAAGGTGATCTTAGAAAAAGAGAGGCACCAAGCGTGTCAACCATGCAGAAGAAAAAAACAGGGGAGAATGAGGAAAATAACATGTAAGTACCTAACCAGAAAGGTTGGTTACCACAGAAAATAATTTCTCCCCAGCTGTTTTAGAAAACAGATATACATTAGAAAAGCCTGTTCACTGGTTTACTTTTGGAACTTAAAAAGCATGATAACAGTGAACTTGGAAAAAAAGAGTGTGGTGTGGATGTTGTCTGCTGTGCTGCCATGCTCAAAAATAGTGTGGTATTGTAGTTGCTTGCAACTTCTGTACAAAGGATTGCTTGACAACTTCTTGTTCATTTTTTCTGTGGAAGGGTATCCTTTTGCTAATTTCCAGACATCAGAAAATGTGTCTATTTTTAGGTGATTTGGTAAACTCTGCTAGCAAATGGGAAGAAGATGGAAAGCCTTAAGTATGGCAAGTATGGAACCTGAGCATCACGGGAATCTTGATGTCATTCAGACAGCCAAAGATTTCTTCCACTGAGGAAAAACACCATCAGTCTGAGCACCAAGTATGTGTTAACCAACACCCTCCACACTCACCATGCAGAAGCGTTGGCTACAGCTTTTGCAAAGTAGACATACTCAGGCCAGGTGAAATTCTTGCAAGAACTTTTTAAGGCCAGCATCAGAATGTCTTACGGATTTCTGGAGGTAGATTTTATTTAGTAATTTTTTTCACCTGCATGTACAGTTGGGTTCTCCTCTCCCATTTGTCATGTAGGAATTAATGCAATGTATTTCAAGATGAGGTCATATGGAAGAGGAGGATAATTTTAGTTTTATTTAGATTTCTAAGTTTTGTCTCATCCCACTCTCACACCAACATGTAAGCAAGGGGTCTGGCCATGATCACGTGTATGCAACAAGGAACATGACATGTGACTTAAGACCTCACTGCATCTTCTGGCTTCATTTTAATTGATGACAGTGAACTGATTTTTAGGTAGATTTTCACATCTTTCAGGATTCCGTATTTATTTGACTCTTAGGCATTATCTTTCACCTCCTAATATTGCCTGCTTCATCGTCTGAAAATCTTAGAGAAGGTGTCAGCCTATTTTCTTTTATTTCCTCATTTTGGATACCTTGTGGCTTCAGGCTGTCTTCCTGTTGGCGTGTCAGGATGACAAATGGCACAAGCCATGTGCTGTAACTGTGCTGCCATCCTTGTGCTGTCAGAGTGCATATCTTCTGCTTTTGCTGAACTCTGCTATAGTCTTGGTGCATTATTCCTCTGAAAACTGGGTCTTTGTGCTAAATTTGATTAGCTTTTTATCAGGTAGCCTAACATAAATATTTGTTTTCTTAAATATATTTCCTCAGACCCTTGATGTAGCTTTGTTATTTCCGCATCATATGGTCACCCTGAACTCTATTAATCTTGTCTCAGTTTCTGCCTGGGTGAATGAAGGAGGCCAGAACAACTTTCTAGGGTAGATTATACAATTAAGTTTATCCTGATCATTTGCAACCTCAGTATATGGTCTTTAAGGGCAACTGTGTGTGAAGGTAGAATGGGGCTGGAGAGTGTGCGGAACCTGGTGGGTTTCCATGGGTGAGGATTCTGGGACAGAAATGTTCAGCCCCATCTCTTCATCTTCAGGGGCCAATCTTAGATCGTGACTCATTTCTGCAGTTCAGACAAATATGGTTTAGGCTGTGTTTAACCTGAAGGACATTACTCTCAAATTTCTGTTTTGTGGCCCCACAAAACTTTAAACCAACATTGGATCATGTTTTCACTCTTCACTTTTTCAATCAACTTTCTTTAGCGGGAAAGTCTTTCTCACTTAAATGATGATGTGGGGGTGTTTCTTCCCAGTATTCTCCTGTGATCCCCATTTTAGCCCCTCAGTCCTTCAGTTACTAAGTTTGTAGAGAGCTGTTATGCTCAGACATCACTGAGCTAAACTGTATTTAACTTCAAACTTTTCTATCACCCATTTAGATTTTTAATGCTTTCTCTTGCTCGTATCTTGAATTATCTCTAATTTTTCTCCTTCTTTGTTATAATGATGAACTGTTTTATATTGGAAGCTTGAATCTATTTCACTCTGCTATTAATGCATTACTGTCCAAATGAAAGGAGATAGATGTTTTTGTTTTTTGAAGAGATTTGTTCTCCTTTCAGCCCTGCATTTATATGCTTCCATTTTAAATATACAGCTTTTTTAATGCTTTGCAGTTACTAATATATACAACCTTCATTTATCAGTGTAGTATATCGGTCTAGTTTCCAGATCGTGAAATATCAGTGATTTCTACAGTTCCTCATGAGACCCTTTTGTTGTTGTTGTTGTTGTTGTTGTTGTTGTTGTTGTTGTTGTTGTTGTTGTTGTTGTTGTTGTTGTTGTTGTTGTTGTTGTAGTATAAGGCTTCTGAGATACAATGGAATGTGGAGAGCTCCCTGGTGTTTGTGTGTCTTCAAATCAGGCTACCACTAATTTAACAACACATGCTTCCTTAAGGAAAAACCATACTGGTTTAAAGTAGGTATAAGAATTAAGAAATTACCTGGAAGGGCAAGAATGACACAATAAGCCAGTGCAAGCCCCTGTCCTACCCAATTGCTGCACCGAGTAACCTGTTGGGAAGTCTGAAGCTAAACAATAAGGAGAAGTAGAGATAAGAAATGGAGTGCAGATATAGAAATTAGTAAATTAAAAATGAGGCAACAGATTAAAAGAAGGTGATAGGTGGGTATTAAAAATTACATTATTAACTTTAATATTAATCATTATTATTTGTCCTACCTCTTCACCTGTGTTTCGCTTGACAACATGAGGAAGATGGCAGTACAAATTACTTAAAGATTTGAGCTCTTCATCTGAAGAATCTCACACTACAGCACAAAGAGGTAAATGTTTTATGATAATAGGATCAATTAAGACTATTTGCATTCATAAGGAAGGAAATGCTAGGGCTTACATGACTTATAAGATTATGAACAAATGATGGGTTTTCTTATGTCATATCACTATATTCCATGTGAACAGCCACATAACAATAGCTTGAAGATTAAAAATAGCAAAGCTTTCCTTTGTGTTGTCTGATATAATGATTTTAAGTTATTTAATTGTGGATTCAAAATTCTACAGTGGGTCTCATTCAGCAAGGACTCAGTGCTTATATGCAGCAGTGATTTATCAGATTGCATAGCATCACAGCAGCTCTAAAAGTTGTCTGAAGTCTGTCATTCCAAATCAAATGGTGAACACCCAGCCCAGTGTTGTACAAACTTCTATAGCCATGTCTCTAACGAAAGCACTATTTCTACTGTTGTCTTCTCTTTCAGTGGTTTGGTGCTTTAAATATTTTTGGAGCTTCTCCGGGAGATGGAATTTAAGATGTACCTGAATCAATCTGATGCAACATTAATATGTCACGATTGGGAATACCCTGATGATCCCATTCCCATGAACCATGGAATTGTTTTAGCTCATGACTATGAGGTATCTGTGCTCAAATTATACTGCATCAGACAGTCCCTGAATTTTGGTTCTATTTTCTGCATTAAACACTTTGTCTTCTCCCTACAAGGCCTTTTTTCCTATTCCTACTTTCTGTGTAGGTAGTGCCAGAAAGTAAACTACAATACTGCACCTTCTGCTTTGTACTCCTCTCAACCAGACATGGATAACTTTTCCACCATACAATCCACATGGGAAAATTTGTATAAAGCTAAGAGGTATAAGACAGCAACAATAGACCTCGATGATGTACAGTCAGGAAATCTCTCGGACTAGAGAGTTAGAAACAGTTGAGATGATATCAACCATCAGACTTTATTATAAATGGCTAAGATTGGTTGCACTGGTGACTCTTTTTAGGTTCAATTTTTGATTTAACATTAAAATTGTTGCAGAAAGCCAAAAGCTTACTTAAAGAGATGTAAAGAAACAGAATTAACATATTTTGACTATGTCTGCATTAAAGAATGGTACAGATATGTAGAGTGAAACAACTAGTGCTGAGAAACTGATGTCCAGGCTAGATATATTTCAGGGATCTTTATTTTGATCCAGCTTTGCTGTGGTCTCATGGATTAAATGGTCACATGCAGTTGGAGCACATTAGGTGCACTGCTGAAACACACCTTTTAGATTAGCTTCATCCCAAAGGAATCCAGTCATTGTACTGTGACACCACTCCACACTGTGTACCACAGAGGGGAAATGGGGATGATCAGGACACTTGCTTGAGAAGCTTGCTCCTGACCTGAACTAAACCACTCTGCAAACAGCCTGTATAGCTATTATCAAAGCAGTAGCCTGCCTCCTTCATCTTAATTTACTCCAGTGGAAGGAGAGGAGTTTGTTTTCTGGAAATGCTATATTAGGAAAAGACAAAAAGAGCTGCACCCTTAGTTTTACTTAAGCCCCGAGTTAATACATTCAGTAAAATTAGTTAACCAAATAATTTTCATTAATCCCACATTAGCACTTACTGTTTTATTGCTGTGGTTACATTATTATAATAACAACCTACATGTCATTGCCAGCCAAAAAGATCAACTCCATATACTCAAAACTAATAAAAATATAAAATCTCTTCTTCTTCTCTAATAAAAAAGGTCACTGTGACCTTTCCATCTAAGCGAGCAATCTATTTATTAACATACCTGTAGTGCAACTCAGCTCTTAGGCCGTCTTCTCCACTCACATTTTTGCAAAGCTGAATCACTTTGTCTGGGAACACAGCTCCCGCTACTCCACTGTGGGGTGGTGCACAACTAGCATGCCAGTGATTCTGGACCCGGGAGCTTTTATAACTCATTGCTTCCTACACTCAAGGTGAACCCCTATTATGGGAGTTACCCCACCTGAGAAGCTAGGCTCTGTTTACAGCTTAGACTCAAGGATTACACGTTTCTACCCTATTTTCTAGTTATAATTTACTCCTAGATTTTGGGTATACCAATAAGAACAGGCAGACCTGATGATGTACATCATCGGACACCTAAGAAAAGCAGACATCATAACCAGTGATATGGTTAAAGGGTAGAATACAATACAATATGAAGTTTAAAATTCTAACTGCAATTTTGTAGAAAGCTCTGACAGAAAAGCCATATGTCTTTATTAGTTTTAAAAATTCTGCTTGGAAAATGACAGACTACTTAATAACACTTATTGTGCATTGAACCCATCTCTTCCGGTTACTATCGATAGCTCGTAGAAGAGTTACATACAACATGGGTGAAAACAAACTAAATAGAAGAGGTGGGTCAGACTCTTCCTGGAATGCTCTTCACACATGTAGATTTTTATGGACCACAAGTTTTCATGGTCTTTCTTCATAATGTTTCTTTATCACTTTCAACAAGCATAAATGGCTTTAGAAACTGGGAACCCAACACATTTTCACTTGAAAAGGTGAGGAAAGACAAACATCTTCAAAAACACAAATAAGAGGGAAAAACAGTAAAAAAATTTCAGAATCAGTGGGTTGTGGCCAGATTGTAAAACAGATTGCTAAAGAGCTAAGTGTAGTGTGCAATCTATTGCTTAAATCTACTTTGCTACCAAAGAAATAGAAAATGGTAAATGTCATGCAAAATTTTGAAAAGTGCTCCTGGGTGCTACAAGCCAGGAAGTCTGTCTTTCAGGCAAAGAAAATCGAGTGAAAGTGGAATGAAAGAAAGATTGAATAGAACTATGATTAATGATTAAACAAGCAAAAGTCGACAGTTTTTGAGGGAGAAGTTTTCCCCAGCAAATTGATGATTTTTTTTAGACAATGAACAAGGAAGTGGATAAGTATATTTGGATTTTTTAGAAAATCTTCAGTCAAGTTTTCTCATCAAAATTGGTCATTAAAAGAGAGAAAAGAAAGCATGAGCCTAAATGGCTAGCTCTCATGACAGATCTCCTAACAGGAACATACCCAGGTACCCAGGGATGCATGCTCAATATATCCATTAATTTTCTGGAAAAGTTGTTGAATAATAAGAAGTCAAAATTATTCAAAGCAGACAAAACTAAAGCTGATCCTAAATATTTTAAAAAGATCTTAGAATTTGAAATGACTGTGTGATAAAACAGCAGAGGAAGTTCAATGTTACTAATCACAAAGCTGCAGGAAAGGCAGCAGGAAACAAGCCTGCCTGCCCATGTACAATGATGAGCTATGGCTACTCCTGAAATGAATCTTGGACCAGATTGTCTGACCCTGAATGCAGGGTCAGGCGATTGATTAGACTGAATGAAACAGTGGAAAGTGGGAGAAAACAGGCAGGGACCAAACCCAAAAATCATGGTACAAGAAATGCAGTGAATATACAATGGCCTCAAAAGAAAGCCAAGGGAAGGAGCTTTTCGAGCAGAGACCTGACTGCAAGCAGATCTGGGGTCATTATCAAAGCAACGGATTCCCATTTAGTGCCATGATGGAAGTAGACAATGCAACCAGAGAGAGTAAACAATGAGTTAAAACAAAAATGATTGACAATCATTCTTGGTAAGCACTAGTGCTCAAGGAAGACCCCAAAAAAAAGCTAAATTAGGAATTAGAAAACAAAACCAAAACCATTATTCTACTGTCCAAATCCACAGTTCATCCCAGAATACTGTATATGGTTTTGGCTGCACAGTCTTAAAAAGTTGAGCTATAACTTAAAGGTACAGAGGAAGAAACAAGAGTGATCAGAATATATTGGCTTCCACTGAGCAGAAATTATGTGGAATTTTTCAGTCTGAAAAAATAGATAACAGAAGGGGATGATGTAGATATGGAAAATCCTAAGTGGCCTTGGAAAAGTGAAAAATTATTCAGTGTTTTCTGTGATCTGTTCTCAGATTTGGAGGGCTGTCCTTGAAGAGAAAGCAATCACAGCCTGGCTGGGTAACGCTCCACAATCCAAAGACTCAGTGTGGATAGTAGCAAAACTGAGGCTGCGGTTGTCCCAGAATGAACTCTTATCATCAGCCCATGATAGCTCAGGATTTGTTGGGATGCATGCTGCGGAGGCTTTTGCATGAGCTCAGGCAGATTGAGAGAGAGCTCTAACTGCTCCCACATTTCATCACATGTCCCACTTCTGAAACACAGAATGGTAAGACACTCCGGTGGACAGGCACTCTCCTTGGACGGGAGATCCAAGTGTCTTCTTGTCATACGCATTTACTGGCTACTGTCTTACCTACCAGATACTTTCTTGACACTTTACATTTTTGGGACAGGAAAAACAGCTCTCCCATTGCTAATAGCCAAAGCTCAAGAATTCCCAGAGTACTGTCCTGCCTTCTATATCCTGTGTGAGAAATTTCCTGAGTTGCATGTGGTTTGATACTTATAAGTCAAGATAACTTACAAGCATAGGCACAGGCCATTCCATGCCAGTTGGCCTCTGTGCCTGGGAATGTTAACAGACACATTTAATTCACTGGTAGAAACACTTGTCTGGGTTCAAGGTAATATTCCTTTCTCATACTATCTTTTGACCAATTTCCACAGTGTGCTGGGTTTGAGTAATGGGGTTTTTGCTAGTAGGGGAGGGAGCTACAGCAGTGGCCCTTGTGAGAAACCTTTTTGAAGCTCCCTCAGCTCTAGGTCGTTCCTGCTTCTGGCCAAGCCAGTTAGTGATGGTGGCTACACCTCTGTGATAACATATTTAAGAAGGGGAACCTGGGAAGGGGTTGGAACTTTGAGGACAAGTTACAAGGAGGACACCTATGAGAACACTGAGGTCAGTGGAAGGAAGGAGGAAGAAGCAGGGGAGGTGTGCTGGAGCAGAGCCTCCCTGCATCCCGTGGTGAGGCAGCAGGGCCGCCCCTGCCACCCATGGAGGAGCAGATTCACCTGTGGCCTGTGGAGGACCCCCAGGACTCTGTGGGAAGCAGCAGCCCCCACTGTTGTAGTTTGGTGCTGGGAGTACTGCAACACGTGGAAGTGGCCCACAGCAGAGCATCTCGAGAAGAATGCATCCAGGGGGAGGATCTCTAGTTCATCCCTAGCCCCCACTGATCCAGACCCTGTTCAGCAGACTAACCTCCTGCCTTGACCTGGGACCTGCTTCATCACCATGAACTTGCCTGAGGATCTGGACCCTTGGTTGACCCCAGCCACCATCACTGGTTCTGCCCTGCTTGCCTTGCTTAGATACTGTGGGACTGGGCTCTGGCTGGTGAGACCCTTGCCCTGTCAGCTGTGTTAGTGCTCTTGATTCTTGGCTGTCTGTCCTATAGGGAGCAGCTAGCCATTGCTGCTCCTTGACGTGCCCTTATCTGACTCCTTTTCCAAAAAATAGTTTTTATCTTGCTACTAGAACTACTGTGACCGAGAACAAGATACTGCTGCTATGTGTTTTTGCTTCAATGGTGCAAACATTTTTATACCACTAATGAATTCACTCTATTTGTATTATGTACAATAACTGCACAGCATTTTCATTCTGTCTCTGCATGAAAATTTCTTTGCATAGCAGAACCTCTCTACTTACTCTTTTGTAATCTTTTGGCCAGAGTGTTAACATGCTCCATGGACTCTAGGGTTATGTGTATTGACATAACATTAATTAAAGAGTGACAAGCACATAATCTAATAGTGATACAGGATCCTCCATGCTGGTTAACATTTTGTAAGCCCCTGTGGCAGGTGTTTAGATGCTCCTACTGACACACTCATCAGCTATGACTGGGCATGGTCTGGATGTGGGAATAAGCCTACTAGGCAGTATGGACAATGCCATGCCACTCTGTCGTCTTCACTCTGGCAGTTTTTCACCCTGTCCCAGCTGATCTTGACACTGCAGTCTCTCTTCCATGTTAATACTTCACCTAAGGCCACATCAGACACAGCCCTAGCACTGTAGTAGAGAAACACCTCTTTTTATTTCCTTCCTGGAATGTCAACTCAAGGGAAGAGCTCCTTAGTTCTCATCACAGTCAAAGGACAACAGAGGCCTGTGTGCACTAAGGAGATAGCAATCATTGTCTCTTTTTGTGAAGATCTCCCATAGGAACGAGGGTTTGGAGAAAGATTTGGGTACCAGCTGTTGTATTCTTGCCACCTAAAGAGAGTTAACTCAGCAGCTGGGAGAGATAAGCTACATATGGATGGGCAGCCATGAAAAATTGTAAATGTTTAAGATAAGGAACACACAGGAGCAAGATTATGGCCCATGTTCTGGATCCCAAATTCTTTGATAAACTATAACAGATATTCGGATTGTATGATAATACAGAGCCTTTGGTCACTGGCAACTGTGATGGTTTGACTCTGGCTAAATGCCAGGTATCCACCAAGTCGCTCTATCACTTCCCCCACCTCCTTTCCCCTTGTTTTCTCAACAGGGTAAAGAGGGGAAAGAAGATAAACTAACCCTTGTGGGTGAAACAAAAGCAGTTTTAATATAAACAAAGCGAAGCAAAGGTCCGCGCACGGAAGCAAAAGCAAACAGATTTATTCTCTACTCCCCGTGAAGAGGCACTGTCGGGCCTTCTCAGGAATCAGGGCTCCCATACGCGTAGTGGTTGCCTCGGGGGACCAAGGGTGACCCCACCCCCTTCCTCCTTTCTCCCAGCTTTATACTGAGCAGATGTCATACGGTATGGAATATCCCTTTGGGCAGTTGGGGTCAGCTGTCCTGGTTGTGTCCCCTCCCAAGATCTTGCCCATCCCATCCCACTTGGGGGGAAATGTCAGAAAGAGCCTTGGTGCTGTGTAAGCACCACTCAGCAGTAGCCACAACACCAGGGTGCTATCAACACCCTGACAGCTCCCAACATAAAACACAGCACCGTCAGGGCTGCTGTAGGGGAAACCAATTCCAGTTCAGCCAGACTCGGTACAGCAACGCAGGCTGGAATCCATTGACTCCTTTTTTTAAGGTCTCATTTTTCAGCTAGGCCTCTTCTTGGCCCAATGTGCTGGAAGGGGAAAAGGAGACTGAGGGCTCTGACTACCCAGTGACCTCTTACATAGAGTGCATATAAGAGAAGGAGTTGCACAATTCACTTGAATGACAGCAGTTGCATTCAAGGCCACAAGACTAGTATATTCTGACATGGGCAGATGGAGGGCCCTCATTTCAGCCAGGAAAACTAATTGTGTGTGGCTATCTGCAACCCTGAAAATGTTTCAGCTCAGCAAATTGTTCCATGAGTTGGAAAGTACCAACCTTGCAACTCCCTGGCCAACTAATGGGCTAATCAGGAGATGTGTAAGTGGCTCAGCCCAACATCTGGCTATTTAAAAACAAACATTGCCTTGAAAACTTCAAGGAGTGCAATGGATCTGAGTGGTCTTAGTCCACTATTACTCCCTGGTGGCTGGGGATGCCTGGTGGTGACAGTGAGTATATAAAAGCAAGTAACATATCAAAGAATATTCTTAAATGGTATCTTAAATTAGAATACCAGTATAACCATGTTACAGATGTGATTAAATAAAGCCTTAACTCTTTCCTATAGGCTTGTGAGAGCATTCCTGGCAAAGAATGGGAACTAAGTGCTCAGTAGAGTTAAGAGCCTCATCTCTGGGCCACCCCTCTATTCTTTGTCCATGGCAGTATCAAGTCAGCTTGGTTTCCATGGTTTCCAGCGGGGGAGAAGGAAGAAAGCAAGGATAGATTTTTGCTAGGATCAGATGTTTGGTATGCAGTATACACAAAGCCAGGCAATATGCCATGGTGAGTGAGGGGAAAAATCTTTCATCACTTCATCTGATAGTCTCCTATAGCAACTGCCGCAGTGAAAGCAATAGCTGCAGAGACATACAGCTGCATAGCAACTAGTTATGTCATAAAAGAGGGTACCATCCCTCCCTCCTAGTTCATGCACGGTGCTATTAAAGGGCCCATTTGAATAGATACGTGCATCTCCTAGACAAGATCAAGCTTGGTAGACACAGCACCCAAATGATTCTACTTCCCTGCCCTGGAAGAGGTTCTCTGGAAAGCAACAAATGCTGATGGATTTGCATGATGCCACTTGGGTGAAGCAGTGTGCATGACAATAGCTCCTTGCCCACACCCGATGTTAGCCACAACCCCGCTGCAAGTTCTTCAGTCTTTTCTGTCTCCCTCAACTCTAGGAATGGGTCCCCTTCCACTTCACCATATGGTGTCCACCTCAGTTCTTGAGCAACTCTATCTTCCAGCAGCTTGTCAGTGACTGCCTGTGGTCACTGAGCACACTCCACAGGCTCTGCTGCCCCCACCACTTTGGGGCATACCTGGCAGATCTTACCCAGGGCTCTGCTGTCAGGCAGGTTTCTTGGGAGAAGGAAAGGGATGCTTGTAACTCAGGTGCAGGAACAGAGGAGGTCTTTGAAAAAGGGGAAGATTGTATCCATTTGCTGGGTGTGCTTGTGCGATGATGCCATCTGGCCCTCTAAGGCCATGTTTCCTTTTTACTTTTCTAGGTAGACAGGACATGCCACCAAACCTAAGGGTCAGGTGTGAACCCTGGACATATATCTCCTGTGCATGTCAGGGACCCATTGGACTCTGCTCAGGTTGGTCTGGGCCAACTAATATGGGTGGCTCGAGAAGGAGGGACTGCCATATTGGGAGCAGGAGGAGGAGATGGGAGTTGTAAACACCAGGTGAATGTTTCACCAGAGCTGATCTTTGTCAGGAGACATGTGGGCCCTGCTGTGTTAGCTGCAGTGGTGTTCCTTGTACTTGAAAGACATCAGCCCATCTGATATGGATGCTGGCCATGCAAACCTACTCTCCAGCTAATAATACTTTGATTTTTTTGTGTGCATGTCAGACTGTCAGCTGCAGAGATGACAGATGGTACACACTTCAAACCTCTGTGTTTGCTGGGCAGTATCATGAAGCATCTGACCCCAGAATGAGTCCAAGTTTTATCCTCTTCCCTCCCTTATCAGCAAGATGGAAAAGGATACTTACTATACCTGCCTCTGTTCTCAAGGCAGATGCCTGTAGTGGTGGTGGTGGAGCTGGAGAGCTGTGACTTCTCTTGCATCAAAAGCAGATCACCCAGAAATAGCCCCAAAAGAGGCATCCCATGATGCTGTAGGCAAGGGTTCTGGCCAAAGACAATGGTGACTGAGGAAGATAGGAGGTGTTGTAGACCCTCAGTATGCAAAGGCAGAGAACAATGCCACAACAAAATATTTGGTGAGATTAGCAGAGTAGGGTCAACCATGACAAGTTATCTGTGATTCAGGTCTCTAGCCTGCCTGAAGCCCATTATGGACTTCTTAAATTTACCCTGACACTGCTTCACAGTCTGTATTCCTCATACTGTCACTCTGTGTCTCTCCAGGCAGTGACAAAGATGCAACAGAGGCAAACTCATTCCTTATCCTGTGCTTTTTCTTCACAGGTAACTGCCAGAAGTGAAGGGAACATGTGAATCACCACAGTATCAGAACACTGCTTTTCAGTTCCCCAGAATGGGGATTTATGCTACCCTGGGTATCAGATCCTTTAAGCATGAAAATAAAAATTGTTAATGCTCTTTCCTCATCTAGATTGTTAAAATAACCTTCTGTTTGGGACATTCATGTGCTGCAATGATCAGCCTTTCTCTCCTGTCTGGAGTAGCAAGGCTCCTTGGAGGGAAAGCAAGGTACAAGGGGAAAATCAAACATCTGTTTCAGAGTTCTGCAACAAGAGAGGACTGAGAATGATGAAAGAACAAACTGAAGAGTCCAATCATGCATATAAATGAGACAGAAAAATATTGGACATCTGGAGGTAGTGACCTCTGAACACAAAGAGGAAAAAGTGAGCTGAAAGGGATCAGCAAAATAACCTAGGACTTAACTGTAGGAGGGTGAAAGTCTGGTGCTAAAGCAGAACAGCAGGTGCAGTGTATATTCTACCATGACAAGGTTAATTCATCAAAAAATCTTTGTTAATTGGATTTGTCACAATGATTTTATAATAGAACTGGGCATTGTATCTTGTGGGGCATGACATTTTTAATGCAATAGTAAGAAGTCTTAAAGCTAAACTCTGGTCAAATAAACACAAATAAGTGAGAATAAAAAAATGTAGCTTTTATTAACAATATCGACACAATGAAAATCAAAATATAAGAACATCTTATAGCAAGCGTATAAGTGAAAATTAGCTGTCAATTTTAACAATGCAGCCAGAACACTTGTCTGCAAGAAAGATAACTTATCTTAAACTTCTTGAAGATTATACCTACTTAGTGTGCCCCAAGAGAGATAGCATCTTGAGACTGATAAAGAAGTAAAACCATTATTTTACAATACTTGCAAAATATCTGAGGTGTTTTCTTGTATTTTGGGTATTTGTACCAGCATTTAAGTATCTCTCTTCCACAGAAGGAGTAGCCTGAGCCTGTCAGGTCTTTGAAAGCTTCACAATTTTCTTGTGTATTTGAAGGTCAGGGACAGCCTTAGCTGCCATGGCCATGAGACGATAGTGTTTAGGATCCTGAGAGGAGGGAACAAGACAAATTGCAGGATCACAACCCTGGGCTTCAAGCTCAAAAATGGTTCATCCTGACATGCAGGAATTCAAGGAAAAGTAGCCAGCAGCTTGCATGGAGCTTTTGACTAATACAAGGACATAGTACAAGGAACTCCTGACTAAAATCAGATATAAGAAGCATGCACGAAGTGGAAGCAGGGACAGCTTACCCAGGAGAAATACAGAGGCATTGTCTGCGATTGCAAGAGTTAGGAAAGAAAAAGTCCATCTGGAGTTGAATCTGGCAAGGGACATGAAGGGCAACAAGAAGGGCTTCTACAGATGTATCATCAGCAAACAGATGACTAGAGAAAATAGGGCCCAGTGCTGCATGAGGCAAGTCAGGGGACACAGAAAAGAACAAAGTACTCATTGCATCTTGCCTGAGATTTTATTGGTAAGACCAGCCTTAGGGAACACCAGCCCCCCAAGAGCAGTGGGAAAGTCTAGAGCAAGAAAGTAATATGAGTTATCAAGTTAGGGAATATTTAAACCAGATGGACAGACACAAGTCATAGAATCATGGAATGGTTTGGGTTGGAAGGGACCTTTAAAGATCATCTAGTTCCAACCCCCCTGCCATGGCAGGAACACCTTCCACTGGATCAGGTTGCTCAAAGCCCCGTCCAACCTGCCGCCAGGGAGGGGCAGCCACAGCTTCTCTGGGCAACCTGTTCCAGTGTCTCCCCACCCTCACAGCAAAGAGTTTATTCCTTATATCTAATGTGAATCTACCCTCTTTTAGTTTAAAACTGTTACCCTTCATCCTATCACTGCACTCCCTGATAAAGAGTCCCTCCCCATCTTTCCTGTAGCCCCCTTTAAATACTGGAAGGTCACTATAAGATCTCCCTGGATGGATCCTTCTCTTCTCCAGGCTAAACAACCCCAACTCTCTCAGCCTGTCCTCACAGGGGATGTGCTCCAGCACCCTGATCATCATTGTGGCCTCCTCTGGACCCACTCAAGCAGGTCCATGTCCTTCTTCTGGGGGCCCCAGAGCTGGACACAGTACTGCAGGTGGTGTCTCAGGAGAAGGAAATTGAGGGGGAGAATCACCTCCATCAACCTGCTGGCCACACTTCTCTTGATGCAGCCCAGTATACGGTTGGCTTTCTGGGCTGTGAGTGCATGCTGCTGGCTCACAGTCAGTTTTCCATCCACTAATACCCCCAAGCCCTTCTCTGCAGGGCTGCTCTCAATCCACTCATTGCCCAGCCTGTATCTGTGCTTGGCATTGCCTTGACCCATGTGCAGCACCTTGCACTTAGCCTTGTGGAACTTCATGGGGTTTGCACAGGCCCAGCTCTCCAGCCTGTCCAGGTCCCTCTGGATGGCACATCCCTTCCCTCCAGTGTGTTGACTGCACCACACATCTTAGTGTCATCAGCAAACTTGATGAGGGTGCACTCAATCCACTGTCCACATCGCCAACAAAGATGTTAAACAGCACTGGTCCCAATACCAATCCCTGAGGAACGCCACTTGTCACTGCTCTCCACTTGGACATTGAAGTCATTGACCATAACAATTTGAGTGTGACCATCCAGCCGATTCCTTATCCACTGAGTGGTCCATCCATCAAATCCACGTCTCTCCAATTTAGAGACAAGGATGTGGTGCAAGACAGTGTCAAAATCCATGTGACCTGATGGGATGCACCCATGGGTGCTGAGTTTGTTGTCTGATGTAATGTAAATTAAAGGATATGCTTACTTTCTCTTACAGTCAAGACCACCAGAGAATGCTATGATTTATTTACATGAAAAACTAAAGGAAAAAAAAATATCGTGCTACAGTTCTCAGTTCAAAAGCATCTGAAACATCAGGTATAAACTCAGACTTTGGTAGAAAATCAATACATTTATTTCCTTGGGTTTTTTGTTAAACAAAGACAATGAGAGCAGAAAAAGAGATAAAGGTAAAACAAAGGGCCAAGTAAGAAATTAGCTGTTTATTCTGGAGCCACATTGAGGAAACTATTTTTCAAATCTAGAAATAAAAAAATGATTATTTTTTTTTTATTCCATCCCTAATTCTGTGGCTTTGGGTGAAAATCTCTTTTTTAGCTCTGCTAAAATGCAATGTGCATTGATAGTATCAGGCTCAACTGACTCCATCCTATTAGCTGAGGTAGTGCTCTGAGCTAATGTTTAGCTCTGAAGACCTTTGACTGAACTTCCTATTCAGTCTAAGGCTGAGTTACCTGGGTAGTCTTAATATGGGCCCCATTACACTGAACTGCCACAAGCTGCAATTAAATATGTTGCAAATATCATTGTTAAGAGTGAGTAAAATTAGACGGCAAAGTTATGGAGGCTGTGGAGCCTTTGCTGAAGAACCTAATGAAATTAATAACAGTTACTCTCTTGGAAGACGTATTTATGGACATCTATTACTTACTTTTTTTTTTTTTAACGGCCCTATTAAAGGGTCAGGATATATATAGGAGGCCAGAAGCACTGAAAGAGAAGACAAAAGGAGCAGTCTTCTCAGTAGGTATATATGAAGATTCAATTTAATTGAAGATACTGTAATTTCTCCTTCAGTCTGGTGATGGCTTGATCAAAATAACAAAATGCAATTGATATTGCACAGGGTGATGGCATTTTAATTTCTGCATAGCTGATCAGACAGACAGTCATTTGTTGGTTCTGTTCCTCCTTTCTTCAGCCATTCATGACAATTTGCAGATCCAAACATCAATCTTTAAAAAAGTTTTAGCACCCCGCAGAAAATTGCCCACATTTCAGTTTTGTAAAAAGAAATACTTTTCGTTACCGCAAAGAAAAAGAAAAAAACAAAACAAAACAACCAACAAACGAACAAACAAACAAAAACCCAACCCTAACACTCAAATTACTTTCCTATGAGCAGCAATTGCTCAAGGCCACTGTCTTATGCTGAGGAATAATATGTTTACAGCTTGCAGTAACTAATAAGTACATCTATGGTATCTGAAACATGTAGTGTTAAGAGTTGATCTATTACTGTCTAACAGAAGACTTTGTGGTTCTCTTCTAGGAAGGCATGAAAATAGAATTTTTAAAGAACATAAATATTTGAGAACATAATATTTTCTCTGAGAATATAATTTATATATATATATATATATATATATATACATCCTAACAACATCAGTAATGAAGGTCAGAGGCAGAGGCAAGAGGTGAAGAAATCACTGCAATTGCTGGCACTTGTGACAGATGAGATATACCAGAAACAAAAAAAGACAGCAAATAAGCACATAAAATGAAAGAATCAAATATGGAAAAAGTTGACATTATTAATAGGGCCTTCATATCATGATACATATTTGGTGATAGCAAAAGGCAGCACAAAATAAATGTAAGACATTTAAAACCATCAAGGTGAAAGGACTGATGTCTCTTGTGAGTGGCATATTGAGAAAATTTGTCCTTTATAGCGGGGATTATCAGGAGATTATCATGTCAGTATCAATACTTCTGTACAGCTAGAATTGTTTCTCCCTCAATAAAAATCCAACTTTCAACAATCAATATGTTCTAGAACTCATAAATTACATTAAAATGTTCTACTTTGTAAAGAAATAGGAAATAAGGATCTATAAAAATGCACTCAAAATTGTGTATTCATTATTCTTAAAATTTAGCTTGCTTTGTGCATTTGGGAACAAATGTAGTGGTGACAGGCTTTAACTCCCAGTGTCATAAAGCCAAGTCAATAGGAGTTCCATTTGAGCCAGGCATCATTAATGTAATAACATCTCTGCAGGCTTATTTAAGCCATCCATAATGTGTGCAGCCCTATGGATTTCAGCCAGTCTATATTGATGGTGTTGTTTTTGAAGAAATAAATAGTGCTGATGCTCAGAATATAGAATGGATTTTGCAGTTCTGATCTGATTACTGATATACTTAATTTACAACGGGGTTTTGCAGAATCAGGGGCTTAATCTTAATACTGCAAACTCTGTAAGGGCAAGAGGGGTAAAAGCCACTTGACAATTACTTTTGTCAATAAAAAGGGTTTGTTTTTCTATTGAGACTGTTGACATATAATTAGAAACACATTTCTTTACTGAATTTTATTTCACCTGTCTCTTTGATTTGCCTATACTTCATGTTCTGATAGTTCAAAAGATAGATACAATGCATCTTTAGATCTCTTCAGCATAACCAAAATGCAGTCAGAATCATACATATGCCATTACAGAAAAGCCTAGAAAATAATTATTTAACACAAGACAGCCTCTAAGTGACTGAAGCAAGATTGAGATTGACAAAAAGTTTTTAATATAGGAATCCATCTGGAATGGATGAGAAGTTAGATGTTTGAATCGTTTGTTTTAAGGTATTTTTTTGCAAACGCCTAGAACTTTCACAAAAAAATTATAGCAGCTATGTCAAGGGAATAATAGAAGTGCATGAGAGTGTTAGATAAGTAACTACAGAAAGATTTTTACCACAAAATAGATATACTTTTATAAGTACTTTTATATGTACATTAATTTATTTTAATGGTGAGCTTATTGATAACAATACTGATTAGTAATATACTTCATATAACAATTAATATATAAATGCATATATTAATTCTGCTATACTATTGCTTAGAGTGGATAAATAGGAAACAGCTAAACTAAACAGTGATGTCAAGTGTCCAGAGCTTCACTCTTAGGAGAACTGTTATTAACCAACATCTTGCTCCCCTAAATTTCTGGAGTTTGTTTGCTGTGCAGGGTATAGTTGAGCTTCTTCGTTTTGGTGAGTGTCAATACAAAATAAGCTCAGAATCTTCTTCGGCGTGTAAGTGCTTCAGATTTAACCCTCAAATGCATGTGAATCAAACCTCCTGTAGTAATACCAGCAGTTACAGCCACAGACCTAATAGCAGACTGTGTAGGACTAAATTGCCTCTCATCTGCTGAGGCACCGGTCCTCTCTGTGTCTGAAGGTTACACCTTGTCATTGCTGGGATGAGCTGTGGTGCCTTAGGTCTTGGGTGTTTCAGAGCTATAGACTTTTCTGTTCTGAATCTTCAGGGCCTTGCTAACTGAAATCAACACGAATGTATCTATTGACTTAAATGACTGTTAGATGTTAGAATTCCTTAACCCTAACAATGACTGAGTCCCATCTTACATCAGGGTAGTTGGTGTTTTACATATCCTGGCTGTTTTTTAAATATACTGCAAATACATTTTGTAAACCTAATCTTTAAAGATGCATCATCTCCAGATAATGTTTTGATCCCATCAAATGCAAAATTTTGTTTTGCTATTACATTCAGGACTTTAGTGAATAAAAGCAAAAGTTGTAATAAGTTTTTATTACAAATAAGGAAATACAAGAATTGCAAGGTGCAGGATTACAATTACAGAGCCTCTAACTTAAAATAATTATCAAAGGAACCAAATTTCTGAATTGCAAGGCTTTTAATATTAGCTTTTCAGTGAGCCAAAAGGTCCAGTAAATTGTCTGTAAAACAGACCAGAAACCACATTACTCATCTGATGTGATACGTTACTATGCGGGCAATCTTAATAAACCCCAGTCTACCACAAGGTCTATCTCATAAGAGAGACAGAGGTGAGGGCAGAAGTCTTTGGGATCTGTGCAGCTTCTGCCCCCCAACTCTGCCCCCCATCAGGGTGGCTGCCACACCAGACTTCAGCTGATAACACACTTCCTCTGCTTTAGGATTCCTGCCTCAATGATCTTTGACTATGTCTGTAAGGATGTATGGTGAAGATGAACTTGCACAGGAGTAATGGAAGCAGAATAGTTTGATACATGAAGGAAGAAAAGACTTTTAGATTTGCATGAACTGGTCAACCGGTCAAACCTTGAGAGGTTTTCAATTATTATAATAGATTTGATTTTATTATAAACAAGACAGTATCTTTTTTTAAGACAAATGCAATGCAGTCACTAAAGTCACATATATGTTTGAGCAAAGACTGGTCACACCCTGCACTGGGCACAGGTGCCCAGGTGCAGGCGTGGGGGCTGCAGGGGAGGAGATGCCAAGGCCCCAGTGCCAGGTGGCTCAGACAGACTCACTGCAGGGCATGGCTGAGTCCCTCAGCAATGCTGGCAGTACCTCTGGGAAAACCTACTTAAGTAAGAGTAAAAACATTGTGCAGCAGCTCTGAGAGAGAGGAGTAAGGGGCAGAGGGAAGTGTGAAAACCAGCCCTACAGACACGAAGGAGAGATTAGGAGGAAAGGAGGAGATGCTTCACCTCTCTCCCCCAGGTGAGACCCCAGTGGGGCAGGTGTTTCCCTGCAGCCTCGGGAGAATCACAGAATCATCTATGTTGGAAAATACCTTGAAGATCATCCAGGCCAACCATCAACCCAACACTGACAGTTCCCAACTACACCAGATCCCTCAGCGCTATGTCAACCCGACTCTTAAACACCTCCAGGGATGGGGACTCCACCACCTCCCTGGGCAGCCCATTCCAACTCCTAACAACCCGTTCTATAAAGAAATGCTTCCTAATATCCAGTCTAAACCTTCCCTGGCGCAATTTGAGGCCATTTCCTCTTGTCCTATCTCTTGTTACTTGGTTACAGAGACATCCCCAGATCTCTGCAACCTCCTTTCAGGTAGCTGTAGAGGGCGATGAGGTCTCCCCTCAGCCTCCTCTGCTCCAGACTAAACACCCCCAGTTCCCTCAGCCGCTCCCCGTACGACCTGTGCTCCAGACCCTGCACCAGCTCCGTTGCCCTTCTCTGGACACGCTCGAGTCATTCCATGTCCTTTTTGTAGGGAGGGGCCACAGTGGAGCAGATCTCCACAGTGCGGCCCGTGGAGGACCCCCCACCACAACAGGTGGACAAGCCCTGAAGGAGCTGCAGACTGTGAACGACCCACACAGGAGCAGGCTTACCCTGAAGGACTGCAGCCAGTGGGAAGGACCCACACTGGATCAGAGGGCAGTGTGAGTAGGAAGAATCAGCAGAGGGGCACTGCTACAGACTGACAGTGTGCCCCCGTTCTCCATCTCCTTGCACCACTTAGGAGGACGGAGCCAGGATTCAAGGAGTGAAGTTGAACCTGGGAAGTGGGCAGAGGAAAGGGGTTGTTTTAATGTTTGTCTTTTTGTTTTCCACTACTAAATCAGTAATTAAATATTTATTTTAATTGGCCAGAAATTGAGCTATTTTTCCCCAAATCGAGTCTGGTTTGCCCGCAAAGGTAATTGGTAAGTGATCTCCAGGTCTTCATCTCCACCTACAAGCTTTCTCATTCCTGTTCTTCCCATTTTCTCCCCTACCCCACTGCAGGGGGAGTGAGTGGCTGGGTGAGAGTTTGGCTGTTAGCCAAGGCTAACCCCCACATGCTACTTTATGTGAACCTTCAAGAAAAGAAGTAATTCCTTCAAGAATAAAAAAAAAAAATCAAGGAAGTAATTGAAATTATAAGGAATATTACCAAGTAATAGAGCAGCCAAAAATTATCACTAATTTTTAACTTGTAAAATGGCAATAAATCTGAAAGGGATTTCCCATAGCTTTAAATTCATCTGACGGGATCCTTCCTGTCTCAGAGGAATTTATGCTAATGCTGGTTTGTGGTTGGATTAAGCAGGAACTGGCTTTAAGAGAAAAGTCAATTTCATGAAATTCAATTACAGATTTTCTTCACAGCTGTGAGCAAAAAAATCCTGAATTAATATAAAGAAACCTTTTGTGATATTCTTAAAAAACAAAGAGAAAATAATTCAAAGAGTAAATCTACATGCAGCTGTTAATAATCTGGTTTTCACCAAACTTAAAAATACTTCTTTTGTGCCATGTCAAAAATTTTATATTTTTTCTTAGAAAGAATAAGGGGAGGTTGCCTGCATGTAAAACCTCATGGAAATCAAGAAACATTTTGCACAGCTACGAAGTGAGTAACAATCCAAAGCCCATGTCATTGTTTCAACCTTAGAGATAACTCAATGCTTTGAAGAAGGTATTATTTCTTTTTTTCTTTTTTTCTTTTTTTTTTTTTTATTTATTTATTCAGATACATGATGACCTGGGGCTAGGGTCTGTGTTTAAAAGTGTTTCTTGTTCAAACATGTGAAAAATTAGGCTTTACAATGCATGTAAGAGTAACAAATTCTACCTCGTTTTGTTTCTGATGTTGTCTCAAGAAGGCATATGTAACTGTGTAGAATTTTTTCCATTCTTCAGCAATAATTCCAGTGATACAAATGTGGTCCAGCTCTCCTGACTGGAAGCACAGAAATCCAGCAGGCTCTGCTGAGAGATGAACTGTATTCTAACTGTCTAACATTCCTATTTAATAAGATGGTCTCTGCTGTGTGTTGTAAATATAAAGTAGCTTATTGACTATTATTGTGAATTATTGACTCTATTGCTCTTGGGTGTCGAGGCACAGGGAAAGGCTGTATGATTTTGTTGAAGGTAAGAGAAAATAAAAAGGTATTTCTTTGCAGTTTTATTACAGATTTTTATGTTCATAGTAGTCCCAGGGAACTCATGTTAAGCAAAGGAGAAATTCCTGAGAATCCTTCCAATTGAAACCATTATGTTCCTTCCAGCTATAATACTGAAAATGTTCTGTCTACATCAAAAAGGGAGATGAAAGGATATTTTAATAAAAGGATGACCCTCTCATTAAAAATGTCTATTTTCCCCATACGCAGCACATAACACCTGCTGTATCTCTATAAAACAAATGATTGATTCTGAATCACTTCATATGGGAGAGTTACCTTGGGAACAAAATCATGTACCAGCTGTGTCACAGCCATCACTCAACAATTAGCTGAACTGGTCCTCAAGCAGAAACAATGTCACTTTATCTCACAGGTCAGAGATTTTAGGTCAAAAGAACACAGCTCTGTATTTAACTTTGCAGTTCTAAGTCAGTCCACAAAAAGCTGCAAAGGGACTTATAGGAAAAATAAAGAGGAAATTTCATTCTGTGTCATACATATTTAATAAACTGAAACTGACAAAAATTAAATATTATACTTGTTCACTGAAAAGTGTATTTTACTTTCAGTACTGATGAAACAGACCTTCCCATAAAATGTTACCCAGCTACTAGATGAATTCTGTAATAAAGTACAGTCTTATTCTTAAAACACAAGAGAAAAGCAAGAGGCTTGCTTAGTTCTTGAGTACTCTATATTTTGAAAAACAAATTTTCATTAATTAAAATGACAATTAAATTATTTGAGGATGTTTTATTAGTGAAACTAGTATTGCTAAGACAGCTCAAGTGGTGACTTTGCAACATGACATTTGTAGTATTGACCTCAGACTTTTCAAAAGCACTGTGGTTTTACTAATTTACTCATAAAAAGAGCCTGAACAGTGAGACCCCAGTTCAATATTAAGGACTTCACTTTTTCTGAAGGCTTACAGGTCTACAGTAACTCTGAGATTACACCTTCCCTTATGAATCTTGATGCCCTGGCATGACTACAGAATAGGGGTGCAGGGGGTGCAGTTGCTATGACTTTTTTCCAACCCTACCCATTGCTTCCCACTCTTTCACACAACCGAGCAGCAGTGAGAGGAGCAGAAACTCGAATTTTTCAAGATTTAGCAAAAAAAAGCAGCAGCATGACAGCCCTAATGGTAATATCACCGATCTGATTATGAGTAACAAATTGCAGCAAGTTCAGTCTGGAGCCCTGGCCTGAGCTTATTATTTGAAATAGTTTTCTGCACTTGCATAAATTCTTAGGAAGAGTTATGCTAGAAAGGACCTCTTAAGTTCTTGTACAGTCTTCTGATCCAAGCAGACCTCAGTTGGTAGCTCTTGTTCTTAACCACTTTTGTAACTTATCCTCCCCATGACTACATTTATTTGAAAATAACGGATTAATAAAGGTGATGCAGCACAAGATGGAGATGGGTACAAAACACAAGAGTGTGAGTAAGAAAATAGTTAGCAGGCAAGTTTTAATCATTCAACAACCTTGATGATAGAAGAATGGAGTGTATAGAAACCCCCTAAACAGCTGGTCTTTTAGCAATCTTCCAACAGATGCATGACAGCTACCCACGGGGAGCAGGACTTCTTTCCTCTCTAGTTCCAGCTTTCCATGATTTTGTACAAATTGTAGATTATCTCAAATGAGGACCCTAGTCACCTGAGGCATTTTATACTATTCTAGATTTCTATAGGAGTAGGAAACATCAAAAGAGAATTTTTCAGGTGGAAAAGAAACAATCACTTGTTGTTCCTTTAAAATTAGGGTATTATGAAAAAGATTATTTTTTTAATAGTGAGCTGCAGAGCAGAATTGCAGTGATCTTTGTCAGATGTAATTGTTGATACTATCCTCTTTCTAAATATCTCTGGATTTGTATGTTTGGGTGCTTAAGAAACATTCACATATAAGATGGTATCCACAGTCTGTTGATTGATAGAAAATATGGTTAAATATTGCATATTATTTATAGTGAAGGAAGCAAATAATCTATTACTAAAGAGATAGTCTGCTACTAAAAACCTACAACAAAGCTAAGGACTAGGCAAGGCTATGAGGTGTGGGTTAGGAAAGGATTGTGACTCACAGCAGCAAATGTTAGAGTGAAGTATTCCTCTTTAATTAAACATTTTTCTGGGTTTCCTGCAAAGGAAAACACTCCAATTAAGATAAAGGCACAATTTGTGTGTTATTCTAACGTGAAAGAGCTAATATTGCTTTAAAAATCCTGGACATTTTGAAATATCTGACAGAGATGAAAGAAGTAACATGTAGAGGTAAATTTTTATCTTTGATGACCTGTCATGAAATGTATTGAGTACCAGATGCTGTGAATTTAATTTCAAAGTTGGTTTTGACAGCATGTTCCAATTATATCCTTATTGAAAGGCTAGATTTTTGGTAGATTGACAAGTTTCCTTTTTATTTTTACCTTCTAATGAGCAAAACAATCTGTTACAGTATATTGATCCAGCTTATTTATTTCTGGATATTTAAAATATGGTCTGTTGTACTTCTCTTCAGATACTTTTACCACCTGCAATACAGCAATAAATATACTTGTATTTGCAAACCAGGGGGGGAAAGATTGCTTTTAAGGAATTATTGTTTTTTCTGTGTAAGGAAACTATTTCAAATAAAAGCTATGGGTTTGTTTTAGTTAGAGGGAGGATTACTGTTTTCGAATATGTATTGGCCAGACACTTCACCTAGGCACATTAAGGGTCATGAGCACCCTCAGGAAACACAATAGACCATATAGCCTACTTAAATATGTTGGATTGTGACTAGTGTTTAGATCTTCTGGCCAGGTTCTGGGCAGCGCATGAGGATCTGCTTCAGAACATTGCTGTTGAAGAGTCATCCTGTGACAGTGATCATAACATACTCTGAGTGTGGGAACAAGGATATCCACTACATGCATTCAGTTTCAGGAGGGATGCCATCCACAGAAGAGAACTTCTCAGAGTGCAACAGAAGGATGGAAGACAAGAGCCACAAGTAGTAGAAGGGGAGATTTTGACTGGGGGAGAGAAATCTTTGCTAAAAGGAGGTTTAAGCACTACCCAGAGAAGTGATAGAATCACTGTCCTTGGCAGTTTTTAAAACTGCCCAGAACAGGGCTTTGGGCAACCTGATCTTGCTTTGTAGTTAGCTCTGCTTGGAGCAGGTGACTCTACAAGATGAGCTTCCAGCCTAAATCCATCTCAGAGTCTACGATTTTTTAAAAAGAAGCTATCAATGAAATAAACCACCCTCTCAGGCAGCATGGAGAGCATTCTGAAGATTCCACTGGAAATCCAGAATGCATGCCACTTATTGGAAAGAACTTCAGAAAGGCCGGAAAGGAGCTAGCATGGCTGAACAGTGGTGTAAAAGAGACAAGTAAAAGCAAGAACCACTATGATCCTTCAAAAATTGTGAAATAGGAAGGATGATCAATACTGCTAGATTAAATGTAAAAGCATCCTAAGACTGTCCACACAGTGTACAAGTATCAATTTTTTAAAGGCACCAAAACGAAAAATAAATCCTTTTTAAATGCTTCAGGAGATGGCAGGCAAAGAGAAAATCAACAGAAACAATAAGTGATAATGATACAGAAGAGACAGAGAAAAAATAACACAAATGCAGAAAAAATGCTTATCACCAATTTATTATTTCTGTACCATTTCCACCTTGACACTTGGAGTATCAAGAAATTGGATGATAAATCCAATTTGGGGATATAAATTGTTCCAAAATTTAAGACACGAGTGCTGCCACTGAACCAGCAGAAAAATTCCCAGAATAAAAATTCATGAGATTAAAAGAAGGACATAGTCCTGAAATAACGAAATAAAAATGTGCCAGACAGTGATTAATGGTTATAATCAATGGAGTACAGCTGATCTGGATAATTCAGCAATGGGGGTTGGGTCTCAACTGTGTTGATGTTAATTACATTATATTTTCATTTAGCTTGCTTTCTGTGTTAATTTAATAGTGGCACAAGATATTAATGCTATTACAGCCAAAGCAGTATCCTAATCACATTAATTAGATTATGGCCATAATATGAATTTCCACCCGTGTGATCATTTGAATTTCCATTCTGTGAACCTCAAAAGCAAATTTCAAAAATACACCTGTGGCTTTTCATACCACACATGACTATGTGCACATGCACATGGAACATCATTAATACTCCAAGGCTACTTTACTTATCATTCTTATCAAGAAATATTTCTACCATAATTGTGTCCTTGCTTGTTTATATTGTAGTCTGTTTGTTAAAAGGGAAATTACTCAACCTTTTTTCTTGTAAGCTTCTTAATATTTACTTCACGTTTTCAAAGATCAAAAGACGGGCAGAACAATGCCATCTCTCTATTAAGGTAGCAAAGACACTAGGGTAACCAGGAAGACTAAAACTTTTGAAATAAATAAAAAGTAAATTCTGTATGCATGGCAAAACCACTTTTTTTTAATTCTGATGGGATAACAGGTAATCAAGACAATGTGCAAAATAACTTTAGTAGTATATAGCATAGATTAGATTTATTGATACTTCTTAAAAGCACACAGTATTTTCCATCTGCTTATGTAATGAGACAGACAATCAGAAAAGCATAAGAACTTAACCATATGCTTTGATATGCTGGGAAATTCTCAACACATCCAGCCCCCATTTAAGTTTAGGATGGTTGTTCCGAAGTTAAAAGCTTTGTACTATGGACAAGGACATAACAACATTCAAGTTGATGCAAGAAAAAAATAGTATAGCTTCATCTAATGCAACACCACCCCAACCGTTAAAAATATTTCGAGTTACCCATATGTTTAAACATTTTTTGGAATGGAAAAACCAGATAATGTCATTGCCAAATATAATAAAAATCGGGGTTTAAAAAAAAAAAAAAAACAAACTTGATATGCCTAAATATTTCTGACAGAAGCTTATGGTTGTTCAGCTTTAAATAGTATATAGTAACTTCCCTGAATATTATACATGATTCTACCATCAGTTAACCATCCTCTTTTTATGCTTTTCAGCATTCAAAGATGAACACAGAAATCCCATATTCTATTTCCCTTTTTATTATTTATTATTTTATTATGTGTCTTTATTTTGCTTCTTGAGAAAAAATTATTAGTGTTACTACACTCGGGCATTCTTCTTCACAAAAAGTAATTCTCTTATTTTTGAAGAAGAAGAGGAGTGCACACAGAAATCTATAAAAGGAAATGGGATATTGAGTATTTAGCAGTTAATTGATTGAATGGAATGCACTAAAAAATAATTTCACTAATTGAATTTTAGATTGGATATTAGGAAAAAATGTCTTCACCGAAAGGGTTGTCAAGCATTGGAACAGGATGCCCAGGGAAGTGGTTGAGACACCATGCCTGGAGGTACTTAAGGGATGTGTAGATGTGGTGATCAGGGACATGGTTTTGTGGTAGACTTGGCAGTACTAAGTTAATGGTTGGACTCAATCTTAAAGATCTTTTCCAAACTAAATGATTCTATGATTATACAAATCTAGTGATAGAAAGTAGTTAAATGACTCTAGGTCCCTTCCAGAAAGAAAAGAAAAAAAAAAAAAAAGGCAATCATATCTAGTTATATACTTATTCAAATTCTGTCAGAGTTAAAATAAAACATGGCAGCCAACACTGTATCTCATTGCTAGAAAGGTTCTGCACTGCAATCTAAATTTCTATTCTTTTATTTTAATTACGTCTTCTTCATCCTTATTTATGCTTCTCTTTTTTTGGTGTTAATGTGTTTACACCAAGAATAAAGTCATGGCTTTTAAATAAGATGCATGTGTTGTTATTTCTTTATTTTGTTATGTATCTTTTCAGAAGTGAGATCATTTTAACATCTCCACTTTCAGATCTCTTCAGAATGACAATACTCGATAACAAGAACAGCCAAACAAAATAGCACATAGAGTGTTGTGTTGCTTAAGAACCACTTAAAGAGTGCCTATTCTTTTCCCGTTGTGCAATGTATTCTTTTCCCTTTTCATGTGCCAAACAAAACTTGGCACATCACACTGCACACTTTCCAATTTATTACCATTCCCTAGTCTCTTTCAGACTTTGTATTGCTGAAAGGAGACGATATCTGCAGAAAGTCAATTTAACCCTCTCTTTTTGTTGTTGTACAAAATCGTGTTGCATAGGATTGCACAAGACTTTGGAAGGGAAGGGACCTCCAAGTAGGGCTAACTTCAAAGCTAAACTGGGTTGTTCAGCTTGTGCTGGTGAGTTTGGAATATAGCCGAGGATGAAGATAGTATTACCTCTCCACACAATCTCATCACAGGCTAAGCTGGACTTCCTCTGAAGATTTTCTTCTTTATGACCAACCAAAATGCTCCTCGTTGCAATTTGTGATTGACGGCCTTTCTGTGGGCTCTGAGAAGAGCCTAGCTCCATACTCCATGCCACCCCCTCAGGTAGGGGATGACTGTATGAAGGCTCTATCCTTCAAATCTTCAGTTTAGAATAACTGCAATCATGTAAAGGATAAAAAAATTTTACCTTTCAACTGTTAGAAGAGAACTCTGATAACTCACAACACAGAGGCATGCACTGAGAAACAAAATGCAGGAATGTAAGACGCAATTCAAAGGTATTTTTCAATTATTTTATCTTGATTTGGGAAAGTATATAATAGTTGTCATTTGTATTTCTTTATAAAATATTCACCATTAGAATCAGCATATATATATAGGAATCAAGAGACTACCACTTTAGCAGCTTTACTTGTTGGAGTATTACTATGTATTGCAAACCACTATTGTACAGCTGTGAAAGAGTCCTATCCCTTTTCTTTAGTTCTCACCACTTTTCGGCTCTTCCAAGCCCTCCTCTGCCCCATGAATATTTGGATATATGCCATAAGATAAGGTAGCTGAGTTGGTCTTTAACCCATGAATAAATAGCCAATGAAATGCTTTTTAGAAAAAACACCAGAAAAAAACTTCTTCCAAAGCCAAGTACTATCCTGAGATCAGACTGTAATAGCTCCGATTGATTACCTTCCCTTCCATGAGAAAAAGTGTCAGTGTTCTCTGCTCAGGGGAGGAGGAAAGCTCTGCTAAGAGGAAACTGAAAATCAGGGATGACCTTTGTGAAAGACTTTCCACACGAACTGATATCAGCTCTAGCCAAAAATCACATGACCCCAAGAGGACCTCAGGATCTGGCAGTATTTCTACTTTTCCTTTTGTATTTTGCATGACTTTGTTTACTGAGCCCCTCCAAACAGACTCTGTTTATAGCTTGCCAGTACCAGTAAGTAAAGAACCTACTAAAGGTCTCACACAATACAGGATAGTGGTTGCAGTCTTGATCGTCTATACCAAATGTTTTTGTTGCTATACACCAGTTTAGAAATGAAAGCTTAGGTGACCAGACTCCATTGCTCTGAGCATTTTGTGACAATAAAACTGCATCCTTAAGTACATATATAGCACATCAGACCAAAAATTACATGTAGTTAAGAGCAATTTATAGGTTCATGAGGGTGTACTGCAACAGGCAATGTAGAGGAAGAAAGGCAGAATTCCTAAACCAATTCTGTTTTCTTTAATATGCTTCAGTCTTTTCTTTAATATACTTCACTCTTAACTCTGGTTACCTCTTCAGCATCGCTTCTGGTGGAGGCTCAGGGAAAAATAACCATCTGTAGGGACAACTTGGAAAGGACTCCTGGGGTGCCAAAATGTGAGTAGCAGCTGTTTGTGAGCAGCCACAGTGCCTCATTGTAATTTTTATTCACCACTCAGGTAGCACTCTTTAGAAGTTTTCTTTTTAAACAGGCAACTCTCATTTGGGGACAGATTATAAGAGTATTCTCTAAGCATCTGCTACTGTCCTTATTGGCTCTTTCCCTTATTTATAACATCAAGTACCGTCCTCCCCTGGTCTCCCAAAAGGGAAAATATGCAAAGGAAAAAGAGCCTGAGGAGAAAAAAAACAACAAATAAAACTAGCATGTGGGACAGAAAAATGGAAGTATAGGAAGGGAGAGTCAAAAAACTAAAACTGGAGAAAAGGCCGCAGAGCAGAACGCCGCCATCCTAAAAATCTTACATTCTCTTGAGTTGACTGTAATATTCTTTATTGAGCTTGCCGCCTGTTCATAGATACCAATAAGTGCTTTGCCAGCTCTAGGGCAACGCTACTAAAGGTGTTTCTTCCTTGTTCCCACTAAACTGTAATATTAACAGATCAAAGAGAAATTGTTGACTTCACAGATGCAAAGCACTGTACAAACTCTAGCTAATACATTTTCAAAATATCCATATGAATCACATACTTGTTAACTGTACCTGCTTTTCAAATTAGAAGTGCTAATATTTGTCTAGGTCACAGATAAATTGAGAAGGGGCAGAGTCTGTCACCTCTGGTAGGTGTTTTACTTGTCCAGATCTCTACCGGTGGCACTCTGCATGCACACTCATTGTGCTTTCTTGGGATCATCGCCCTTTCATTATTTTGCTTTCAGTAGTTCTGGTGTCTTGCCAATGCAGCCGTTCTTCTAGTCCTCTCAAGATCTTTCCAAATTACCCCATTCCCTTTAATGTTGATTTGTTGTGACAGTTTTGGGGATGGATAGTAAGTACAGCAATGGAGAGCAGGGAGATTGACTGTTGTGATTCACTGAGCTGCCACAGCAGGAGATAAGCATTTACCTAGTTCTGCTGCGCTACAGATAGGAACATGTTCTGGACAAGTGATTTCAGTAATTAAATTGAACTTCTTATCTCTCTGAAAACAATACCCAAAGGGTCTCCATATGAAAAACCTAATAATGATTTTACTACTTTCCCTCTGGCAACAGCTCACTGTGTCTCAGTAATTCCCTTCCCTCTCAATGTATTGCAAGACAGAAGAATTCACCAAATGCACCAGTACGATGCACAGTGGTGTCCCATAAACATGAAGAGTACATTGGTTCTTGGCAGTGCTATGAACAACTAAGGAGTGCATTCAGCTGAGCACTGATGCAATGTTACTTTTGGGGGAATCTATATCTGCATCCATTTTACCTAATATAGAATACCTCTGTGGACCTGTCAAGTGGAAGAATTTAATTATGCCGAGATGACCTGCAATTATTAAGTTCTGTAGTAGGGAGCAGGCACCAAATCCTGTCCATCACCATAGAAGGCAGAGTCTGAAATTACTTGTTTTCCCATCTCTTCTGCCAACACCTTCTAAAACAGACTAAGGTATTCCTCTCCTTGATATTAGCAATACTGAATTCATTTAGGTTTGTGTTCAAGTCTTATTAAAATTTTTTAATGACTGCTTGTCTTCTCCTTTTCACTAAAGCTTCTCTGACGGACAATTGATTTTCCATCAAGACAAAAATGATTCATGGAAAATACCCAGTGGACAATGATAACCCTTGTTGTTTTGGTTCATTTATCTTGTAATGTGCTGTTGATTTTGTAATAGGGAAGTCCAAGAAATGTTGAGGACATAGCTTCATTCTCCAACATAAAATATGTTATTCATAAAGTTAGGGATTTTTCTCTGATGGAATGCACAACATTTTTCTGCTTCCCATCTGTATTTGTTTTAGCTGTTGGATACCATTCCTGGGCTTCTAAATTGTTTCATAGTTCAAGGGAAGGAGATACGCATTAAAGGCCCATTTCAGTAGTAATAAAAATAGCATCTAACATGGAACAACATATTACAAGTCAAGACATCTGTTCACATTATTATGAGAGTCTCAGTCCAATTACATTCGCTATAAATTATGAAAGAACAATTGCAATAAAAATGTGCACATTATTGTTTCTGAGCTTGAGGCTAAATTGAAGATTAGGTTTTTGTGTATTCTAAATTCTGAAGGACTTTTCTGAGAAATAATCCAGATTTACTGCAATAACATACATAAGAAATTACATTCAGAAGCAGGTTAATCTCAACTTTGCCAATATATTTAAATGTTGGTTGGACAAAAAAACATAAATACATCTAGGGTTTAAACAGTATATAAACAAATAACTGTGCCACATCACACTGTCCTAGACAGGTATTTTTCCAGCATAATATTTATCCACTTATAAAACTGTTACTTGATCTGCATAGACTTCAGGAACATTCAATACAGTTCCATTCTTTTATACAGCCATATCACTGGAGAATTTAACCTAATGCTTTAAAAAAAATGACCTCTAAATAGTCTGTCCTCATTGAGGTGAGGAAGGATTTTATGTTTTATGCAGGTATCAGTTAGCAGGACTATAAAATTGTAGAATTTTATAGGTTAGAAGGGACCCATGAGGATCATCTGGTCCAAACTCTACCTCAAAGCAGAGACAGCTTAGATCACATTGTTCATGGCCTTGACCAGTTAAGTTTTAAATATTTCTGAAGCTTGCAATTCATTTAAGCCTCTCAGCAGTCTCAATAATCACAATTTTTTCCCTAACAATTAATTAGAATTTCCCATGTTGCAACTTCTGTCCACTGCCTCTCATCCTATCACTTTTACCTCTAAGAAGCATGTCTCCATTTTTTTCTAAACCCTCCCTTTAAGTAGTTGAAGAAAGCAACAAGATCCTTCTCTTATCCTTCCCTTCTAAAGACAGCACTAATAGTTTGCTCAGCTGTTCCTTGCATGTGATGTGCTCAGCTCGCTAACCCACCTGGTGACCCTCTGCTGGAATTGCTCCAGCATGCCAATGTCTTCCTTGGAGCAGAGTCAAAACTGGACACAGTACTACTCTTGATACAATTGCAGCAGCGCTGAATAGAGGAGGGGCGGGGAGAAACACTTCCCTCTACCTGCTGGCTTCACTCTTGCTTATGCAGTTTCAGTATTCCTTGGCCTTCTTCACCACAGGGGTGCACTGCTGACTCAGCATGTTGCCCATGAGGATCCCCAGGTCCTTTCTGACAGAAAATCAGACATCAACAAATGGGAACTGGTTAATGCTGGCATTATCCCAAAGAAAAAAATTTAATAAACAAGAGAACTATGAGATGGGTCCACTGTTAAACACATTAAAGCATTAAAATAAAAGAAAAAAAGTTTGTGCTTACCAAAACAGAGTGCTGATATAGTTCATCTTATTGCCACAATAACTTGAATGTGTCACAAACTACTACTATCTTAGAGCGTCATCTTACCTCCATAATAAAACTTTTTCTAGAAATTAACCGTCAATTTCTTCTCACTTTTGATACTAATAAGTTATAATTGTTCAAGCATTAGAACCAGAAATTCAGTCCGTATCTACCCTGAAATGAAACCTACATTTGTTGACTGTCTTCAGTGACTCTCTTCAATTGACCACTGGAAACTACCAAGCTGCTCTAATACTTTAATGTGTGAGCACCTTCCCTTCACCTTCCATAACGTGTTTATAGATTACTTGCCTGTGTGCTGCAATTAAACACAGGAAGTCCATGGACAGAAATCCTGCTATTTATTTTTTCTAACTTCTGGTATCTCACATGCTCTGTTTTGATTATTGATAGGAAGACACAAGCTGGAAAGGAAAAACAAGTGGTTCGCATCCTAATTTACAGCTGGGGTAAAATTACTGACATGAACCTGGAAGACACTTGAAGTCTTTAACAATGAAGCAGCAAAACTGGAACAGCAGTGGTTAGACTGCAAGGTAGGACAGCAGTTCACATTCTGGTTGACACTAAGCCTCCATATAGAGAGTACCTGGATTTCAGTAGCCTGTAAGGATGTTGTTTCTCATTTCAGCAGAGTCTTAACTTTTGTGTTTCCAGTAACACTGCAAAGATCTCAGACTTTCTGCAGAGTGAAAGTTAGTCAGGTACCATGGACTTGGGTATATCAGTGCAGGTTAGCTAGTATTATGAAATTTTTTTTATGTCCAACATTGTATCATCTTGGAATTTTTATTTCCTTAATTCAGTGTTGCAGGTACAATGAATGTTTTGCTTTTCCTGCAGTAAATGAAAACTAGACTGATAAAACATAGCCACCTAGCTGGTGTGAGACTAAATGCTATAGTGGTTTGTAATTCTGAGATTAAAACAACTGTTAAAAAAAAAAAAAAAGTCACTGAACTCATGTAATTCTTCAAATTTAGTACCAGAATCATCTACTTGGATATGACCTTCCAAACAAATCTTATTTTCTTCTCCATTTTATAACTTTACTGGTGAAGAGCTAATGCTTAGACAGCAAAATAGGAAGCTGGGACCGCTACAGTTATTCAGAAATATTTTATAAAGATATCCATGGAATACAACTGTTTACCATAATGATTATCTTCAATTATGGTGTCTACATGAACTTTTTTGTTACATTTTTATCTTGATAAGGTTCTCCACATTTTTTTTTTTTTAACATGGAAAGCCAAGAAATTTTACCCCCTTCACAATGCTTTACTATTTTTCTTTTTCCGGCCATCCTTATTTGTGTCATTCTCTCCAAAGTGCTGAGATCCTGTCTCTCAAAACTCATTAGCCTTCTCCTTGGCTCCAGATCTAGTCTGGTTTTCTTTACATGCCTTGGCCTCTGAGCTCCTGTTACAACATATTTGCCTTGATGATGAGGTGTCACATTGGCCAGAACCCTGAGACAGATCTGCTTGCACCTTTCCTAAAATAAACCCACTCAAAATATCGAAAGGTCTTTCTACCTCTAAAGTTAGGTCTTATGAGGACATAAACTGGAACACATTAATTTTGCTGACAGTGAAAATTCAGCTCTTTTGGGTGAGATAATCCAGAATAACTGTAAACAACTTATGTAAACAACTTTCCCTCTGCTGATTGTCCAGGCAAAGTTATGACAGAAACTATATCTGTGGCAAACACCGCACTATCCCTAAGAGAACCTGACCTGTCAGACTGCTCCAGTGACACCCTGGCTCTGCCCACTCTGACTTGAGCCCCAGAATATTTCTCCAGCGCAATGCTCAGGAGAGGTGCTGGCAGCCTTTTCCCATCAGGGCTTCACCTGCAGCAGAATGACAGCTGCCAGGACAGAGCAGGTAGATCCTTGGCAGCCTGCCTGCCTGCTCTCCTGCTTCAGCCTCTTCAACATGAGAGAAGCACCCACAGCACAAACAGAGCCAGAAGGAAGTGATACTGACTGCCACGGTCTGCTTTCCCTGACATTAAATTCTCCCATGGGCAAGGATCGTATTTTTCGATATGCCTAATGAATGGCCTCATGCTTGTTATTCAGAGGAGACAATTTTACACCTAAACAGATACCTTAGGGGAGAGGATTGGCTATCTGCTTCCAGGCTCCAGCCTTAGGGGGACAGTGAAACTTGGCTGCTCCCCCTGAGCCATGCCAGGGATTGCGCTGATGGATTAGAGGTACATAGGACTATGGGCCAGTTGCCTGCATGTGTTCATGGGCTCTGGTTTATTTGCAGATATAGAGGTAGTAGCAGACTCCTGCTGGCAATATGAATATAAAAATATGGAATGGTCTCCTTAATTTGTGTCTCTGCTTATGCCAGGAAATTAAAGAGAAGGAGAACACAAGCCTGAGTGAAAGCGAATGGCAGCAAAGCTCACAAAGGATATATGCCTTGTGGAGAGTAACAAGCCTCTGTGGGACAAAGGAAGGAAGGATATTATAGTTGTCTATCTCCATCACAGATAGACATCAAAGAATTTCCCTCAAAAGTTGTCTTTAATGATGTACACCACAGATGGGTTATCAGTAAGCAAATCACTGGGAAATCTGGGCTGCCTGCTCTGGGCCAGGAAGGCTCATAAAGCACAGGAGAGGAATTGCAATCACACTTACCTGCTGATGCAGCCTGCAGTGCAGTCAGGGGCTTATCAGCCCCTCACCCTGACTGGAGTCACCTGCACCTGGCCAAATTGCTCATGGGATATAAACCTGGGCTGTTCTGTTTTTGGGTTTTTTTTGTGGTGTCTTCCCAGGTTTCACCATGAAGCCAGCACACAATGTACAGGCAGAGGAATGTGAAACTGCTGCCACCTCTGGATCATGGAAGTGGCCAGTACAGAGACTGAACTGGTGTGCTGAAATGCATGCAAAGTCTAGCACAATACTTACTGCTCCTTATTTCAGGGAAAAAAAAAAAAAAAAAAACACAAAACCACACCAAACCACAAAGGTCCAGCCATCTACAAAACTAGTTTTCTGACCCTAAGCAAAAATGTCAGAAGTCTTGAGAAAGTGAGACCATTCTCAGACAAACTTTTCAACTGTAGGTTGAAAAAGGTCTTTAGCTGCACTTGTAGGTGTTTAGGTGCACTTGGGAAGGTGTGACAGAAATATCTAAATTTTTAGTTTGACTTTAGTTTTTGACTATGATGTCATAAAAATAAGTGAAAGGACCTCCTGATGGGAACAAGAGATTGTTCCTTCCCTGGGGATGAACGGAGTTTGCTCGAGGTGTGGCACGCAGTAGAAATAAGTCTCAATGTGGAGGCAGATGCCTGCAGGCAAAGAAAAGCCTGAAAGGCTTAAAAGTCAGTTTGAGATTTTCTTAATAGATTCGAGAATCCTTCCTTAACTTTTATGCAAAGCATAGTCCGAGGCTTTCTTTCACACTTGGTATAAAAAGGCCCTGACTTTTCATGTGCATTTAAGCATTTACTTTGCTGTTTCTCTCTATAGATCAGCCGTTCCAAGACCATTTGTTGGAAATAACAGCTTCACTGGGGTAAATGTGCTATCCCTTCTTCAAACACACTGTACTACATAGAGAAGGGAACAGAAGATACTTTGCTCTATCAGCAAAATTAACAACCATATTTGTGGTGTTTCAGGGATTTTTTTTTTTCCTGGACACAAATCTCTGACCCAGTGTGTATTGAATCATCACTCTGTCCAGTCACATTGCTTCAAGGTTTGCTCCATGCCAATTCCCTGATCATTCAAAATGCATACACACATGTAAACTCATTTGTTTCCAAGCACTGTCTTAAAGTAAGCCCAACTAGTTTTCTCCAAGAAAAATGCAAATGCAGTTCCCACAACCACTTGAAATAGGAACTACGGGTAAGAATATGGCAGAGCTCTTTCTGCCAAACTCAAGACACCTTGACACACGGACATGGTACAGAGCACATGTCCATACATTATAGCAACATTGTAGAAACAACCATTCTGATGAGCTGTGTGACAGAGCTCTTTGTGATGTCCTGAGACTTTGAATGAAAACCCCACAATACCTAATAACTTTGTCTTAGGGCCAAGGGGTTGACATGTGGTTCAAGTCTCCCATCGACTATAAAGGCTGTGCACAGTGCATACAACCAGTCCAGTTGCTCTCAGCTGCGTGGGACCAGCCTTTCTCAGTTCCGTCTATACAAGCTATCATCAGGCAGATAAGTGAAATGAATGTGGAAGGCCAGTGTTGTGGATGAATGCTAAGACATTTAAGCAGTTCCAGCTATATGAGAACAAATAGGTATTTTATATAAAGACTGTAGACTGACCTATATCAGGTGAGAACTGTACGCAGAGGTTTTACAGAATCTGGCTGACTGTGATGAACAGATAGCCTTAGACACAGCTGTCAGTGTCCATAACTCTCAGTGACACTGTTGAAAGTGTGATTTGCTTATCGAGAACAAAACCTTTAGTTCTTATAATTAAAAGGGTTTTACACATTTTAATTACTGATGGTAAAGTGTTTCCCCCTTCTTTAAACAATTTGGTTTTTGCTTCCTCTTTTGTTCGCTTTAAACATGACTTGCAAAAATGTAAGATGTATCTGTACTCTCAGGCTGCAATTACATGGGTTTCAAAGGCAAGTTCTGAATGCACATGCCAGTTCCTGGGCAAAGAGCGTGCCAGAGTCATGTCCAGAAGGCAGAGCACCTAGGTTTCCTTGGGGGTCAGGACCACATCCCTCCTGCACTTCAGCAGGAATGCATTGTCTCACACTGGCACACTGTGCCTCATCACCCATACCCTTCTGAGATGCCCAGCAGGCCCAGGGTGCCTGTCTCAGGCAAGCCCATGGCCACAGAGATCGCTCTAAGGTGTCATTACTGCCTGCTGCTACTGACAAAAGGATTGTATCAGACCCATTATCAGGAGGTGTGCCTTGGGAAGAGCCACACTGTCTGAGAGGTGCCTAGATGCACTAGAAAGTGGGTGCTGAATAGGCTTTTTTTATTGACTCGGAATTGTACAACCATTGAGGTCATCTAGTCCAACTCCCCCCACTCAAAGCAGGGTAAACTGGAGCAAGTTATTCAGAGTCTTGTCCATCCAGGTGTGCAACATCTCCAAGGATGGAGACTAAAACCTCTCTGGGTGACCTGTTTGAGTGCATTTGACCATCTTTACAGAAAAAAAAAAAAAAGTTTTTCTTACATTAAAGTGGAATTTAATTAGTGCCCACTGTCTCTCATTCTGTTACTGGATGCCACTCAGAAAAGCAGTCTTCTTTACTCACTCCTATCTGGTATTTGTACACAATGGTAAGATCCCCCCTGAACCTTCTCTTCTCTAGGCTAGACAGCCCTAGCCTTTCTCAGCCTTTCCTCATGCTGAAGATGCTTCAGTCCCTTCATCATCTTTGTGGCCGTGTGCTGGACTTGCTCCAGTAACTCCATTTTTTTTTTGTACTGGGGAGCCCAGAGCAGGACACAGCAGCCCAGACATGTCTCACCAGTGCTGTGTAGAGAGGAAGGATCATCTCCCTTGACCTGCTGGTGTCACTACTCCTAATGCAGCCCAGGGTCTGTTGGCCTTAGCAGGCGCCAGCTCCTCCACACTGGGACAAATTTGAGCTCTCCTAAACTATGTATTGATCAAGCTTTCACGTTGCTTAATGTTTTGAAGGCAAAGATTTATCCATTCGCAACAATTCTCCTTCTGCAACCTGCTCAATTCATTGAAAATTTCCTACAAGTTCCAGTTACTATGAGGAAAAGCATTTTTTGTGTAAGAGCTGTAAACAACATATGATGTGAACATTTTCACAGCAACACACCCCACCTCCCAAGAAAACATTTTAGCTGACAGCTAAATTTAATTTATGTTTTCAGCTCTTAATGATGGCAGTTGTAAATCTGTATATTATTAATTGCCGTGGCAAACAAAGCAGTCAAAATATTAATTTGGCAAAAGCAGACTCATAAAATATGCAGAATGTGCATATACTTTGCTAATTATTACTAAGGAGGTCCCCTGCTCATCAACAGGGGTTTTTTCTATCATCATTATTATTGCAATGGTAAGATTAACTTGTGCAGTACTCTATTTTACTGCTGCATTTCTCCCAAGTGTTCCTAATAATACAATCAGATGCGTGCAGTTCAGCCACTGAATTTCTTCATATGACATTTCTTACCATGAGGAGTCAGGACAAATTTCTGGAGATAAATTGCTATCCTCATTGAAAAAATAATAGAATGAATGCAGGAAAAGACTGGTTTAAACAGGGGCATCTTAACCTGAAAAACTTTCTGTGCACATTCCATTCTAGAGTTACAGAAACAAATTTAAGAGTATATTAGTGCACAAGAGACAAAAATAAAGTGAAACCTGTGGAGAATCAAAAGATACCAGGAAACAAAACCCACTTTCTGATTATTTACCATTTTTCTTGTTTTACCTAGGTGTTGCAGTCCATTTAATCTAGTTAGAGCTTCCTGCACTAATCTGAACAATGCCTGCTTAAAAGTGGACTCAAATGGCTCTGTCCTTTTGGGTACATCTGCAGAAATACTGACATATCCATGTTAGCTGTAAACAAGACAACTCAGCTGGAAAGTAAAGACAGATAGCTGGATAAATTGGTACAAGAGAACTCTTGAAACTGCTGTGGGGACCTGCTGCTGACACCTGATTCAGCTTATTTATATTTGCATTTGACCCGAGTGCAGACAAGTGCTGGGAGTAGGGGAAGCATGTTTATATCATGTTATAAAAGTAACAGGCATTTGAACAGATTAGACATGATTCTAACTCAATGCATCCTCATATAGAAAGTAATATTTTTCACTCTTGTCCTGGGATCAAAAACTGCGTTGCACTCTGTTCAGAGAGGTGGATTCAGGACTGACAAATCCCTATGTGTCACACCTCTTCATGGGGCTCAGCTTTTCTGTTTGTTTTGTGGGGTTTTTTTTCTGTACTCTAGCTACTGTTACTTTAAAGCCTTCATGTTCATTATTTTATTTTATCCAGGTTGTCATAAATGGTCTTCTAAAATCTTTTTCCTTGCTGAGGGATAGTGTGGATTTCCTTTGGCACTTGCTAGCGTTAGTAGAGTCTTCAGGTTTCATTTTTACTTTATCAGTACATGGTAGTCTGATCTGACCAACAGATCAGTTTATGAGAATGGCTGTAGTAGATTGCAGTCCTTTCTGCTCTCAAGTTTAATGAGACCCTTTCATACAGAAACCATCTTTGCACCTGCTGAGATTAAAAAAAATCGGACCTTTTTTAAAAAAAAAAAAAATTAAAAAATGTGCTGTGCTCCTGTGTAAATGAAAGGTCCCTTCTGTGAAAAGGAAAAAAAAAAAGTCCTGGAAGGCTACATGGAGATTTTATACAGTTTCAGCCTTAGGTGAGTTATTATAGGTATGCTATAAATCCCTGAAATCACACAGATCATAATGAAGATGATGGCTCATCCCCAGCAATATGTACAGAGTACAATACTTTGTCCTTTTCTGATTTTGATCTAGTACACCGATTCATTTCATTTCATGCAGATTGATCAAAATCAATGTCTAGCACATAGAGATTCTTCATTTCACTTTGTTGTTCCAGAATATCTGTCTTCAGCTGCATCATTATACAAGATAACGGATGAAAAAGAAAAAAATGGATTGTGATCTAAATACTGCTTCAAGTGGCAAAATCTACGTTATTCTCTTTGTCTGGAGAAATTGTGTATTGGGTGGTTACCTTTTTCCTTCTGCTTTAGTTGGCTGCTTAATTAAGGTCCTGCTTTACAATACTAAATAATGCATATTGATTAATAGCTTTCACAAAAACTGCAAGAGTAAGATTGGCATCTGGTGGATTTGACAGATGCACAAGCCACTCACAGTGCTTTTCTGTCAGGCAATTCAGTCCCCAGAAAAGGAGACTGCATGACTAATGAGTTTTGCACCTCCTCTTCATGTGCTCATCTGCTTTCCCATTGATGTAATTTATTAGTCACTTATGTGAGTCATGGTTAGCACACTGAAGTGGGAGTGGTTGGTGGCAGCCATTATAATAACCGTAAAGCAAATAAAACAGAAATCAGGAAAGTGGGAAATGATGTCTAAGCAGCAGAGAACACCTGTTTTCCATTTATTCCTGCACTAAATATTTGCAATTAATTAAAGTTACAGTCAGAGTTTAATAATGTATTTAAACTCACAACTATTTTTACAAACCAGCATTCTTGCATCATTGCTGGACTTTTGAAGAGCAATATTCGTGCATCACTACAAAATGAAAATTTTCCTAACGGTTCACTATGATGAACCAAGTAAATAGTTTATGTGACATCTTCACTGTAATAAAACTTTTGACGTTCCCATGTCCATCTCATAAACAGAACAGAGAAAATATTTCTAGGTTGTCAGAAAGAGCCAGTTCTTTGTCTCCTACAGACACATCTAACCAGGTAGCAGATGGGGCTCAAAATAAACTTAATGTGTTTGAAATGTAGTTGAGCCATGGAGAGACATTTTGAACTGAGGACAGAAAGTCCTCAGGAACCATCAGAAAACTGCTGCTGTCTACAGAGGTTAATAGGAAGCAGTTTAGTTGGTTCTTTGGAAGAATATGAGTACATCACAGGTTTTTTCTACTTAATCCATTGGTATTTGAGAAGAACAGGAACATTGTGTTTCATGTGAATAAAATAGACTAGGGAAGAGACACTTCAGCGAGGCACACAGATTTGAGCTAGCTCAAGGCAAATAGTAGAGATGTAATTGCACATAGGATTTATTCTGACAGAATATAAAGGTAGGGTTGTCTAGGGTATTTTAGGTGCAAGCCAATAGGACAAGTCATTAATTTCTATTAGCATCCTAAAAACTTTATTGCTAGAAGCCCCAGAAAGCTTAAGAATGCTTGCATGCACGTCATAAAAGCAAGCATAATAAAGTGAATGTGTTCAGCAAGTTGTTAGATATTTTTATAAAGGGAGATTTTTGCTGACTGTGACAAATGTCTAAAACTTCAACACTGAACTAATCATTAGGGAGAACAGAAACATGAATTTTCGTAAGGAGAAAAGAAAAATACTGAATCAGCATTGAAACTGGCTGCATGAACAGCAGTCCTGATGCAGAGGACCCGGAGGTAACAGGGGATGGCAGGTTGAATATAAGCTGAAAGTGTGGTCTTATTGTACATAAGGCAGATTGTGTACTGTGCCACATTAAAATCATGGCAAGCAAGACTGAGGGAAGTTATTAGCTTCCTCGGTATTATCGATGAATCCCCATCTGTGTGCAGATATGGGTCCCTAAGTTTAAAAGGGCTGTGGAGAAACTGGAAAGGGTCCAGCAGAGATCAGCTGAGATGGCCTGGGACCCAGAACATGTGTGAGGAGCTGGACTTTGTTGGTCTTGTGAAGAGGTGATCTACCATCAGCCTACAGCTATATAAATTAAAAGCTGATGGGCTACACTCTTCTTTGCAGCAGCTGGTGATAACACAAGAAGTGATGGACTTGAGCTGTAGCTTGGGAGGCCCAAGGTGAACTTTAGAAAAAGATTGGTTTACCAGGGGGGTAGTGCAGCATTGAAACAGGTTATTCATAGAGTGTCTAGAATCTCTGATCTTGGAGGTTTTCAAGACTTCATTACACAAAACCATGGCTGACCTAATCTGGCACGGCCACAGTCCTGTTTCAAGAAGGAGGCTGGAGTAGAGACTACAAGACGTCCCTTCCAAATAACATCTTTACAGTTTTAGGATGGTTTTTGTATCCAAGCTACCCCATGTGATCTATAGTTGTACGCATTCTGAAAGCAGGTAGGAAGACTGAAGCCACATCAGCATCACACAACTTAAAACACTGTCTTAGAACTGAAGTCAAGGATTTGTGTTGAGAAGTAAGAGTGCTCTAAGCCCCTTTTCGAAGGTTAGAAGGTGAACTGGTACTCAAGTGAAAAGTTACACTTCTAACACCATTTCCACAGAGATATCACGAAGAAGAAACAGAGATCCTGCAGAGACAAAGTAGCTTTTGCTGTCTTCCTCAAAGACCTATAAAGCCCCAAACCTTTCTCTGCTTGTGAATGTCTGGCAAGTAAAGATGAGATGAAAGTCATGAGTTACTGGAGAGACTCACTTGAACAACCAGAAGCTCAACAAGGCAGACCACACTGTTTCTTTTACAAGCTCTGGTGAAGTACTTTCCACTTATTGAAGGTAATAAATTAGAAGTAGAGGAATGGCATAGAATTCACCAATTTTCTAAAGGTAAATTTGGTGTTTAAAAAGTCAATGTAGCCACTGATTCAAAACCAGGGTTTTTTGAAAGCTGTTTCAGTAGGTTATGCCTACATTGTGTGTGTAGGAACTGTGTGCAGACCATCATGCCACCATTATGTGTGCAGAAACTAATAATTTATTGAGGGTTAGTGCTTAAATCCTATACCTAGCATAATTTCATGTGAAAAAGTGAGTCAAACACTTTTGACCGTAGCACAACTATTTGCTGATATAGATCAGCCAAGACACTGTGTCTAGGTACCGAAAGAAATCTCTCTGCAATTATCCAAGACAAGACTAGCACAATGCAGTCTTCGTGGTTCACCCGTTGAGTCAATTGTTAGCTGCATTTGTATGGTGTTTGATTAACTGAAACTGCTGATTTATGGATTATATTTAAATTTTTACCTGAATTTGGCTATTTGCTTATTAATGTATCACTATTTTAGTAAAATCATAGTAACTTAGCTTAGTGTATGCTCAGTTAAGTACATACTGATCTGTTCAATATTGGGAAGTTGCATGGAATGAACACTGAGACCTTAAGTAAATTTAGACGAGAAATTTGCAAGTCAGTTGTCTCTCTGGAGGTTCATTTCCTTTCAGCAGCAATTCAAAACGAATTAATCCACTGCAGAATTAGCTCTTTCCAGAAATTCAAATCTTGCGCAGAACAGCGTTATTGAACAGAATAAGCAGTTTTACTGGTCAAGCAATTGGGGGTGACTTCTCTTTGGAAGAGCTTACAGGATTTTTAAAGTATGAAAGTTATAGCAGTTTGCAACAATGGTACAGAAAGAGATTAAAGAAAACAGGAACCTGAACTGTATGGGAAAAAGCCAGTTTTATACTTTATGATTTTTATTAAGATTTTAGGTATAACCTTCTCATCTGCTGCCTCTGTTCCACTTGTTATTACAAATTTGAAGCTGTTAATAATATTTGCATTTACATTTTCTCCATACTTCTGAATCGTGACATTCTTTTGAAATACGAGGTTAAAGATACAGAGTCTCATAGCCCAAAATCCTGCTCTGTTGCAGACAATCTTATAGCATAATCTTTTGAAAAAAAAAAAAAAACAAACACCATTGTTTTCTTGCCTGGCAATGTAGAAACATAGAAATTGTAAAGATGTAAAGACAAGGACTTTACTGCAGAAGCAGCAGAATAGCTTCTTCAGCAGCTACATATATACCACTAAACACCACTAAACTGATTTCAACAGAGATTTTTTCCATTCACTTCCTTCAAGATGAAGGAGCAAATGCAGTTAGAAGCTGAATTATATTGGGATGGGGCAGGGAGAGGAGGGAATAGGGAAAGAGGAAAAGGAAGATAAACCACTCCTGTAGCATATATGACCTTTTCCTAGTTGTTAAACAAAGAATGACTTGAATTTTCCAGGGCAAAAAGTGATTCTCTGATTCTCTAGTCTGCTATTCAAAACAAAATTGTAACATTTGAGTTTCTCCCAGCCTTGAAGATTTTCATGTTTCAATCTTCCCAAAGACTGAATAACTAATGTCTGTCTACTTTCAGAAAACAAAGGCATGGGTAAATTCCCCAGAGCAGTTGTGCAAGTCTAAGAAATGTATCTCATTTCCAATGTGGAGCTCAGGAGCATGTTTTGAGCTGTCTGGGCTCTCTACAGAGAACATAAGGAGAGAAGGTGCATCCAAATGCAACTCTAAACAGCCAGCTCAGACAGATAACCTGTGGTGAGCATTTGCTTGAAATGAATATGAATCAATCTCTCTCTGCTGGTAAGAAATGAAGCCTGAAGTGGTAAGCTCAGATGTAAACATGTAAATCGTATCCATCTTCTTTTAGTCAAATGAATCCTCCTGAAATAGTTAAAGTCTGACTAGAGTAAGCTGACAGCTAATATTCTGTATACATATGACTCTTAAGTCTGAGTCTTCTCAGATACTTCTTTGGAGGCTTCTAGGAAATATCTCCATCTACATAAGATCCTCTAGTTGGATTCTTGTTGAAGATGATCCTAAATCCTTCCTTTCAAAAATGAAGTTTACTCTTTAAAAAACCCCAAACAAAACAACCAAAAATCCCACTGAAAAGTATTCGATCATTCTTCTGGAAGAGTGGGTAGAAAATTTCCCTCATAATTCAGTGCTCAGGCTCATTCCTCCTTATGCCTGCAAGTGCAAGAATCAGGACTGTAGCTTCTTATCTCCTCAGAAAATTTCCTAATCATTAGTCCACAGGCTGTTTGACATATAGCAGCTAGGAGGAAAAGTTTGCATCAGGAGCGCCACCTCCCATCTTTGCCTTTTGGAAATGTGTGCTGTTTAAAGAGGAATTGCGGACTGCTTGGAAGGCAGCTGGAAGAGATCACACTAACACATGCTCTCACTGTTCTGGTCGCTGCTCCACAGACATGGGGACCCCTGTGGCTGGTGGCCATGCCCAGCTGCTGCATGCAGACCCCCATGCACACAGAATAGGGAGCCCCATGCCCAGGAAAAGAGTTAGAAATGGAGTTTAATGGGCAGACAGGACAGACTGTGCTAGACAGGCATGGCTTTATCACAGAACATAACACACTGTAAACATTGTTATCTGAGTTCTCCTGGAAAAACATAATTATAATGCTAGCCACTGCCTCTGTAGGTTGCCAGTGTACAGCCAGTAACAGAACTGGATGTGGCTGCCGTGCATGGGGCACCACTGCACCAGACCGGTTTCCTCAACAAAATATTGCACCTGCTCTAGCAGGGAGAGAACTATTTGGGTTTTTGTATACTTCGTTTTCACTATCAGGCATTAGTTATGTTTAAGTTCCATAAATATGGTCTTGTGGTTTTAAAAATAATAAAATTCTCTATATAAGCTCTGCAGCATTTTTTTCTTTTGTTCATATGCTACTACAAAATGGAAAAACTTGTGTAACCAGGGAATTTCAAGAACAAATCTACTTGCTATAAGTTTCTCCCATGTTTGTCCAGATCCAAAAGATTTTCTTGCAAGACCTTTTCATGGCCAGCCCCACATCCAGGAATCCAAATTAAAATCTTCCTGTCTTATTCATTTAGTGAAGAACATAAATGTGTGAAAAGCCCCTAAAAGCTGGTATAGCACATAAAATGAATAAAATAGTCCACAAATATTTCATTGTGGAGAACTTATTATGCAGTTAACATAGCAACTAAATTAGAAGCAAGTAAACAATAAAAGTAATCCACAAACTTCACAAACTGATTTTAATGGAAGAGTACAGTTAAAAGAACAACCAGATTTGAAGCACGCTATGCAGTCTCCTTAGTATTTTTGGTTTACTAATCTTTAGGATGATTCCTTGCATGCTGACAAGTATTCAGAGCCTTCTTACTGCAGGAGAGTACAAACCATCAGGTTTACACCCTGTATTGTCTAGAATAATCTTCCTCCTCCTCCATAATTCTAATGCTAGAGACAGCAAAACATTCTGCTATTCAAGGATTTGTATGTGGTTTTGGAAACTGTAGACTGACTTTCCTGTCATTATTTGACTGAGGAATGAAGACTGGTCACAAGAAGTGCATCATAAATGCATGAGTTTAATCTTTGTAATATGAATCATCAAAGGCAAAGACAATAAAGAAAGAATCTTTACTGAATTAAATATAATTGACTCACCTAACTTGACTCTGTCGCATGAAAAGGTGGCTCCGTTTCCACTTGCAGATCTACAATTGCAGAACAGGTTCAGTGTCCTGATAGCAGGCAAGAAGCAGAATGTCATACCTGGGGAAACATCGAAGTTGTCCAAGCATAAACCACATATTATCGACAGGAGGAAATGGCAAGGGATAGTAGTGGTAAGTTTCCATTTGTGGAGGACAGAAGCTCCCATCTGCCTGCTTGGCTTGCTATCTAGAATGATTTGTTGCTTGCCAGGGGCTCAGATCCAAGATGTTGCAGAGAAACCACCAAGGCTCTCAGGCTATTACTCCTTGCTGCTTATCCACATGGGCACCAATGATTCTGCCAGGGGAGTCAAGACTGACTACAAGGATCAGGAGCTACAGACTGGCCAGCTTCACCTTTTCCCCTGTAAAAATCATGGACTAAGACCCCCTGTAGCACATTTCTGGGCCCATGCAGGAGAAGGTGCTTAGGAAGATTCAGCATGGGTTTACCAAGGGTCAGTCATGCCTGAACAATATGATTGCTTTCTATGATAAGATTACTGGATTTGTGGACAAAGGGAGAGCAGTCGATAACTTTGACCTTGCCTTCAGCACTTGTCAGACCTTTCAAAACAGTCTTCCTTCTCTTGACTTAAAGAATAAAAATTACATCTGCTAAATTTCTGTAGAACTTCTACCAGTTAGCACCTGGGTTCTCAGCAGCCTCTGACCGCAGTGTCTTGAAGTGAAAAAAAAATTTACACAAACAATTACGTGTGTCAACTTATGGCTTTGCCATGCTGCAGATATAGGGAAAATATTCTCATATTTGTTTCCATGAAAAAAACAAGACAGATTTTCATTGCATTGGCAGATTATTCTGCTGCAGAGAAGCAATGGTATGCACCCAGATCTCTTAGTGGATGTCTGCAATCCAGCAAGGGAAAAATTTTCTGCAGTACAAAAGCAGACGCTGAGTGGATATGTACTGGCCCAGCACCTGGGGTAACACCACAGATGAGGAGAGGGAATACACAGTGTCAAGAACAGGATGAGAAGATGAGAAATTGAAGATATCAGAAGAAACTTTCTGAGCCACTGTTCACCCTGACAATAGCCAGACGTGTCTTTAAAATCACTGACAACATCACACCTGCAGCTTTGAAGCATTTGACTGGAGACTGAAGTCTGCTCTTGCTCTTTGGCTGAGTGGAGGTTCCCCTTCTTTTTGTCTTTCCTGGACTTTCCCCATCTGGGTCCCTCAAGGCATTGCATGGAGATGTGCTGACATCTTGAGAACCTGCTCTGTCAGGTGCCATCAACACTTACCGTTGATGATCTTGACCTTCTTGACACTGCATTGAGTGTCTTCACTTTCCAGAAGAGGTCATCTGAAGCTTTCTGCTACAGATCTCTGTAGGTGAAGGAGGACATTCATCCCTGAAGGGCAGCCCACTCTGCCCGCATACATGCTCACACGAGCTTGAACGAACCATTCCTGTTTCAGTGGAGTAGTTTCCTTCAGAAACAGCCACCAACTTCAGGGTGTTTTTTGATGGCAGTAAGACACTGAATGTGAGCATAGAGCACAGGTGCTTGTTCTCCACATGGCAAGACCTACACTCTCAACAGCATATGGAAATCATTCCCTCATCCAGGGCAAGCTGTCTGACTCCTGAAGGCAACAGCAGGAAACACAACCACAGAACAGACCTCTTCCCATGTTGGCAGTTGACCCACACCTTCCCTTTTCACTCTGCCACCTCTGTGTGCCAGTGTTGACTTCCTTCCCTATCAGTTCTCTGCCATGATGTTCTCCATCACTATTTCTACCCATTTTGAAGAAGGACAAGGTGTCCTTTGGAGGATCACAGTAAATCACTGTCCCTACACCTTTGCCTCCTCAGCAAAAGCATAAATTCTTCTCAGAGTCTAAGCACACCAGACAGTCATTACTCACAAACAATAGGGTCATAAAACCAGGAGCATGAATAACTTCAAAGGAGTAGAAGCAAAAGACCTGAAAAGCAGAGGGTGCTGGTAAAAAGGAAAACCACCACCAAAGCAAATAGAGAACTATGTTACCCCTTGGAGAGGAAGAACGCTGCTTTTCAACCTCAACTTTTGACTTCTCAACTTGGAGAGTCAACAGTTAGATTCAAACTCGTCAGCTTTCCTAGCTGCTTTCCCACCCCTAGTCTTACTACTCAGCACTTACGTGACAGCTTGCACCTAGCAGACCTCTGCAAAGCTATACAGATTCTCTTTTAGGCACTCCACCATCAGCAAAAGATTCCCCCAAATTCTTGGGCTAACCATCCATATAACTGTTCCTTCTCTTCATCCCCTCACAAACCCATCCCATGCACCTGTAAGTTTTTCAGAAGAAGCTCGCTTTGGTTGGGATAGGCTCTTTTCCTCTCAGTGTACTTTCAACACTTTCTGTCTCAGTGGAGGCCCCCCTCTAACTTCCAGAGCTTTGCAAGATCTACTTCTCGGTCTTTGCTCTGGACCCATTTGAAATAGGCTTTAGCCATGACAGGCTATCAGAGGACAGAAGAAAACATACTCCTTTCTCCTCTGGCGATTCTCCTTGTCAGGGGCCCTGAGGACACTAATTGTCCCAAATTGACCTTATCAGCCTCACCTGGGATCTCCATCAATGCACATTTCACCTGTCATCTGGAGCTCCATTTAAGCTCAGACCTGGGCCACTAGCTCTTTTCTAAGTTATGTTGTAGGTGTATCTGCTTCTGGTTTGGTGTCTAGACTTATTTTCTGGCTGAATCTTAGATCTCTGTTCTAAGTAGTTAGTCTCTAGTTCTGCCTCTGGCCCTCTCTTGTGTGGGCATCAGATTTAACTTGTAGCTTTCCATCTGAGCCTCATCTCCTGCTGCTCCTGGCCAGCTTTCTTAGTGCACCCTGGACCTGATTTGCCACCTCACTTTTCATGGGAGTGCCAAAAGAGCCTGTTACCAGCACCATACCCTGCTGTGCCTGGATACTGCAGAGCTGTGTCCTGATCAAAAAGGGCACTGTCCTTGTCTGTGCTGTGGTCATCCTCAGCTCCTAGGTCAACACCCTTGTGAAGAAGCGTTCTTCTTTGCTGCTCCCTAGCACTTCTTGCCTTGTGTGGCATGAAGCCACCCTCCTGCTATCAAAAGGCCACGTGCTTGAAGCTGTCATAACTGTGCTGGGGGTTCAGGTAATGCCTTTGTTTAGCTTTTGCCTAACCACTTTTCTTCCTTGGGCATGATGCTAGTGTAATGTAGCCCTGTAATATATTGTCACTGCTGGTAACATGCTATAAATTTTGTATTGAGTTTGTAAGGGCCTAGGACTGAGTCTTCTCAGGTTTGCTCTGTCTTAATTTCTTTTGACCTGCGGGCCACTTGGTTTGGATGTGGCAGCAATTTTTCTAACTGCCCAGATATCTATATCTGATTTGTTTTGTTTATCTCTTTGTGATACAAACACAGTTTGCTATAGGTGGCAGTAACAAGCAGTTGTTCCAGGTAGATTGAGACTTTTACAACTCTGATACAATGATATTGAGTAGAGAAATGCAGGTCTGTGATGATAGCAGAGGCTTACGTGCGGAGATACGAGATATGCCATAGAGAATACAGGTATGGGATGAAAAGAGCTGGGCCACATGGTACCAGAGATCCCATGATATAAACAATTCAGTAATGACTAGTTAAACTGCAGACCTGGAGCTGGACAGAAGTGAGTTTAAGGCTAGGAGGAAGAGCAAAGAAATAGTATATAACAAAGAGTATGAAACAAACAGACATCCAAATTTAGTACATAGGGTGCTATGTAACCTGGAGCTGCAGACCAAGGAAGAAAGAGAAAGGTGTACAGGCATGTTAGCAAACATACAACATGTATATACAGTATTTTATATATATACACACACATATGTGTGTGTATAAAAAAGAACTAAGAGAAAGTATAGGCAAAAGAAGAAAATATGGAAGAAGAAAGGAAGAAAAAAACCTGTCAACATAATCACATTTGTGCTGGTAAAGGACTCTATATGTTGTCCACTTACTGTAATATTTTGTCACCTGCCAAACCAGCATGAAACCACTGACCTTCAGACCCAGAAGAGCAGTGGAAGGGTGAGGATAATACCAGGAAAAACGCAGAAACTAAAATGTGTATGCATTACAATTAAAACTGTATTACTGCTATTACTACAGTTTTTTACCTGTAGACAAGTACTCTACCTGCATTATTATTTTTTCTGTAATTATATGATCCAGACTAATGATAGTTTCTGAATTAGACTGTTTCAGCTTTACTAGCAATAATTTCTTGGTCTTTATATACAAGGTGTGTTTTCTCTTTGCACATGGGAGAATCTTGAATGTAATGCCACATGAGAGAATCTAAATTCTCCTGCCTGCACTCCACCATCTCTCATTGAAAGGCCCTGTACAGGATGCTTATTTATCCCTTCTCATCAGTGTAACAAAGGCAAAATTCTGAGCAATTCTGCTCCTGCCATTCAGGGTAACCACACAGCTTGAAGAAATTGTGCTCTTTGCTACCAACGATATTAGGCAGTCATCAGAAAGCAAGAGGACTTCCACAATGGAAGATGTTTCCTCCTAAATTAGGAGACAGTCCTTTAGGACTGAGTAAGAGAGCAGCCTCCAGCACATCTCTGACCTATACAAGGCCCAAGCTTGTATCCTATTTGAGAGGGCTATCGCAATATGATGCCTTCTACAAGTTTGTGATGCCTTCTGGAGGTGTTTTCAGGGAAGAAGTTTCTACCCTGGGAACTGCCAGAGCTTGCATCTGTTGAGGGATATGGATAAACTCAAGGGATTAAGTCCTCTCAAGGCCTTTTTAGAGCTAACAGTGAGGAAGCTCTATCTCTCCTCCTTAGCCTTTCCCCTCTGAAGACCAACACCTGTCACACAGCAGATGAAAGTGAGGCCTACTAAATCTAAATGGCAGGAATCATCTTCCTCTGTTTACTAACAGGTGGATAAGGCAGACACCATAAAATTCTCTCCCTCATGGTCTTCACTTCAAGGCCTCCATGGTATCCCTCTCTCTTCCTGGGGCCCAGTGTGCGGGTGGCAACCTGAGCCACAAATCCCCTATTTGAATCTGGTTTCTCCAGTCAAGGTGGGGTAGGAAGGTGCGAACTAAGGATAGTCATAACCAGCTAGCCCTATTCCAGATGTTACAGTCTCAGAGTTTACCTGGGCCAGATAATAAAACTTTTAATCCATCCCATTAAACAAAGAAGGGGTAGTGTCTGCGTGACCAGAGATGTGTATTTCCACAGACAGCTTTTGATTTGGGATCTCTACCCAGTTTCCAGTAGAATCATTGATATTTTTCTGTGTGTTTCTTATAGCATGTTTACCTTTTGTATTTTGTATTTGCCTGTCCATAGGTAATATTAATTGCTTGGTTTGCTATAGTGTTTCTGTTCACATTGAATTAAAATGCTTATGACTGTAATCCACAACTGGCTTTTCTCACAAAGCAAAGACATTCTCCCAGCAAATTATTCTTTACAACAAAACTAGCAACTGTTGCAAAGGTGAGTTAGGGATTCATAAAATTATATCTATTTAGTAGTGGAATAAGTTACTGTGTTCCATTCATTGATTTCTATAGCTACAGCCTCTGGTGTTCCCTTTGCACATTTACTTACATAAGAAAAGTATAATGAAATAGCTAACCATTGGAACTAGAGTTGCTATTTAAACTGCTTTGTGTTCAAGTAAAAGTAAAAATGAATTATTTCATTAGAAGGAGGAAATTAAACAATTTCCATCTGTATTCTGAATTACAGGGTTAGTAGCCCTGCAAATGTGTTAAGCACAAATGCATGCATATATATATATATAAATATATATAAATATATATATATATAAAATATATATATAAAATCACCTTGACCGCTCTTCTTGTTTCATAAGTGGAATATGGTCTGGGAATAACTAGATGACCTTCTAGAAGGTCAAAGTGAGGGAAGGAAGAAGTGGTATTGATAATTTTAGTGGGCCAAGATTTACAGGAGTTATTCCTTTCACTGTTGCCCAATTATCCCTCCTGGTGCCTAGATTGAAATTTCAGATTCTCAAAAGTCCTGTTTGCTTGATGCTTAAGCCCTAAAAATTTTTGGCTAGAAGTGCCAACATTTATATGCTGACCATATAGGTGTAAACACCTGTAGAGAATGGTCTTACCTAGTAGATAGGCAGGATCTGAGGAGGAAAGAGAAAAGTGAGTAGAGGAAGCACTGCTGTCATCCCTCTTATAGAAGAACCTTGAGGTTGATGTCAGAGACAGCACCATAGTGATGCCGTTTCTCTGTCTGTGGAAATCTGGATCTAAAGCTTCTATTGAACATTCTCACTATGAAACTATATGGCAGCTTCTCAAGTGGCAGCTCATGGGCTAATTTGGACTGCAAGAAGGCAAGTATCCTGCTGACAGCAGAAGACTTTTTCTGCATCAAGTGCTTCACAGGGCATGATAAATGCATGTAAATGAGGGAAGGGTCAGAGATAATTTTAGACTTTTTCAACAAGAGTAGAGGGAATAGAACCGGAGTACCAAGACAACAGTACAAGTGACTCCTCAGCAGAAGACCTGCACTCTGACATCAGCTCTTTCCTTGCACCCTCAATCCAACTCTTTGTGCCTGCATATTCACCTTTAGTTTGCCATATCTTACACACACACACACACACACACACACACACACACACAGGTGGAACAATCTTGATACAAGGTATTCTGGAGTGAAAAGACATCAACATCTCAACCTGTCCTACTTTGTATGAAATAATTATTGGCTATTAAGTAAAAGATTTGCAGCAACTATAGCTTAATTTTTAGAGCACTTGCCTAGAAGCTGCTGAATGCTTAATATATTGACAGTGATATATTCATTAAACAAGGACTAGAACCATTTCAAATTAAGGCAATGAAAATCAATACAAGACCTTATGAGAAGAGAAGGTGATATTTATCTTAAATAAAACTTAATCTCTACCTGTCCAATCAGTCCTTCCTCAGTTTTACTTGTATAAACATCAAGATGTGTATTAGTAGTTTGGTATGGGTCACGTGTGCGTAACACAGAGGATGAGAGGTGCCTGCTATTGAGTCCTCACTGTGTCTTCTGAATCTCTTTGCTGTTAAGTGCTTTGGGGCAGTTATTTTGTACCCTTCAGGAGTCAGCCACCAGTTATTGAAGTATAATCTTTTGCCTCAGGAGTTTGCTTAAGATAGCCTCCAAAAAATGTTAGGTGAGGTAGCTGCCTTTTTTTTTTTTTCTCCTCATTTTGCATTACTTGTGGCTGCAATCTGTTTTCCTGTTGGAATATCACAATGAAGAAAGGCACAACCCATGCGCTATAACTGAGCTGCCATCCTCCTGCTGTCAGAGTGCAGGTCGTCTGCTGAGGAGTCAATTGTACCATTGCCTTGGTGCAAGCAGCACCTTCCTTAGTTGCTACTGATTTTATTGCTGTCACAGTTGTCAATGTCTATTGATGCTTACCATTCTTCCAACCTGTGCTCTAGTGTTTCTAGTGATGCTTTAATGTAAATCTGTTTCTGTTCATGCTATCATCTCAATCTTTATATTTCTGTTACAAATCCTTGCATGTCCTTTATCACAGCAGAGTGCTTTAACTGGAACACTGGCCAAACTCTGTGTCTTTCTCAACAGATGAATGTTCAGTTCACCAGTTCATCAGCTTCCACTTCAGTGTGAAGTGGAGCACTGCTATCAGAAGGGGCTGTAAATTTTCCCCTGCTCTGAGTAGCTGGTATCCTGGTAGTACAGTATTGATTTGGCAAGGTGTTCAGATTTTCTTAAGAAGGGAAACCAAAGCAGGTCCTATGTACTCCAGAGGTAGTTTTGTATTTCCTAAGCAAAACTGTCCGAAAGCAATTCAAAGTTATGAATCTTGACTGCAAGTTAGATGCTTTTCTCCAACCTGGGTGAAGTCATGACAGACTTTGAGAGCAGGACTTAAAGTACATGCCTCTCTTCAACATTTGTTAAGCTGGAGAGGCTCTCAAGGTGCTGGGCTTTCTGCACTCTTATCTGTAGGGAACAGAGTGCATGCAGGAAACAAAGGCATCTTGTGCTTTTACAAAGCCATGCTAGGTTCAGTCTCCAAAAGAAATGTATTCCTATTAAGCCTAGCCTTCTGGAGGCACTAATTCAAACAAGAAAAGCAGTCTATACATGCAGATATACTCCTTCCATCTGTGGAACCAGACTAGAGATGTCAAGTGTAGATACACTCCTTCTGAAAGAATTCCCTATGGAAAGAAGAATCAAATATCAAATAAAGTGTTATTAATTTGCCAGTCCCCCCCCCCCTTTTTTTTACTCTGCTGCTTAAGGCTTACTGAAATATAAGAAAATAAAACACAGAACAAAACCCACAGAATAAAATTATTGTAGTGACACACAGACAAGTTTGCTGTTCTCCAATCTTCATTTCAAAACCTCAAATATGGGGAGACAGCCCTTGGTCTCAAGCCTTGTGCTTTCTGAAGTTTTCTTTTTCTCTTGAAAGGCAATGCAGTTTAAAGAACTGAGGTTCACAATTCCTAAATTAATAAACGTGTACAGTGCTATGGAATGACATGTGCAGGAATAACAGTAGTCCCTTTTGGTATTTGTGCTATGCTTATCTCCATGGCAGCTAAGCAATTTAGAAAAGAATAAGCAAACAGCTTATTGCTGCATACTTCTCTCCCTCAGCCTTCTCCTGTTTTTTTTTTTTGTTGTTGTTTGCTAGTAATATATATTATGACGTCTGGATTGGAAAATGTCAAGGTTAAAAGAGTCATGTTATCTAACAGTGCAAAACACTTTATCTCCAGCTCTTGAAAGTTCTGTTCCTGCTGAAGCTATAGTTACTTAGCCTGATCTTGTCTCACCTGCAATGAGAGGGGACTAAGGAGTAAGTACTGTAACTACCAGGTATCAGCAAACAGCTCTTCCTAGAAGCAGGTCTGCCAAGTCTTCCACTTCACACTTGCAGCCCATAGGCCCCAGCCCTAACCTCGTTTCCCCTCATCACAGAGCTAGAAACTCATGTTTTCTATGCTGGACTGTGTTTCCCTCCAAACCCTGTGAGTCCTTCATGCTGGATGAGACAACAGAGCCAAAAACCACCTACATCAGGTGGATGGGCTTCACTGAAGGTGGAAGATGCATGCCTCTCTAGAGCCACAGTCTTAAACATCAGCCTCACTTTTGTCTTAATTTGTGGGTATTACATGACCCAAAATAGAGACTATTAAGGGACTTGAGGCATCCAGTAGCCTCTGGGACATTGGAGATTCCCTTCCCCGCCAAAGCCCAGGAGGTTTCTCCTGTCGCAGAATAATGGCTCTGGCTGATGCTCTTCTGTTTGTGGGTCTGGCCAGTAGCGAGACTGACCATGGGCTCCTGACACAGGTACACACAGACCTGCAGCGTGCCCAGCACTCATGGGGCCAGCCGGACGCAGACCCAAAGGCACCTTTACTGGCACCCGCATGAACATAAATATAGGTAGCCAGGTCCTGTTCCTCCTTTCAAGTTTATCAGGCTTAAAGTTTACCAAAGCAAGCATGCACACACCTTCACTCTCTAGGCTCACAAGCACAGCACAGTCACAAATCCCTTGGATCTTAGCACAAGTCCTAAGCCTGCCTGATACCCATGCTTGGGCCAGGGGCCCCTTAACTAGTCATTGGCTCGGGCCTTAAGTGTTTCCAGATGTGGGTCTTCTGATTGCCAGACAGTCCAGCCTGAAGTGAAGTACACAGACATGTTTGCACATACACACATACCCACAGGGCTGAAATTAGCTAGGCAATGTTTGCCTGCTGTGGTACTATGGGCCCTTATGACCCGTGGCCCTTTCTCCAGTTACTGACACTTAGACTTCTCTGCACAAGTACAGGCTAGAGAGTGAGATTACACAGGAAAAAGTAGTTAAGAATAGGATTTAGTACGAAAATAAGTGAGACTGCAGTTGATGCAGGACTTGAGCAGACAACAGTATTGACCGGCAGCTTGCTTATACATGACTGTCCTCTTTCTTTTCCACTTCTCTCCATTTTCCCACGCCTGTAATTCCCCCAATCCATCCTGATCCCTCTCTTTTTCCACCTTTGTCTCGTCCCAAAGAAACAACCCACTCCAGTTACTTTTTTCCCATTGGTCTTGGTTTTGCTACATCCATAACCACATTTGGTGTTTCTGATGCTGTTACCTATAACATCTCAGCCTTACATAGTATTATTGATAGGTTAACGGGACACTGTTTTCCTTCCAAGATTGCAGTGCCCAAAAAGTCCCCAATATTCCCTTCCAGTTACCTGTGGAGCTTGTCCTTCTTCACTAGTTCCCTATACTGAACTGTGAAATACAGCCATTTCTCATGGTATTGTTACGTAGTAATGTTTGTCAGCTGCTCACTCTGCTATTTGTTATGTTTGGCAGTTTCTCTTGTTATGTTCAGTATTTTCTCATGGTCTGTTTATTATCCAAGCTTCAGGACAGGGCCTAGTCATCTGCCTATGTATTTCAGTAGGGAATGTAACCTATGTTGTGTCCCAGTGCAAAAATCACAGAAAAACACAGAGAATGTGTCCCTTGCATGGAATCACAGAAAATCCGGTTGGAAAGGACTTCTGGAGGTCATCCAGGTAAGTCTTGAGAATTGCCAGGGAAAGAAATTCACAATTTCTTTAGTCAACCTGTTTCAGTGTTTAAGTACTCTCACCATGGAAGAATTGTTTCCTTACACATCACTGACATCTCTCTTGTTGCACCTTGTTGCTGGAAAACTTTCCTCTTGTCATTTCACAGGGCACATCTGAACAGTCTGATGCAATGTTCTCTATAACCCAGTTATAGTTTCTCTGAGATGGCAGTTAGGTTCCTCCTTAGCCTTTTCATCTCCAGGATAAGCCAGGCCCATCCCTCTGACCAGCCCCAGCCACATGACCATCTTGGTGGCCCTCCACCAGGCTCACTCCAAATGGCTTCATGTCTTCCTGGAACACAGCATCAAAGGGAAGTTTGCTGCTGTACCATATGAAGTCCCCTCTCCCTATCCCATTTACATCAGCAATGTGTCTGGTTCAGGACAAAGACCAGGTAAAAAAGTAAATAAAAATTAACCAAATTACTTAATGAAAACAGGATTCAGCTGTATTTCTGCATAACTGGTTCTAAGAGACTATAGGGACATAGAGATGTATCAAATACATTACAGATTTCAATTCTATGGAATCCCTAAATCAAGGCTATCTCTTGTGCAGAGAAATGGAAGGGGACAGTCTTGGATTTAAAGCATAAGAGGCAGGGAAGCTATTACAGAGCTGTAAATAATGAAAAGATACTGTCAGAAATTCAGAAAAGGAATTTGATATCACCTGACCAAGGACATTAGTATTGTCTGAGTTGCTAAGCAACTATATAATGGTTATTCAAGATTAAGTAAATTTTATCATTTAAAGAATGAATTACAGTCTACTCTATTATTTAGAGGAAACCAGAATTTACTTTGTAGTGATATAGTACTTCTCACTCTTTTGCTTTACAGTTACCTGCCACTAATGTTTTCATACACTGGTTAAGCAATATAAAATCCTTAATCCAAATTTGGATACCCAGATAGAAGCTGCCTTCTTTCTTCCATTTTTTCCCTTTCCTTAAGATTTTTTAATGTCACCAAACTTGAAGCTGATCTCTACCACTCCAATCCTCCTTTTTTTGGTATCTGCATCTCTGTCAGTATATGACAGAAAGATGTATTATAGTAATCAGTGTCCTGCTGAAGGCACAACATCTTGTTTAATGCTTATGAGATTTATGAGGTGAAATAAGTCCTGGTCAGCATAGACATTAACTATTTCAAAAAATGCTGCTGAAACCATTCCAGAATACTATTTTTCTAAATTTTGACATATTAAAACCATTCCCAGTTTGTAGCTCTGGAATACATGACAAAGTGTGTTCAGTCATTTTGAAGGTTGTTCTACCACCTCAAGATAAACAAAATAATTTAGTGATGCGAAGAAAGATGCCATAGAGAAAGCCACACAGGATAAGAGGGAAAATAATTTAAAAGAAGATCAACAAACAGCTTAATACACTTTCAGATGTAAGTATCTTTTCAAGTGCTTTTGTGCTTTGTATCTGTACCACATACTTAATAGTAATACAGAGACCATTATATAACTTCTTATCAGCTAAAATGATTCTGCTTTTGATTGTACCATCAATACAATGGGCCAAATGATAATTGTCAACTAGAAAAAAACTGTAGAGGTTTTACAAATCTCAACAGATCGATTTACACTGGTCAAGCACCTGATTCATTTCTCTTTGTAGAGCAATCTCCTCACTTGGCACTTCCCAACTGCTATTTGGGGAAGGAAAGTGATTAAACATTTGCAGTCTACCTGGGGATTTGTTTATTTTTTAATAAGCAAAAGTTTCTTCTGGGTGTTATTTGAGGGTGAACAAAGGCCCTAGAACTTACTCAAAGAGCAGCTCTTAAGCACACAGTTGCATCATGAATATTTATCCGGCCGCATGCAAAAGCTCTGAGCATCTTGGCTATGCTTTTCTCCTTCTGCAAGATATCCTCCTTTGTTGGGAGAGTGCTGCCATAGCAACGAAGGGCAGCAGAAGGCAAGGGGGCTGACAGGCATGTATATAAAGCAGGTTGGATTTTCAGGCTAATTAAAAGGTTTTGTGTTCTGGGTCACCTTGTAAATGAGATATGATGCTCAGAAAGCTGCAGCCAAAGCTGCTCAGCAGAAAAGTGGACCAAATGCACAAAGGTTCTTCTGGTGTTTACCCTTTCTTGAACACAACCTATAATTTTCATGGTAAGCAATTGCAATGGCTCCAGAAAATTGGTTCCTGGGTCAAGTTGCTAAACAGACAAAAGCTGGTTTTATGAGCCAGACTGTAAAACCGTTCATTCAGGTCTGGTGAATCATTTGTATCTGTGGACTTCTACCCTCAGAATTCTTTTGACATACTTGCTAAAATGCATTAAAATTAATTATAACACAGCCCAAAAAAATGGATTTGAGCAGCTCTGCAAGCAAATGCTGCTTCAAAATATTGTACCATCTTGGTCAGTTCAGAATTCTTTCAGTTTAAGGCTGGCATGGTTTTTGACTACCTGTGCTGCACATGTGAAGCATTTCTAGTCTACCTGAGGAACAGGCATGGAGGCAGCTGGAGCCTGGTTCCTACATTTCCTCCACCTGTGACCTATGTTTATATTTCTGACTCACTTTATAATTCTGCAACTTGAACAACACTAGCTGCAGGAATATTGTAAAAAATAGTATTTGCACTGCTCTTTGTTGATGCTCCACCCTCACTCATTATTGATGACAGTGGACTGGTAGTTGTTTTATGCAGTAGGATTCAGTAAATGACTGCCAAGGAGACTTTTCCTCTTAAAAACTGTATGGGGTGTATATATGGTAGACTCAGACCACACCAGGGCCTCTTACTGATACGGGGTGGGGATGTTGTGGGAACACGCATCTGCAGACGGGACCCTAAAAGCACTACAGGGCCCCTCAGAGTGCAGCCTGACTTACCTGCACACAGTACCTTGGCTTTACATGTGCATATCTGCAAATAGAATACTTTGCAGCTAATAGTGTTTACCTGGGATGTTGACAAGGACATCAGGATGGACTTCTGTCCCTCACAGGCTATTCCCAGCATGCCATTAACAAGACTTACAGTTTTGGCTATATTCCTGTCTTCCTTTAGCAACATGGATCAGTCTCTTGCAGAGAGAAAACATGGATATGGTGAATCATTGTTTTTGTAGCTCAGATCAGGTATATCTGATACAGCTTGCTCATAAATTTGGGGGTTTTAAGGTTTAGTTTTCAAGTTACATCAGAACTACTGTGTCTATCAACTACTTTTGGACTTTGCCTGATTTTTAGTGAAATGTTCTAACCTAGCTCAAGTTTTATAACTTGGTCTAAGAATGCCTGAGTGAAGCTTTATAGTCTCCAACATTAAGAATTTGGCAGGAATGTAGCAAGGCTGGTAAGATGATCTAGTTTCTTCCAGCCTTACATGCTAGCAATTTTTTAAAAGCTTCTTTATCTTCTTTCTAATTCTTTTGGTTTAATGTTTGCAGTCACTCTGGTTTTGTAATTTTTTATCTGAGTTGCAATAATAATAAATGCTGGTGTTGTATAAGAGCAACAATTGCATTAAAAAATCCAATCAATTTACATATTCTCTCCACAGTGCTGGGGCAGCATCTTCCTTTAAGACACACTGGTCCTTTAAAATTAGCAAGCAATTTGTTGGTCTGCGTACCTAAATGAGAAATCAATGCCTGCTCTCAGGTCCCCGGGCTCTACAGTTATTGCAAAAGTTGCAAAATTAAACAAGATTTTTATTCTGCCTTACAGTGTCAATTCAGAGCAATGGGAGAATATTGTCAGTTCTTCAGGCAAATCTAGATCTGAATCTTTCATCCCTTCTTTCTGGTGCTGCCTCAGGACTGCTGTTAAGACAACTACTATAAAAATGGATCAGGGTAACCTTTTAGCCTGTCCTTCAAATTAATATCACCTTTCCCAAAATACTGCTGCTTGCACAATACTTTTTTCTGTTGCTATGCCCAGAAGATAAATCAACTGCAGTAATTTGCAGCAATTCATAATTACTGATGGGTCTTCAGGATGCCTTCTTTGAAGGGAATACATATCCAATTAACCATGTGTTTGATTATTAGGACTGTCTTCAGTGCCCTCTTATTCTGCTGATAACTGAACAGAATTGCACGGAAAGTGTTCTGCAGTTTTCTGTCCCTTCAGTGTACCAGATCGCTTGCAGAAAACAGGTTAGCAAAATTATTATAATTCACTTCGAGTTTTAGTAGCTCTCTTGTGCTGTAGCTTCAATCTGTGTGAAATTACTAAAGCACCAAGAAAAGAAAGCAGCTGTTGCAGCTAATGGAGCTACAATATGACCAGAACTTTCTGATGAATGTGCAATACTGCTGCACAGAGTATATATATTCACTTATGAAAGTATAAATTTTTATAAAATGTAGAATTACAGTTCAAAAATAGGCTCCTAGGCTTTTACATGAGAAAGTATCATTACGGTATGGTATGTACAGTACAGTATGGTGGTTAATTCATCAGAATCTGAAAGATGCACGCTTCTCAGTTGCATGCAGTTGGATGACTGCATACCTGTGTATTTAAATACCATTTTTATATGTATTTACACATAATTGCTAATATGCATCTGAGGTTATTCAAATGATTGTTTGTATAACTGCAGGCCATGCTAGTTTGAACTTTTACATATTCATTTAAATGTGTCTGTGTTTACTTGAACAGCCCCAGAGTATGCTGTAGATAAGAAAAGGAAATGCCAAAGCAGTGAGGTAGACATTCCTTTTTCTGTCCTTTTTAAAATGCATTTTGATCTAATTCCCAGGTGGTTTACAGGGATGAGTTAACATGATACAATATTAAAACTTAGTCTATTAAGCTGTTTTCAAAGTAAGCTTAATTTTGTATCAGACAAAGCAATGTGATTTTATGCTGGAGGATCCCCAGGCAAAGGAGGATGTCTTTATTATCTCTCAGTTTAATATTTACTCTTAAAAAGCACATGTACCTGATGCAGCAAATAAGAAGAAAACGCTCCTTGTTGTCCTTTGCCATCATGTATAAAAGAAGATTTTAAAACATTCTATCGATGTTGGCAAAAAATAATTTAATCCTCTGAAAAAAATATGAGAATTCTGTATATGAACCCTGAATTAGCATATACTGTATGCAAATGTTTGTTTAAAACCTGTGTACGTTGTCTTTTCTTTAAATGGCATGGTTCTGGATAAATAAAGTGTGTGCAGAAATCTTTGTAGGACAGGAATCTGACTTGCCCAGCTACATTTTTAATCCCAAAATGATAAAGAACTTCTGAGTCACCCAGGAACAGCAAAAGCAAGATTACATATTAGGGAAAGTATATATTAGAGAAAAGCTAACACGGCTTTTGGTACAGGGAAGTCTTTACATACATACAGGGAAGGCTGTTGGAGATCTCTAAAGGTGTATGTGAGTTTTTGGACATCAGAGATGCATAGATGAACTCTGGATTCCCTGACTGCCTTCAACAAGATCCCTTGTTAAAGAATCTCAGGTTAAAAGACAGAAATGAAAATTGGAAACAGTTCAGAGAAGAGTGTCAAGTATGATCTGAAGTACAAAACAGCTTCTGTAAGTAGCTTTCAGCCTGGAAAAAAAAGATGATTGGGAAGGGAATATTACAGTAATCTGTAGAACCACAAGTGACTTAAAGAGGAGAGATAGGAGATGCCTGCTTCCCATCTCTTCTAGTGCAAGAACTTAAGAATTAAATTAGTGGATGGCTGATTTGAAAAAAATGGAAGCAGATGCTTCTTCACATAGTGCAAATATGAAGGGTAGAACTCCTCACCATGAGATTTTATAGATGTTTAAAGTTTAAAGCAGTTCAAAGTGCAGCCCAACAAATTCATAGAGGAAAAAAAAAATCCACCAAAATTTATAAAGCTCACAGTTAATACACATCAGGATGAAAATGTCCCTACATGCTAAATCAGTGGAGGCAAGGGGAATGTACACAACCACCTGTGTACTGCTGCATTGTTCTGAGTCACAATTTTCTCTGCCTGGGAATCCTCTCTTCATGCATGTCTATCATGTTTCTGGAGGCTGTTTGTGTTCCTCAAATAATAATAAAGGTAACAGTAACAACAATATTTCCGTGACAAGCTTTGTAACTGATTGATTTGTAAAATTTGGAGCCCAATAAACAAGAGAAAGAAGTATTTTTACTAATTGCTTCCTTTCTTTTGTTTTCACAATAACCTCAGTGAGTTTCAACATGGTTCATAATGGTTCCTTCCCCTACACTTGATCAAAAGAGAGCATCATTGCTGAGCAGCAAATTAGATAATTCTTTTAATCTTAATGCTCTGCAACCATGAATATCAACCTCTAGAGATGACAGAGCTTACATGTCTGCTGAGCAACCTCAGGAAGTTTATTTACATAAAAGCAGAAGGTCTGTCCAAGGAAAAAGTGCATCTATGAAGTTATGTGTCTTCTGCAAAGTGTTGGCATAAGAGAAGAAATTCCCAGCCTGAGTAAAAAGAAAAAAAAAAATCTGTCATATAATTTATGCTTATTGTACTCAGAAAACATTTATTGATTTGAAAGATTTTTTTGTTTTCTTAATTGGAAAGAAGAGCTCTGAAAGAAGAAATTTTGCTGATTTTTTTTTTTAAACATACTTCTCTTACAAAAGATCTGCTATATCACTGAATACATCTTTAGTTTAAATGAGTACCAGATGTCTATTCAAATATTCATTTAGGTATTGTAGCTTTATATATGATGACCAGAATGTATATTAAACAGTGTTAGACCAAGTAACATCTCATGTTTGATAAGAGATCTATTCAAAGCCATTTTGTCTGCTGAAACGTCTTGGGTCTCGGGCTTTGACCATATAAGAGAATCTCTCAAAAAAGTATTGGTCAAATGTAATAATATATAATAGGCTATTATTTAAAAGATAATCATACTTTGAAACAAATAATAAGTTTGGAGATGGAATTTCTTATATATATTTCAATGATAATCTTTTACTTCAGCAGCGTGTTTCTAAGGTGCCTATGGGTAAAACGTTTTCCCTAGAAAAATGGCACCTACCAGTGATTTTGGTAACAGATAATTATAAGCTGCTTTTTGTTTACTGTCAAGGACTGAAAATTCCCATGATGGTACTGCTTGATATATATCATTACATCAATATATTAACACAGGAATTTTGAATCCTTAGCAACGTTCCAAATAAAACTTTATGAATGTCAACAATTAACATGGAGAGTAAATGCTATTTTTGCAGCAGCAGTGGTATAAATATGGCCCAGATTCCCACAAAGTAACTTGTTAGATAATGCAATATGACAACAATTTTGAATCGCCTTTTCCCAGATTATATATAAAAGTAGCTTCATCTTCTTTTGAGGAATATTTGGAGAAGTTTGTTTAATATAATGTCCAAACTACAAACAGCAAGTAAATTAGATTCAGGTTAGATCTTTAGGAATGGGAATATTATGTGTTATTTCTTAGCACACAAATGGACTTTTCTTTCAGGAGAAGGAATTGTTTTGAAAATTTTCATACTGTACAGAAAGATGTTTCTTTTTTACTGTCTGCATTACAACTTGTTGAGACTTATATACAATCTAGTTCTCAGCATGAAATATGTCACAATACAGAAAATACAGATTCCAGATTTGAATTAAGAGTATTACAAGAGCTGTTACAGAAGTGTCTTGTAATGTGTCCTACTCCATTATTTTAATTTAAAAAATATACAGAAGAACCTTAAGCATATGGAAGCAATTGATGTACATGCAGTAAACACCGTCACTGTGTTCTCAGAGTAGGACAGATACTCATGTCACCTTGACTCTGTGCTCTGCAGAGCTGGAAGGACATTTGGCAGCTGCCCAGATATGCTACAGCTATTAATCATAGTAAAGTAAGAAATGACTTTGTGTTGAAAGATCAGAATCCAGAAATATTCTTGGCAGTGATATTTCTCTTTTATTAACTTGCTGTTAAACTTGGTATTTGGAACACTTCTTACACATTTTTTTAGTCTTTGTTTATCTAAATTACCTTTTAAATACATTGATTTAGAGAGTTTTCACTAAAACTGCAAGTTCACTTAGTAGTTTCTAACTGATCTAGTTAAAATCTCAAAGATCACTCAGAGTAAAAAGAAATAGGTTGCATGGTTTATCTTCTCTATTTCTATGATCATAGGAGAGTCAAAAATGAGATTACAGAGCGCCTGGTATGACTTTACTGGAATCGTACGATAATCACTTGGGAACTGCATTCATCAAATAAATTTATAAAGACATCAAAATATAAAATATTTGGGAAATCATCAAACCATTACCGCCACTTAGCAGTACTTTATCAACCAACTGAATTAGAAAGATCAGTCAATGAAAACTAAACTGCTCAGCCTAAAATGATTTCTTGCATCAGGAAACTCTCTTGCTGAGTTGTATGAGAGTAACAGATTGCTTTCAGGTGCACCAGTGCTTCAGCATCTTCTGAGAACTGACTAACAACCAAGATGCCTTGATCCACATGAAAACACCTAGCAAGAGCTATGGGTTAGATATACGGACAGCTGATCATTTGCAGCATGTAACTCCTGTAACAGGTATGTCTTTACCTGTGAGACTTCACAGCTTTACCTTAGGCATTCTACATAGGAAGGCTTCAGCAAAAAGAGGTTGATGGAAGGCTGAGCACCCAACTGCTTCTACTTCCAGTAGAAAAAGGGACAAAGAGAGAGTGCTGGACCTTAACAGGTTGCAGTGAAATTCTTTGCACCTTCTTGATCAGTTTCCTTTCAAGCCCGAACAAAAGAATCCTATAGTGTGTCTGTTTGTCCTAAATGGAGTACAGGAGCACGCTCTCCATCTTAAAGAAGTGTGTGCCCAGCAGCATTATCTAATATCTCTTCATTTTGTAGTGTATATCATAAGGATAATGGTTTAAAAAATAAGCAATTACCTGCAATTACATATTCCCCATTATTTCCAAAATCTTACTAAAATTCAAGGATACACTTGAAATTCTGAATGTTTATGGGCTTTCATACTTTCTGTCTAGATAAATTTGTGTTGCCCTTTCATTATTCTAGATGCTTTGTTTCCTGGCTGATGTTATTTTGAGGCTATTCTTAAATAAAATTCCAGATCACCTCCAACCATGGCATCCAGGTAACAGAATGGGAAAGAGCAAAGATTTAACATTCTATGTGCTAAATATGGACTGTTTGGGACAGTTGCAGCAATAGTAATATTTTGCATGTCTAGCCTAGAAACAGTAAGTGAAGCAGGCATAAAATAATAGAATAAGAAAGTGTCACAAATTTAGAACTGGAGCTGAGCAGAATGTGAAACTTGATGGTTTAGCAGTTTTTTTCTGGTTGCTTTTTTAATTATTTCTGAGGTATGTATCTATATATCCCCCAAGCAAAAAAAAATGTTTTCTCACACAGACATACTTCCCATGAAACACACGCTGCTGGGATCCTATGATGACGTCATCTATAAGTAATATTACTCCCTAATACTCCATCTCCACTAACTGTCCCAGTCACCATGTTTACTGTGACTACCTGGATATCCAGGGGAAGTATACGGTCCATGTGTTGTCTGTAGATCACCTCTCTGAGCTGGGGAAGCCTGGGACTTTCCTCCCACCAGCAAGCATAGACATTGGTGTTAGGAGGGTAACCATCTTCACTGCGGCCAGCATTGGGTGCTTACTTATTTTATTAACTAACAACAATAAGAAATTATACGCTTAAGGAGCAGACATTTCACACATTTTTAGGGCCTCAGGGCTGTGGAGTTGCTTGGTCCCCATGGCACTCTCACTGTTCCAAGTTTAAAAACCTGGTGGCAGAAACTGTGTGGAGAAAAACAAACCCTTATTGTTCACCAAAGGTGAGGGCTGACCGAGGCCATCAAAGAGGAGCTGGCCAGGGCTGACCTGCCCCAGGGCCAGCTTGTCAGACCTGGGTGTCATTTTGGAGACACCATGACTGCGTGCTGCAGAGCGCATACCCACGTGCTTGCAGGAGCCTGGCTATATTTTGCTCCATCTCTGTTGCTCACCCTCCCTCACAGAAGAGGACTCTGTGGAGGCAGGTCTCATAACCCATAGAGAAGCCAGAAGCAGATTCACTTCTATGGCTCAAAGCAGTTTAAAAAGATCCAGTGTCCAGAAGGAACAAAACAATTTTTAAATAAGGTCTACTCATTCATCACAAAATGTGTAAAGAAAAGAATACGTTATATTGCTTTGGCAAAGTATTCTTCATTAATGCCCATTAAATATATTTGGGTAACAATTCTTATGGGATGGAGGAGAAAAGCAAAACACAGAAGGAAATGCACATCCTGAGGAAAATATTACCCTTTATACTATAAAATAATTGTTAAATATTAGAATTCAGAATAGAATAATCTTTATCAATTGGGATAACAATAGAATAAAATTTAAAAATAAAAATCCTATTGGTTTATTGGGGGTTTTTTTAATAGACACTAGAGGCTACCATGATTTTGGTTTTGATAGTATAAAAGTTGTTATTTGGTAGAATCCTCTGTCACTCCTGTTCATTCTGCAAAAATCAACTTACCCAACTAATTTCATATTAGCATCACTACAATGGTAATGGGACCAGTGCTGTTTAACATCTTTGTTGGTGACATGGACAGTGGATTGAGTTCACCCTCAGCAAGTTCACCAATGACACCAAGCTGTGTGGTGCAGTCAACACACTGGAGGGAAGGGATGGGCCATCCAGAGGGACCTGGACAGACTTGAGAGGTGGGCCTGTGCAAACCCCATGAAGTTCCACAAGGCCAAGTGTAAGGTCCTGCACATGGGTCAATGTAATCCCAAGCACAAATACAGGCTGGGTGATGAGTGGATTGAGAGCAGCCCTGTGGAGAAGGGCTTGGGAACAGTAGTGGATGGAAAATGACATGAGCCAGCAATGTGCACTCACAGCCCAGAAAGCCAACTATATCCTGGGCTGCATCAAGAGGAAATGTGGCTACAAGTTGAGAGAGGGGATTCTCCCCCTCAACTCCCCTCTTATGAGACCCCACCTGGAGTACTGTGTCCAGCTTGGGGCCTCCAATGGAAGAAGGACATGGACCTGTTCGAGCAGGTCCAGAGGAGGGCCATGAAGATGATCAGGGTCCTGGAGCACCTCCCTTATGAGGACAGGCAGAGTTGAGGTTGTTCATCCTGGAGAAGAGAAGGGTCAATCCAGGGAGACCTCATAGCAGCCTTCCAGTACTTAAAGGGGGCTACAGTAAAGATAGGGAGGGACTCTTTCTCAGGGAATGTAGTGATAGGACAAGAGTTAACAGTTTTAAACTAAAAGAGGGTAGATTTAGATTAGATATAAGGAATAAACTCTCTACTGTGAAGGTGGTGAGGCACTGGAACAGGTTGCCCAGAGAAGCTGTGGCTGCCCCCTCCCTGGCAGTGTTCCAGGCCAGGTTGGACGGGGCTTTGAGCAACCTGATCCAGTGGAAGGTGTCCCTGCCATGGCAGGGGGGTTGGAACTAGATGATCTTTAAGGTCCCTTCCAACCCAAACGATTCCATGATTCTGTGATAATAATGTTGCACGAACAGCAGCAAGAAGAGAGAAAAGATGAGACCTTGCTGAGGTGTTACACATAGCTGGCACAACCAAATCCATGATGTGGTGCCAATATTAGAAGAACATGGCCAAAATTGAACAATGCTTCATGGACAAATCAAATGCATAGATTTAGTCTGAGCCCTTGGTACAGTATTTCTAGAAGGATGATGGGGTTATAACGGTACCTTTTCTACAAGGTACAGTAGAATTCCTAATGCAAAAGCACATTGGTATCCTTGTGTAGTGATGTGAAGGCTATAGCTGAGACAAAAAAATGCTTACTGGACAATTCAACTAATTTCAAGGGCTTCCCACACTAAGCCCACCAAAGCACAGAAAATTCAGATTCTGTGAACAGAGTTTCTCTTTCACCATCCTCTGACAAAAATATCTCATCTCACCGTACCCTGCTGGTGCTCTTAAGAGGCAGAAAGTAGCAGGGTTGTGTAGAAATGATTCAGCTACATAGCAGGCAGAGGGCAGCTGTGACACATTGAAACAACACACAGAACTTGGTTTCTTCCTGTTAAGGAAAGGAAATTTTCAGCACAAAAATATTTAATATTCAAGAAGTTAAATTCTGAATTCTGTTCAGTGCTTTTATATTCCACAAACAAATCCTCTTTCCAGCAAATCTATAAGAGTATCCCTCTTCTTCTCATGCTGTCTTTTGCTATCGGCAGCATATTATAAGCTCTACTAATCCATTAATAGTTTCTACGGAATATATAGCATGGAATATAGATAGGAAAAGAGCACATTACATAAAAGCCATAAGCTCATTAGCTCTGAGTTGATCAACACAGAGCTGGTCAGTATATAAACTGATGGGGACATATGTGACGCTAAACTCCACAGAATATCAAGAATGTAAATCCTGCGACAGTACTTTCACAGTACTAGCCAAACGTTGTGTGATACTGTTATAAATTAATACACTAGGCCCCAAATTTAAAGTAGCTGTATGTGTAAAAACTAATTTGAAAACAAGGACTACCTTTTAGAATATGGTGTTTAAACCAAAAACTGTAAGCTAGAAATTTTTGAAGGGTATCACAGCAAAGGAATTGAATCAAAGAAGGAAGCAGAAAGTAAAACTAAGATTTGGTTTTATTAAAGAATCAAAAAGATAAGGTCTCTCCTGGTTGAAAAACTTACATAACAATACTGATGTCTCTAACATTACTAACAGGGAAATCATAGTTAGTGAGAGGAAGTGGAAGCAGGGACAGAGATGCCCACTAAATGCAATGGGCTTAGAAATGAATAGAGAAGATGCACTAGACAGGCAGAATTACCTCGAGAGTTCAGTTCCCCCAGAACCCTCACCATTGTTTCAAAGTAAAATGGACTTAGCATATACTTGAAACTGTTTCTGATCCCACACATCTTTAAAAAAATTTTTGCTCACATGCAATGCATTGAAAAGCAAATGAAAAAAGGTTCTTGCAACATCTCTTCAGTGCTTCACCTACAGTGCTAATCACAATTTGTGCTACATAAAAGCAAAGGTCCCTGTGCTGCTTAAACACCCATCATCATCTGCAGCACACTGCAACAAAAATTCAGTGTTGAGACTGAATAGCCAAAAACCTTTTGCTGTGATAAGGTGAGATAATAGTCATAGAAAACAGAAAAAAAATGCTTGGAAAGGACCTCCGCAGGTTTTCTAGTCCAGTTGCCTGTCACAAGAAGGGCTAATTTTTAAACTATTTTCAATTGCTCAGAACTTTGTACAGGCAAGACAGGAAAATCTCTAAGGACAGCAATTCTGCAGCCACTCTGAGAAGCTGTTCCAGTGCTAAACCAGTCGCAGAGTGAAGAACTTACTCCTTCTGTCCACCTGATTTCCTTCCTTACAACTCAGGTTCACTGGCACTTATCCTCGCTCTCCATTCCTGCTGTCTTCCAAGAAATACTTTACACTAATACCTACAGATTTTTTTTTCCTGAATGGCAAAATCCTATGGTCAAAAAAAGGGCTGGAATTAACTTCAAGAAGTCATCTTGTTTCTTCCCCGTTTAAATAAGATAGGATCAACTATACCAATGTTTCATGAATGGTATTCTTTGATGGAAACGCCTCTTCCTCAATGTGAAAACTGTACCATTGCTTTGCTGGACTTATAATTACTGTTTGTTCATGCCTAGTTCAAATTTCTATTTCAGCAATTTCAGACCATACCCTTTATCCTTTTGATACTTACAAACTGTACTATTTGAATCGCAAAGTTGCAGAATCATATTGATTAGAAGCCTCTAGTTCACCTAGCTTAGCTCCTGCTCTGAGGAGAGTCAACTGCTAAGTTAGAGCAGGCCACTCAGGGCTAGTCCAGGTGAATCTTAAAAACCTCCAAAGATAGTTGGAGATTCTACCACCTGTCTGGTCAACCTGTCCCAGTGCTTCCCAGTGTCTTCAAACAAAATGCCAGCTTGCTCCACTGCGGAATATTATGTGGTTTGTTTTAATTTTATTTCTTGAGTGCCTTTTTTTTTTTTCCAAAATTGGTGTTGCAAAAATTAAAGATACCAAGGATGTTCTAAAGCTGTAGGAGACTGACCCTGTAGTTTACAGATACAAAAATACAAATAACAAGACAATCTATCTACATGACTTTGCTTTTAATACGAGTTTCTATGAGAATTTCCACAACCAATTTTTTTGAAGTAAAATTTTTTTGAAGTAAACCAATTTTTTTGAAGTAAAATTTTTTTGAGTAAAATTTTTTTGAAGACTTCCTGGAAGTACCAGTTTTAAAGTGTGTTACACCACCAAGTCTGACACACAAACTGGTGTCAGCATTGGGAATAGCCAGAATACTCCAGTATCCAGACCAATATCTACTGGCCTCTTGTCCCATGAGCATTCTCACTCAACTACTGTTTAAACACAGTTTCACCTGCCTGCTGCCAACATTTTTGCTCTCAAGCTCTGCTGCCCATCACACTACAGATGGCTGAAAAATACTTTGTTTGCTCGTGTCCTGCATAGATCCCACTTGCCAATCACAAGCCTTGCTTCAACAACTCCCAAGAACCTGGTAACTCAAGCAGAGCAAAAGGCAAACAGGGTGCACTTTCTTTATTGCTGCTTTCTGCCAGGTTAGTAGTCACTCCGGGAAAGGAAAAGAGCACTTAGTGTAAAACAAATACAAGGAAAACCAACTGTACAGACTAGGCCAGGGCAGGATATAACAGGCAGCAATTCATTTAGAATTAAATCTTAAATAGCTGATACAGAAGAACTAGCTTTCTGTTTTTCCTTTTGTTACACCAGAGTTTGGTCAGGCATAGGGTTGGTCGGCCTTTGGGATGGGCTTTGCTTCCGCTGGGTAACGCAGCACACGCAGTACTTCAGGTGTGGAAACGACAGCACCAACAACGTGAACATACCTAAATCTCCATTATGGTCTTTAATGGAGTAGGTAGGCCTGCTACAGAGCACACACATAAAACATTATTTCAGAGATCCTGCCTAAAACCACTACATTTATTGATTAAAAGAAAGTTAACAAAACAAATTCATTTGCTGTAAAAAAAAAAAAAAAAAAAAAGGCAAGTTACACTTGGAAGGACAAATGGTTCAACTTTCACAAGTCCCTAAGAGAGGTCCCCCTACTTCCACTGTGCATCTAATCTGCACATGCACTGCACCCCAGCGTGCGGGTTGATGTTGGGACCACACTTAGGTATGAAGAGACTTCACAGGTGAACTGGCAGGTGATGAGAAACGCTTTAGATGACAATCACTGATCCCCAAAAATCTCCTGATTTCGATACTAAAAAGGAAGTTTTCCCCACAAAACCAAAATGTCAAGTTGACATTATCTTCAGATACAACCTTTTAACAGCCAGGTTTTGATCTACATTTTATTTCTATCACTGTGAGACACAAGAATATGCTGTTCTTCACAGCTTTCAGTTCATTCTCCAAAGAGTAGCATACAACAGAAAAACCTTCATATTTAGATTCTTTTTACAAATTTTTTTATCAACAACCTGCTTACAGAAAATGAGTAGAATTAAAAAAAAGCTTGCATTAAATACTATACAAAGTATTAACATTGTTGAGGAGCTAGTCCCCGAATATGCTCACTTTCTATATCCTCAGCCATCTGCACTGCAGCTCACAGAACAAAACAAGATTAGCTGAAGGTTTTCTTGGCTGCAATTCATTATGACACATGAGAACTGCAGCACCTGACAGGCTCCTGTTCAGCAGAATTTAGCAAGATGAAAGCAATCAAGTGTGTACTGTAATAATAATGAAAAAAACCCCAAAAGTCTACAAATGAAAAATAATCAAGTATAATAAATACATTTCTCTTAAAAAGAGATGAGCCCTCAAAATTGAAGCACACTTTTCAGAAGACAAAACCCATTATTTTCTGCTCTGAAAATGTACTTTGTGGGAAGTGCTATGTATTGATGACCTGTATGCAATTATATCTCCAAAACCTTTCAGGAAAGAAGAACAGATTCCCACAGGAAGTTTCAACTGCAATCTTTGAGTAAAAAAGTCTTCAGAAAGATTCAATAGCTTCAGACCAGAACGATCAGCAATCATCAAGCTCCTTTACAATCCATCACCGCCATTTTTAGTATAGTTGTTAGGACAGCTTGGATTCCACCTCTCTCCAATCAATGTTTTTTATAGAGTGGTGTCAGTTTATGGAATTGACATTTTTAGTGATATCAAAGGCCAACCTAAGGAGGAGGATCTTCTCCTCGAATAGCTTTGTACTTCGCCATGTCTTCTGGGAACACCTTTGTCAGTTCTTGAATTAACAGACTTTTAAATTTCTGGAAAAAGCAAAAAAATACATATACATCATCTGCACAGTTTAGATTTCATCATGCAATGTTATCTGCTGAACAGAAATGTTTGCATACAATATAGTTCTATGTCTCAGTGACTCAAAAAACAGTACCCCCAAAAGACCTCAAAACCACACACAAAAACACAGAAAGTTACAACTACAAAATTCACAGAAAATGCTCAATCCACTAGGAAAGCAAAATAAAATGCTTTTAATTTCCCATAAATTAACTAGTATTTTCAGCTAAGAAATACAAAGTAGTTGAACCTCTCTGGTTAACTCTGGTGCATCGCTATCTGTCTAGCCTTATTAAGCAAAGCTGATAAAGAACATGTCCTCTCAGTTTGATATGGAATCCCCTCCACCTCCAAAAAGGAACTCACACCTGGATTAAAAATACATAATTCTTCCTACAACTTTTACAAGCACAGATCAAAAGAAAGAGAAGCTTAAAACAGAGGCACGTCTGCATTCTGCAGCACTTTTTGCCATACTCTAATTTTAAATTCAGTCCAAGAACACTCTGAAACACAAACAGCCCTTTCTCAAATCTCACTAAACTTCCTTTTCTGACCGTTTTTCAGCATTAATTCCAGCAGTTACTAGATGAAAGTGTAAGTTCAGAAAACCTAAAACACTGACGTACATTTTAGGTAATTTTATAAAAGATTAAATCATGCTTATATAGAACGTTTGACATTTTAATACTCTATTCAAGACTGGAAAAATACCCTTTCCGTTTTGCTTATTTCTAATTTTACATACATCACAGTTATAGATCTATAACAGTGTGAGGTACTCACTAGTATTCAAAATTAAAACAACAAAAAAAAAATCTGTAATGCTACATACAACTTTAACCAAAATAAAACCACAGCAACATCTGCCTCTCCAACTGTGGGATGAATTACAGGTTTCCTTTCCAGAACAGGCTATATTAGCATCCATTAAGATGGAGATGCAGAGCAATTCCTAATACAAATCACCTAATAAGGGAATTTAATAACTGCAGAAATGAAAAAAGCTCCATACATTTACAGGAAAGGAAAAACTTAACAAATAAATTATTACTTTCAATATTTCTGGTTTACCTTCATTGTGTCAATTTTTCCTTTTACTTGCTCATTTTTAGCCAAAGCTCGCTCCAGACACTCTTTAGTGTAAAGCTGGGGATTGCGGCCTTGATCTATGTATCTGAAAACAGAAAAGATACTACCTAAATGATCATATTTCTACTAGGATTAAGGTACAGAACTATTCACCTTGATGTCTTTTTGTTACTACTATTGTCTGAAATGTGCATTTTAAAAAACAGTGTAATGCAGCCATTTTCAAAAGACAGCTCAAGTTGGTCAAGGCCATGGCCAAACAGCTGTCTAGGTATGCCGTTTTAAATCTTTGTTTCCAGAAAGCCTGAAGCTTTGCAAAAATTATTAAAAGTAAAAAATATAACTACCCAACTCCTCACACGCAATAAGTACACATGAACAATCTTCAAAGCAACTGGAAGGGCACCAACTATGAAGTCGCTCTCTTAGTACATGGTGAGAGATAAGCACATAGGAATATGACACCCAGCAGTTCAAGGATAAGGAGGAGGCGTACATACCATTGTAAAAATTAACACAGCTGTATTAGCAAACCTGTAAGCGTATTTTTGTTTTGCAATGTAAATGCCTGACAAAGGAAAATCCCATCACCGAATAAAGAAAACAGAAAATTTAACTGTCATCATAGATTTACAGATAGAGTGAAAGCCCGACCAAGAAAAGTCCTTCATAGCCAATATTCCACTAGAATATAGCAAATCTGTGACATTTGGACTTATAAGAAACACTAGTAAATTAACTTGTTAGCCATATGGTAAAAGCTGTCTTGTACAGCTCTCCTTCTACAATCATGATTTTGCTTTTAACATTGTAATCCTCTGCCAACAAGATTGCTGCTACTGAAACTAAACCTAAACACTGGCCTAATTTACTTTCACCTGCAACTTTAAATCTTGATTCTAACACAGTGTAGAAGTATATTTTCAAAACAAAGGCTTGCTTACTACATCACCAGATTCAGCAAGATCTGTATTACTGCCTACATATGTAAAGTTAACATAAGTTTAAAAAATGAAAAAAAAAAGGACATCTGAAAGCTGGTGTGTAATTTATCACTTCTCTTACCCTTCCACCTTCTCACAGGCTGAAAGTACTTCTCACCTCCTTCTGCTTGCTCACATTCTCGTGAGGCATTTAGAGGATGGGAGTTTAAGAAACAAGCAGTCCTCAGGAAAAATATCCACACTGCAAAGACACACCACCCCAAACAACAGCGACTACAGAACCTTTCCTTCCAGATACCGAGCTACTTACTCAAAAACTTCCAAGGGCACGCTGATATCGTGAAGCTGCTGCCGACATTTGTCGATATCCTGCAAGCCCGTCACCATGAAATTCCTGTAAGGAGAGAACGGGTTGTTTTTAGGCAAAAAGGGCAGCACTACGTTAAACCTGACCCTGACCGCGGGGCCAGCGACACTAAACCCAGCGAGGGAGACCCCAGCGAAAACCCCCAGCCGCTCCTCCCGCGTCTCGCTACGGCGGCAAGGTGACAGATCCGCCGGTCAGAGCCTCCCGGTACCCCCTGAGGCAACAGGCTGGGGGTGGCGGGAAAGGCCCCGCAGCCTGGCCCGGTAACGAAAACAAAGCGACGGAGCAACTGGCACCCTCACAATTTCTGATTGAGACCAGCCTGGCTGCTAGGCTGGAAGTCACTAACGATAATGCCAAGCTGCCGGATATTCTCGACGAACTTCTCCAGGTGCTCCTCCAGAGAATCGAACTTCTCCGCCATTATCGCCAAACCACCGCCTTCCCTCCCCTACTTCCGGCCACTCGCGCATGCGCGGAAGGAGGAAAGTGAAGCGGCTGGGCTGGTCCCCGCCTCTCATCACGCCATTCAACCACAAACCACGCCCCCTTCTCTGACAAGCCCCGCCCCCTCCCGCTCCGCCC
>NW_020799095.1:78131111-78151169 GCF_003259725.1 Athene cunicularia | reverse complement strand
GCTCCCGCCGCGGCGGGAGCGGGGTCGGGGCGGAGCGGGAGGGGAGCGTAAATTCATCATCTGCGCAGGAATTTTGGCCCTCCCGTCGAGCACGTTTTGTCGTTTGAATTCGAGGCGAAAATGAGGCCTGCAAGCCCCTAAATCGCCCAAGTCGGTATTGACTTCGGGCGTTCTGGATTTACGTAATCACAAGTGATGAGCAACGCTTTCTACCCTGAAGGTAATCAATACTAAATTATAATTGGCATCTTTTATAAATGCCACATGATCGGAGCTTGACAATATAGATCATTCCGTATACCCCTCGGCGCTGCTTTTCTTTCTCTTGTTAACCACGCAACATCTCTAGGAATTTTTCGGCGGGGCGGGAAGCACAGAATGTGATTAATAACATCCCTGAATAACCTGCCGGCACCCCTTTCGGGATGATGAGATTTGAAGATGAGATTTGAAGACGCACTACTAATTGCTGTGGCCTGCCGGACATGGACTGCTGCATCCAGATTGTGAAGTGTCTCTCTGCTTGATTTCTTGAAGACGTAGTCTTTCACGGCAATCTGCTCCCATAAAACTGCTATAATTGACTCTCATTATTTTTTTTGTTGTTGTTAATTATCCTTTTCTCTCTCCTCAACAAACGTTAGCACGCTGCTTATATTTTCAGACCATCATTTGGAATTTCTGCTTTTGAATAGTTCCCCTTCCTCTGTTGCATAAAGTTGTTCCTCATTTTCAGACTCATTCAAAATTTGTGTCTGGCTCCAACTTGCTTACCGCCCCCACCCTGTACCACAGGTTGAACTCTAGTCCTGATCCATTTGCAATGTAGAGCCCACTCCCTTCTTGAAAGCTTGTCAAAAAGGTGACATCATGATTTTTCCCATGCTGCCCTTTACTGTTAAGTGGGGCTGCATGTGGCTATCCTATCACTTCACTGTGTCCCATCAAAATCCTCATTAAATTACTTGCCTCGTTATCCACAGCTGCACACTCTGCCTGCCAGTACAGGCTCTGGGTTAGGGATCATCTCTGTGAAGTCCTTAGCACAAAAGGACCTAACTTCTGGGTAAAGGTCACACATGCAACTGGGATACAGGTAGCTGCAGAGATCTAAGGAGCAGATATTTTTCTGCCTGTCTCACTCCCTGTGTCTGATCAGTAGATATGCTCATCCCATGCCTGATCCCACTCACAAAGGGAACCCTCAGACTTCCCTTTTATCTGGTAATGAAAATGCTCACCCAGAGTTCAGGATACCTGGATTTCAATCCCTCTTTTTTTATCCACAAGGAAAAGAGCCTACAAAAAGCCTTGACCTCAGAGGTTAGGATATGTTTGGCAGTGGGGCCATTTCAGTCCCTGTGGCTGTTCTACTTTGTGCAAAAATTAAGTATTGCTTGAGCAATGGGAAGACAGAGTTTGGCATACCACACAAAAAGAGATGGAAGAACCAGTGACTGATTATCTGACAAGAGGTCATTATCTTCCCCACCTGTCTTACATCTGCTAATTATGAGTGTTTTTTCTAAACTGTGTACGAAATAGAAGCGGTAACAGACAGAGGTTCACATGATAATGAAAACCACAATGCCATTATCTGGGGAATGACAAAATATCAGCCTATATTAAATAATCCATCTATCATTTTCCCTGTGGGAAGATTATCTGACATGCTCAAATTCCCGTGGCACATCACAATAACTGTATGTTTTATAAAAAGCTTATTTCCAGTGTGTCTGTTTTCAGTTGAATCTGAGAAGATGTGTCCAGCAATGTCAGCAGATAAGAATCTGATGCACTGATTTGCAATGAAGGATTTGAATGAATGACTGAAATAAGAACTCAACTAAAATAGATACAACATTTAATGAACAGATTTAATGTATTTTGTGTGAGAACCATCAAAATAAACAGTTCATAGTTTTTTGGATGTCCCTTTTTATTAGTTTGTTGGGTTTTTTTTCCATTTATGATACGAGTGACAGCAACAAAAATGTAAAAAAGCCTCCGGTGTTCAGTTTCTGTTCTGGGTTACCATGCTAGTTCAGTAGCAGCAATTTGTTATTTGCTAAATATAAAAGCAGTATTCAGGAGTTCATAAGATTAGGTCTACTAACACAAAGTTAAAAAGCAAGTGACTGTAAAGAGCACTAAATATTAAGGAAAATAGAGTACTGTGCAAATGTGAAATTGTAAAAACAATCCTAGGCTGCAAAAAGCAATTAAACAGTTCTGGGCCTTGGCAAGTATTGTCATCCTACGATAAAATAAATCTGTGGTCTATTGATCAACAGTTGCTGGCCATCCTGTTTCCATAGTTGGAAGAACGTTCTCTGGACAGCAGAAGTCCCAGGATTATGAGATTTTAATACAAGTGCTTTGCACTGATCACATGAGAGATCTTGGTCTGAGGAACAGAACAGGTTTTTCTAATATTTAGGGAGGAAGAATATAGAATATGGTGTACTTCCCAGATGAGATCTGAGTATAAGGAGCAGTTGGGGCCGGATTTTGAAAGAACAGTCTGAATACATGCTGCTGTGTCAGATGTGGCTCTGCAGGCACGAGAGGTTGGGATTCAAACAAAAGAGTTGCTTTATATCCATCTTTGCTTATGGGAAAACACATTCAGCAGAAGTACAGAGCAGAATAAATTCAGTAACAGAAGTGGGCTTTGAGGTAAAACTTCCTCTCTTTACTCTTTGTAGGAAAGCCTTTGACTGTTGAAACTGAGCAAACATAACTTCTAGCTTGCTTGTGATGGCTGAAATCTGATAGACATCCTTTACCACATCTAACTCAGGTAAAGTATCTGACAGAAAAAAAAAATGGAATTTGAACATTAAATGTAGAGATATCCAGCTCATCTTACAGCTATATTTACTAGGCTGGTTAGATTAATTCTGCTAGATAAATGTGTACAGGGCTTTTAAGATTAAAAATTGCTATAAATACATTACCAGTTGTTAAATTTTTCTCATGATCACCAACTTGGGTAGTGTTTTCCTAATCAGGGAAAAAATAAATAAAACAACAAACGTGTTCCAAGGAAAGAAGGAAAGGAAAAGAAAGGTAGTCTTACAAATGACTCAGTCAATCAATAGGTACATGGAAACAGACAGATTTAGAAAGAAAATTTCATGGTTCATGATGTAAGTAACCATATTGCACTCCTACCCTGATTTCCATGCAGGGAGTGGGCAATTACTGGTTTGTAAGCTGGACATCTGCACTGAGCAGTTAAGTAGGGTTTGCAATAAAAGATAGAATGAAAGCCCATGTGGATCAATATGACCCATTTGGGAAGAGTAGCACAGATTACGTAAAAGAAAATCCTGTTTTGTAAACCTCTAATGAATTTTTCAAGCATGTAGATGGGAGTGATCTAATTGATACAATCTACTTGAATTTCCCATCAGCTTCTGGTGAAATACTTAACCAAAGCCTTTTAAGGAACTGAAGTAATGGAATAAGAGAAGAAATCCTAGATGGAATAAAGAACTGATTGCGAGATAGGAAATGCAGGATAGGGGCAAACATTTAATTCTTGCAGGGGAGCGTCTTTCCCAGAGGAGTTCTAAAGGGAACTGGGCTGAAAATTGTGCCATTCAATGTGCTCATAGATGACCTAGAAAATAGATCAGGTGGTGAAATGAGAAAATTGGCTTATGATAAGGTTATCTGGTGAAGTAAAGATGAATACAGGTTGTAGGAAATTGTAGAAGGACCTGAAAAGTCTTGGTGGCTGGGCAACAAAATGTCAGAAGAAATTCAGACAGATAATGTAAAGCGTTACACATAGCAAGCAAAAAAATCCTAGTATCACATAAAGATTCATGGACCCTTGACCATTACCATGCAGGAGCAAGACTCGAGGATCACAGTAGGAAGTTCCATGAAAACATCAACTCGGTGATCAGCAGTGCCCAGAAGTCATATGGAGAGTTTGGAATTGTTAGGAAAGGAAATTGAGAACAAAGCAGAAGATGTCATTGTGCTACTGCATAAATCCACAGTTCACCCCAACCTTGAATATTGTGTAGTTCTGGTTCCCTGGAGTAGACCAGGAAAAGAGTCAGAGAAGGGCTGACAACACGAATGTACATGTGAAATGGCTTCTGTAGTAGGAAAACATGAATAGACACGGACTCTTCAGCTTGAGAGAGAGCCCACTGATGAGAGCCATGACTGATACTTTGCTGTATCTACAAAGCCATGAGTGGTCTGGAGCCTAGACTGCCACAAAAACCAGGGACCATTAAATTAAAGCCAACCGGAGACAGCTTCAAAACATGCATAGAGAGGTGATTTTTGTCATGCAAGGTTTAGCAGTATTGTAGAAACATTTGCCAATGGATGCTACAGACAGTAAAAGCTTAGCTAGGTTGAAGGGGAAATGGGACAAATGCTTAGTAGAGTCAGAGAGAGGTAGACAAACCACACCTGGCTTAGGAAATCCCATGAACCGAAGGTAGTTCAAGCCCAGGAGAGTACTCAGGAGTGGTCTCATAGATGTTTTTCTTGTCCTCACTCTTCAGTATTTGCTTCTGGTTACTGCTGAGCACAGGGTACTGTCCCATATAGAGCCTTTATCTGAATCTGTGCTGGTTATGAGGTCCTGCCTGCCTGAATTGTCAAAGAATGGCCTGTGCTGCATAGGATGTAGACAGACTGCATAGTGGTTTCTTACCAAGCAGAGCATAAAAAGGTTAATTTGAGACTCTATGTGCCCTTTGGGTCTCAAAAAAATCTCAGCTCACTGTTTTCTTATTTGGTGGTATCTATACTCCAGATAAATGTCCTTTCCATTATAATATGGCACAATGCAATGTTTAAGATTAACTACTGTTGTAGTAACTTTTTATTCTCAGAAATATAAAAAGTGACAAATAATTAATCTGTTTGTCCATCTCTGGAACTGTAATTCTCCTCCCCGCTCCTGTTTTCTGCTGCTGGTCAATAAAGCGGAAGAAGTGAATAAAGAAAATAAAACACATTTAGTTCTTAAGATATAAGTTTTCTCTCCTGTCTTTCTCACTTTCTGTCTTTGACTTTGTTACTATTTCCTTCTGCATGATTGTGTCTAATGCACTGATCACTTCATCATTCTGCAGACCCAGAAACGGAGGTTGAAATTTCAGGTCATTAACTGGGAGCATCACCTGTCGAAGAATTCTATTTTTTGAGCCAGCTACCTTTCTTAATTACAAGAGGTGATAAGCAAAAGAGAAGCAGGGAAGATAGATGTGAGCAGCACAGAGAATACCATCTATCTGCTCTTGATATATCAGGCTGATGGCACTTATCTTTAGGATGTTTTTTGACTCGCTCAGAAGCATGTTGTATTTTTACATTTTACTGTATAAAAATAATGCTATACAATAAAATAAACAGGTTTTAAAATCCTATTATTCAGCTGAATAAGAGGTGTAATTATAGTTTCCATACAGATACGGTATTTAGCAACTTTCTCATTAAGGTCTTGAAATAATACATGTCTTACCACAAACTAGCAGGATGATGCATTTATGCATCATGGCTGGATCTCAGTCTTGCTGAAATCATCTAAATTTATGTATCTAGGGAGCAGCAGGATCAGGATTTTGTGCATACAATAATTTTTGCTCTTCCAAGTCTCGTAGATCTTGAGATGTTCTGGGACCTGAACCAAAGATAACTGAGCCCTGTGAGACTCTTTGTATTGATGGTAAATGATATTGGATGACAGAGTCTGTTCTGACAACTCTGGCTGCAAGGAGGTCAGCAAGACACAGCAAAGGAATTATGTTTCAGGACAGGAATATTATTTCCATGGTGTAATGACAACTAATCTAGATCCACAATACTGAATTTTTTTTATTTCAAAGTACCCTTAATATCCCATAAAGAAGTAATTCTTAATTTTGTTTTTAAAAAATGTGCTGAGAAATCAAAAGATTTATCTGTTTTTTCCCTGGGGTGTTAATCTTATTTATCAGACTCAGTTTATATTGCATCTGTATTGCTGCCATATGTCATTTAAAGCAAAATTAAGATCTATTCTTCTGAAATGTGGAGATGCTTTCAATATTTATCAAGTAGCTTCATGTGATTTTTTTTTCCCACAGGTGTGAGAAATATATATGTATATGTATTGTACTCTTAGAAAAAGATTCTTTTCATTATTACCAACAAGTAAGGCTGATTTGCCTATTGATGTGCGCTTTTTTTTTTTCCCTGTAACCCAAAATAACTAGTGCACTGTATTTAAAACTGATACTTTTTTTCATTACCAGAGGAGGAAAGAAGGCCTGGGAATATCCCAGTCAGTAAGATTTATTAAGACTCCCAGGCCACGTGTGCTAGCAAACTAAATAGACCCACTACCATTCTCTAGCATTGAGTCCAACTGGCATGGAGCAGACTTCATTTGTATTCCAACTCCTTAAATGTACCTGAAAGCATTTCTGGAAGAGTCAGTAGTCCAGATGAAAAAGCTGACTGGGTACCTCTCTCGTCCCACGCGGTGGGTTACAAGGGGGTTGAATCTTTTGAATTCCCCAAGAGCCTGCGTCACCACAATGACTCAGAGGAACAATTCAGCTTTTATTAACTGACCACTGTAGTGAGTGAATGGAGACAATTTGGCAACAATCAACTGATAACTGTCAGGAGAAACACTTTGGCAATGAGACTATTTTCTTAATAACCCGTCAATGATCAACCAATCACAATTCAATTAATACAAAACTTATATACATTAATATATGTAAGAAAGAGAGAGAGAGAGAGAGAGCAGAAAGAGGAAAGAGAGGAGGAGGGGATAGGAAAAGGGGAATGAATCACCACCCTTGGATCCCGTGTCATCGCAGAGTAGCCAGCTTGGTCCATAGGTGGTGGGTCAACAAAGACGCACGTAGGGTGTTGCCTTTGTATAGTCTTTCTTATGCATGTGCAATAGGTCATTCCAGAAGGTTCTCATTTTCTCTGGCCTGTACCTGTGCAGTTAGGCAAGTTCTGTCTCTGGGCAACAACAGGAAGGAGGGGGAAAGAAATGACCCACCACTCCACCTCCGCAGAGCTCGCTCTGTTTCTGCTCCACAGGGCATCCCACTCGAGTTCTTTGAGACATCCTCTTCATGGATAGTTTCTTGTTCACAAACAGTTTGTGACAGTACCTTTGTAACAGGTAAACAGTGTGGATGGATGCCTGTGTTCCTGTGTTTGTGCCCTTCCCTGGCACTTTTTGTTTTTGTAAGGTAGATCGATTATTCATGGTGTAGAAAAATGAAGTAATGCCCACATGGGTTCAAACCAGAATCAGAAAATCAGAAAAATTACTTATTATTCACAGTTAGACCCTGTGGTGAAAAGTGTTTAAACAACCAAGTTGCACAGGGCCATGGTTACAGCCAGTATGGAGCTACCAGCACCATTGTCTTGGGACTGGGAGTAGTCCTGGGGCTTGAGCAGATGTTGTGCAGGAGAGGCTGGAATCAGCAATCACTCAGGGTTCTGACGGATCAACATGAAGGGCCTTGCATTCACCAGAACAGCATGCAAGCTGCCTCCAGTTCAAACTGGGATCTTCCAAGGTACTTCTGAACTGCTCAGGCTCAAACCGATCACCGTATACGAGTGTGTGGGCAGCTGTAGGCTGTGGGGGACTTCAGGACACAGTGGGGCAAAAGGCTTGAATGCGTAGCTCCTTTACTCTGTCCTGTGGTGTGGACACTTTGGACACAATTACAGCCAGTTGACTCTCTGGTATACTTTATCATGTAGGTAGGTGTTCCTTCCTGAAAGGCACTGTGAGACAGGCAGGCGTTGAGCTAAAGATTCTCTTTCTACTATTCTTTTGGGGGGCATTCAAGTAACTCTTCAATTTTAAACTCATTCTTCACGCTCTTGTGTGTTCATATGCCACCCTCTTTACAATCTGCCTGCATCGCTGGGAAAGATACTTTGCTGTTCATGTCCAGCATCCAGTCTTTAAATAGGTTTTACTTACAGAAGTTGCCTGAGAAAGACTAATTTATAGCTATCGATTCTTTCCACACCTCTGTCTACCTGATGAAGAAATGCTTTATTGTCCAGTTAGCTTTCTTCTCAGATATCTATTTGGTGCTTTAATCAAATTACCGAATTATCTCTCAGACTTCTATATGATAAATTAAACACACTGAACTCTTTCCATCATTTTCTTTAATGACTTGCAGCTTTTTCTGTGTTTCTATTTTTTCAATATCATTAGAAAGGGGAAGATGACCTGCACATCGAAATCTGGTATTGGTCTCTGCAGAGGTATTGGTCCCTGTTCTCCCATGTCTTGCACTGCTTATGTATCCTTTCCTGATGATGCACTGCAGCACTACAAAATTCCTCCTTGCCACAAGATTCCATGGAAACTCTGTGCTGATCCAGTACATTATGACCCCTGATTTCCTCTAAAGTTTACCCCTATAGGGAAGACAGTCTCCAGTGACATGAACTTGCACAATCTGCTCCTAGTAAGATGACTTTGCAAATTGTTTCTATTAAAATGCATTTATTTTACAAACACAACTATTCAATTTAGTCTGCCTCCACACTATTTATCACTTCACTGGCCTTTCTGTATGCTCTTTCTTTTTATTTGTAATTTTATATTTACGTCCAGATCATCAATACAACTATTAAATTATGCCAGTAGCAGTCCCCTGGGGAACTCTATTGGCAATACTGCCAAATAAAATCCTGCTCAGGAGTGGCCCCGGGAGCAGATCATCTGGTCTGCCACAATGCTCCCAAAAGTAATTTCAAAGTGATTGGACCAGCCTGATGTGAGACAAATTCCAGATGAAGTCTACCACAATGGAGTGTTCCAGGGTCTTCTTTTTGCAAACTGTATAGATGAGGTTGTGTCAGATTTGCCTTGCTCAGCCTACTAGTCGAACACTATCCCAACACTCCTCATGTCCCTGCACATCTCCAGAAGCCCTGACTCAGGATATACCACATACACCCTTATCATCTTATTATAAAAACACCATTTTCATGGTCATTCAGTGTCCCTCACTTTCCAAGAGGGCAGCTGTAGTAGTAGCCCAGGCTCTCAGACTGCTCTCTGTACTATGAAGGCTGAAAAGATAGAGCAGGAAAAGCCCTCTCTTGCAGTGGCCATCTCACAGACCATATAGCTTTTTTCCTCTGTGCCTACCACTTCCCTTTTGCTCCCCAGCACAGGTCTTTAAAGAAGACCTCAGAGCACTGCCATCTCCATCCCCCGGGAGAATGCCCAGTACCCCTCCCAGCCCAGCAGTTCTTTGGGATATGGTTTCAGTAATTTCAGGCAAAATACCTCTGAAACAAATTGTGGCCTCGAGATGAGGGTGTCGGCAGAGAAAATCAATATAGGCAACAGTTCACAGTTGTGTGTTGACAACTGGAGACCATTGTATCTTCCTTGATTCTCTTCCCTCCATGGACACTTCTGAAAGGGAGCTGCAAGCTCTGCCTGATCTTACCTTGGTGGGCATGTACAGCTTGCCAGAGGACGGAGAAACAGAAGACACGGAGTGTCCTAGGGGCCATGACAGAGAAGACTGATCATGCACAGGTAGGGAACAGCCTGCCCTAGTGCCAAAAAAAAAGGCCGAAGGAAGAAGAAGGGACCATCTGTTCTCAATACGGGAAGAAATCAAATAAGATAAACTGATTCAGGAATTTTTTGGTCCCCTGCCTGTTCAAGACCCTTGTGCTACTGGATTGACATCAACCCTTCCATTCTCTGCTTCCCTTTGCCACCAGAACCACAGTGGCAGACTTGCTTACAGCCTCCTTGGATGGGTACCACAGATATAGTGGTGAACCCTTGGCCAAGCCTCACAAGACACTCTTAAAAATAAACATACCTTACCTGGAAGCCTAGATAGATCCTCTTCTCCTGGTTTTCACATATTTTTCTGCTTTTGCATTTCATATACAAATGCCACCAATGGCTCAGAGTCCAAGAATATGTATGATTCCTGTAGCAAGGTTTGTAAGAATGGGTGCAGATAGATGAAGACCCAGTTTAAACCACTGTCCAGCTCTGTGGCTATGACTATATGCCATGAAGGTAAAGGAAATGCCCTGCACTTGGCAGCCCTCCTCCCCACTAGAAAATGTCTCTTCATGTTTGGCAGTGGGTGAGAGACCAAGCTGGGAAACAGGTAGAGTGGTCCAGCCTTGGAGAAGGAAAGAAGTTATCTTCAGGGTGCTGCTTTCTCCTTCCCCTGAATTCCTGTGGTCACAGTGAGAATGACTTTTGAGCATCCAGCTCACCCATGCAGTCACAACAGTGCTGGCCCTGCTATGTCCCTCCCAGCCTGGACCTCCTTGTGAGCCACACAAGGCATTAACTCCCAGATCCTGCTCTGTGGGTCATGGATAGACGCCTCTCAGAGTCTGGCATGGGAAGCTCAGGCAAAATGTTGTTTGGCCCGAGGGAAAGCGGGTAAAAAACCAGAAATTAGAGTGACAGTTTCCAGGAGACTATCTGTCTTACATAGGAAAGGTACCAGTTTTACAAGGGTTCATGGAGGATTGTGCATCTTGTATGTGATTGGTGTCACAGAGGTATGGAGACAGAGTCTGGAGGAAGGAGAGAAAAGGGAAAGGAGGCCAATTCTATGATGGATTATTGCTGCTAAACTGCTGAGCATTAGTTCGGCATCAGATGTGCTCATTATGGCCTCTCTGGATCTGGCAACCCTAGCAATGGTAGTAACCAGGCTTGGTATTATGAGCAGCAGAAGCACACCTTGCAACAACAACAACAACAAATCTGAAATGGCATATAACGTGCACTTTGGGGACTTGCTGAGTGTCACCACCTCACAAATGGCTGAGCAAATGAATACGCCACAGAGATTGTGGATGTTCCAAGATCAGTCTATGCATGTATCTGAAAATGGCTGGAGCAGGTAAGCAACATCTGGTACAGCACAGATACACTTGGAGATCATGAAGGCTGATGCCAATGAGTGAGAGAGCTTGGCCTCACTGGGAAAGAAAGACCGAGGCATCGTTAAGTCAGTCAAACTGAAGGCAGTAATGTTGCATGTAACTCTGCTGTGATAGCCAGCTCTGACTCAATGCTTGTGTTTAGAACAAGCACTATCCATCACCACTGTTGTATTTGTTGATTAAGTCTACAACAGACCTAATTTAATCACTATGAAGGCATTTCTTAAGCCCAAGAAGATTTTCTATTTCCCATATCTTAGTCTGGAAACAAGGATGTCTGGTGTTACCCATTTTGTCTTAGACATCCAGATAAAGCAGTATACTTTAGAAACCAAAGAACTGATTTCATCTAATATAGTCAGTTGCAACATATTAGATTTCATGGGAAGAACAAGGTATGAAACAGCCAGCTGAGATGTGATCTACAGTACATCCATCCCAGTCCTGGCAAACATCTTCTGACATGTACAGCAGCCCAGTGACCATGGTACCTCCTGGTGCCTCCAGGACTCAAGCACAGGTTTGCTCATACTGTCCTCTTGCAGAGCATGTTGCAGGAGAAAGCATATGTTGTTGCTCATCCTAATAGAGAGAAGCCTCCATCTTCTGGCTTGCTAATGACAAACCCAGCAGCTGATCTACAACTATGTATACAGCTTCTGATAACCAGCGATCTCTGTGTGCATCCTTATGTGTACAGAGTGGGCAGGAAAGGACCACTGACCCGCACTGATCCAGTAGGTGGGGCAAAAGCCCTTCTCTTACAACATCTATGACTGCAGCCACAGAGTGACAAACCGTTTGATCTTTGCATGGTATATAAACTGTGGTCACTAGATTCCTTCTTACATTGGCTCTGCAGAAGCAGCAGTGGAGCATGCAAGGAACTGCCATTTCTACTTTCAGAGCATAAAGGACCTGCCACCCTGAAATGTATTTCTGGAACCTAAGTGGTGAAGCATATGAATTTCATCTAATCATAAAAAAGGGACCGGTGTGTGATGCTGTGAATTTGGTACACTTGCTGTTCTAGCCATGCCCATGGATAACTGCCGACTGTGAATGCTCTCACTGGTTGGTCCTGTTAACATAACACAGATCGTCTTTTGTCAAATTCCAAAATGTACTTTGGGCTGGAGCAATGTTTCTGTAACTTCTGTAGATGTGACCTCCTTCAGGGCCTACCTGGCTTGCTGGGATTTCTTTGGGTAGTCTACGCATTCACTCCAGTCAGGGACCAGGGAACTACCAGCTGGTGGCAGCAGCAGCTTCTCCAAGACCAGGGTATGAGGACTTAATCACAGATCTCGGCGACAGTGTATGACTGTGTACGTAAATACACACTTCTCCCTTTTACAGAACTGAGCCATTGCCAGTAATCTTGCAACTAATCTATTTTTTAAAGAATTTAGCTTCTCTAATCCTTTGTTAACCCTTTTGAACTTTTTCCATAGTAGCTTGGGTTTTATAATTGGCATTGAGAAACAGAAAGCTAAAGCACGTCCCTTACTATTGTGATGACAAAGGAGGAAGAGTTCATTACCCATAAAAGCATTACAATTGACCTTTCTTACGGCTGTGTGCTGTGAAGAGGAAAATGAGAGAATATTGTGAGATTTAAGGGAACACGAAGGTAAAGGACTGACTGGAGTCAAAACAAAAGTGTTGAGCGGGCATCAAAGATGAGAGTGTGTTGTTCCAGGATCCAAATATGATCTTATCATCATCTTATACAAAGGTTCTAATACTTCCTCATCTTTACTAAAAGTACCTCACCGAATGCCATCTTCAGTCACACCAGCCTTTTTTTTTTAAAGCTGCATCACTCTGGCAACACATCCTTTTTATCACTTCTACCAACAGACTCTTTCTTTGTCTGCTCCTCCAGATTTACATAAAAATTCTTTATCATTGGGCCCTCAGCACATAACTTCATACTTTGTACTACTGAACTTTATCCTGTTCCCGTCACTTCAGGTGAGAAAGAGGTCTGAAAATAAGTGTTTAAACTTCAAGGGCCAAAAATTATTTAATGGCACCATAAAGACATTGAGACTAAGTTACTGAAATTCCAACATTCTGCCTTTTAAAGTTGAACTCGATGGGTTTGACTGTCTCCCCGTGTTAACTTTTTGTAGTTCACACTGCCATCCGTCTGTTACTTAGGTGACCTAGAGTCTTAGTACCTTTGTGTAGTTGGGGGTTAACCCAGTGCTCTGAGCTGGGAATAAGCTACATTTGTGTGTGTCTGGTGCTGTGCCCCAGAGCACTGGAGCACCTAGAGTGCAGCTTTCAGGCTCAGATGCTGTGCACTGACTAGTGAAATGGGTCTGGCAGCAGTTCTCAGTGTCGGGCAGAGCAGACTGCAGCTGATGCAGGACACCCCTCAGAGTCTTCATGGAATAAAGAGCCATCCATCACTAGCTGGAGACTGAAAAAAAAAAAAAAAAGAGGCTACTTAGGGCTCAGGTGTATATTGTTTGCCCCCAGTTAAAAGCAGGAGAGCTTTAAGGCCTCAGTGATGGCCCTGGTTCTATACAGGAGCCAAAAAAAGTTAATGATCTCAGACCTTTAGAAATTCTAGCCAGAAAATCACTGTCTGCAATGACAAACAAGAATTTTTGCATCCAGAGTAGAGTGACCATCATATAGTTGCCATTCCTCCAACCATTCCATGAAATACAGCTTCCTCACTGAGCAGCTGCAGAATGACTGTAAAGGCGATACCATAAGATGAAAATGTAGCTGGAAGATGTCAAGGCTGAAGGCGGAATAAGGTAAAGGATGCATTGTACCTTTATTTGGGGAGAAATTTATAAGTGATTTCTGTGCTTTACAGTAAGACTTTTCTCAGGATTACTGACCATATCTTGCAGTTGTCTATGAAGGTGAGAATTTAAAAATACCTGTGTGTATATGAGGTAGTCACCTCTGACACAAAGTTCAATGATTCAGAATTTCTGGATGTAAATCTCTCTTGGTCAGTAAATAGCAATACATGAAGGTGAACACCATGAACATAAAAAGCCTCTCCTGAACATTTCCAATGCTGTGCGGACTTAAAAAGCAAACAGACAATCATATTCTCCAGATATATTGCTTGCCTCACCCGTTCTCAAAAGCTGTTGCTGTGTTATAATGGCTATTCATTTACCTCATTTATTAACTTACCTGTGTATCCTTTGCCTTTACCTGGGTTTATCATGCCTGTGGAATGGAGGTTACTCCAAGTATTTTGTTCATCTAACTCAGTGAAAGAGATTAGAAATGCCAGATGGACTTCTGACACTGAGAGGAAGATAACTTTGGAGGATGTGTCAACAGTAACATAGCGTTACATGCACCTCTACAAGGCTTTCACATTCCAGGAGTGAACATTTTTGTGTATTTCTTCATTCTTGATGTTTATAGCTGGAAATTCCTCTCCTCTGAACATCCTTTTAAAAATAATTGATGTTGTCACTGTGGAGGATGAAAGGAAGCAGACAAGCCATGAATAATCAAAGGTGCCCAGTGAGATACTAGTAAGCATTGGAACAACTCAGTCAGGCAAAGGCAAGAGAGACAAATAAATAGCTTGCTTGCTGAAAAAGTGTGTGTTTGCAGGTTTACAAAGAATTCAGTAAAAACTCTGTTTGATCCTAGGAAGGAGGCTGTGTCCTGTGCTATAAAGGAAATCAGTGGTGCCTACCAAGCTGATCTAGATAAATAACTTCTAGAGTTCCAGGTCCAGAGGCTAGCCTAATCCTGAGCAGGACACGTAAACCCTAAAATTTTAATGCTACCTATAACAATCTATCTGCAGACCTGAAGAGGAAGGAAGAAAAGACCGTTAGAGGACAAATCATGCATCAGGAAGAATAAATAAAATCTTTCCTAACTCCAGTGGAAGCCCTGAGGCATGGAATTATTATAAGTATAATGCAAATTGACAGTGATCTAATCTATTTTCTCACACGTTTGGGGATACTGACACATCAGATGCCCAGGGACTTGTAATATAAGCTTAATTTTCTATCTTCAGGCATTTTGCTATTCTATTGTGTTGTACAATTATGTCCGTAAGCTTCTCAGGCTCCATCCTACAAGACTGAAAGCTACTGCTTCCAGTGCTGGGGAGAGTATTTGAGCCCTTCATTCATCAGATAGCTGGAAGCCTTTAGATTTCCAGTCCAACCGTATTCAGGATTACTCACTGTACAGCCATTTGATCATGTGATGAAGTCAATATCCCCCTCTGACATTTACTTCTCAAATATATTTATAAAGTGTTACCACACCCCCGTTTAGTCTTTGCTGGGATATACTGAACAAGACAAGATCTTCTAATTCTCCAAAGATGTGCATTTTGTTCCCCTAATCTGCATAGAAATGCTTCTTTGCACTTGTTCAATTTAAGTAACATTTTCTAACACAGACCTTAAAATTCTGCTGCATTTAAGTGGAAGCAAACAACACACATCTGAGCTTTTTGCTGAGCCCCAGGTAACTCCTTTTTTTGCAGACTCAGTAAAAATAAGAAAATCACTGGCCTGTAGTATCCTGCTAGAAAAAAAAAAACTCACCTTCCTGGTAGCCCCAAACACCAAATTGGTATTGCGATAGGAGTTTGGAGCTCTGAATCTCCAACTAGTGACAGATGCCTTTCTACTGCAAGAAGAGTCTGAGACACCCTTCATCAGCTGTAGCAGCTCCACGTGAAGCTGAGGGCTGCTGTTAGACCTGAGCTTTGAACACTGTCCTCTTTCACTCGTCAGGGCACAATGGCTGAGCCTGAAAGCAGCTCTCCAGCTAAATATTCAGGAGAAATATCTGCCAGAGGTCAGTCAGTCTTTCATACCCAGATGGCCTCTTACCTCCCTGATTCTGAAGTAGTTGCATCACTCTAGGATGTCTTCATGTACTGTAAGTGGATCACCCAGTCCTGCTCCAAGGCAAGGATAGGAGGGCTGTGTCTGGGGGATTGCAGGCTAGTTCAGTTTGACTCCTGCACCTGGCAAATTGGTGGGAATGTATAATAATGAACAGAGTTAATAGATATGTTTCTACTATGTAAGAAGAAGTATTGATGAGGAATCCCTAAAGAGAGATCATGGACCAAATTTGTTGAGAGGTTTTTGTCAGTCAGTGAATATGTGGATAAGGACAGTCTAGATGATACAGGAGGAGTCTTCCCTGCAAGCTGTTTTACTCCCTGTTTTGCTTCAAGGCCCTAGACTTGCAGCCATCCAGAGAACTTGCTGGCCTAGCCAACTAGTTCTCTTTCTGAGGAAAACTGGGTATGAAAAAGAGTGCACTACACCACTTCAGGTTTTGACCCTGCAGATGGTATGGACACAGATTGTACCAGATTACTTCCAGCATGATCAGAGCAGTCCCCTGTCACAGCAGAATGCTGTTTGGCCAGGCACACCTATTACACCTCCCACAACACTGAAACAGCTTTCTCATCTCTTCCATCATTAATCTCATACTGTTTTACAAAACAGTGGTGAAAGGCCATGGAGGGGCTGCTTGGGTCTGGTCTCCCTTTGCAGAGACCTTGCTCTTTTTTATCGCTTCACCACTGGGTAGATACCTTAGCAGTTATATGAGACAGGTAAAAAAATTTCATCATGTTAAATTTATGATAGTGGCTCCTGCTGCCAACTGTCACAGGAACACCATGCAGAGACCTTTCAGTTTAAAATATTAATGTAGCCAACACAAAGGCTTGAGTTGCTAATTGGCATTCTGGTTCAGTTCAGCATATGTGCCACACCATCCTGTCTTGTGCTAGATATTCATCCTTGGACAACCATCGAACCATGCCTTGTTCTGCATGACAGCCCTCCAGCACTGAACCTGCAGGTGAAGTTTCTGTGACTTCAAGCTTTTACACAAGAGCAGGAGCAGCCTCCCAACCTGTCCCATCACATTTCTCTGTGCCCTGTTCCATCTGCTAACAAGAGGAATAGAAATTTCCTTCTGTGCCTTAGCTTCTCCCCCTGCAAGTCCTGCTCAATTCATGTGCCCATCAAAGCACAGATTACTTCTTACCTGGAGGCATCATGCACCACAAAATGCATGCAGCTTGTCTGCACTCTAGAAATTTCCCAGCTCCATGGATGAGGCCGTCAATAGCTTGAGGAGGGGTAGCATGTCTGGCACTCCAGAAGGTTACTGGGGGAAGGCTTGGACATGCTTTCCAATATCCTGTAAACTAGAGGTTCCTCATTTCCTCAGGCAGGGTGGGCTATAGAGTGAAGGAAGTTAAGAGGAGCATGAGATGGACAGAACATTCCCAGATGCTTCAACCCACCCACCTCACGTTCTCCAGGACTTCTGTCCTCCCAGGAAACACTCTGTCAACAGTATTTCACATTCAGATCTTCAGATCAGGGTAGGAAATTTAGCAAACACCTCCTGCAACAGACCCTGGGTATCTGCACACAGGGAGAGATCTAAAACCCCCAGGGTTATTACACTGATAGGCTTCAGGACTGGGCAGGTCAGTAGCATGGAGAGCAGAAGCAAACAAGGACAGTGTTGTAGCATCTGTGCTTCCTGGGCCATTGTTTACAGCCAGCTTACAGCTCTTCATCTTCTTTCTGTTCAGAGCAGGCTGAACAAGAGATGCACCAGGTATCGCATGTGTATCTCCTGATCTTCCTCTATGGGGTCTCCTGGGAGCAAGAGGAGAGGGCCTCCACCTCCAACTCCCCCACCCCCTGCTCCCCCGAAGGAGCTGAAGAGCGGTGCCGCCATCTCGCCAGTCCCACAGCATCATGGTGCAGCCATCAACAGCGCAGCCCTGCCTGGGCCATGGAGCCCTGCTGTGCCTCCTTCTCCTTGTTTATGTGGCCGGTGATTCAGTTTACGTTTGTTGTGATCTCCTCAAATACAGATTCCGTACAGTGAATTTTCTTGCTATGTCATTAAGTAAGATTTTAAAATAAATACTTCTGTGCTTTATGTGCATTGCACAAACTGAGAAAATAAATGAAATTACAAACAACCCTGTAGTAAGAAGGTTTTTCAACAATTTTACTAAGATGATTTTGAGCCTTCAGTAAAGCCATGTTTGAAAAACAAATCTAATTCCACTTCCAGGATCTTGATTTTAAAAACAGCAAGCTTTTTAATCCACAGTAAATCAAACTGATCTATCATTTGGGGCCATTTGTAAAGCCCGGAAAAGAGACTATATTTCACACTATCTCGTTTGACATAATGGTCTGTGGTGGTTTGAACTTGGCTAAATGCCAGGTACCCACCAAATTGCTCTATCACTTCCTCCCCCTTCCCCTTTTTTTCTCAACAGGGCAAAGAGGGGAAAAAAAAATAAGATACGAAAAAAAACCCAACCCTTGTGGGTAAAACAAAAGCAGTTTTTATACAGGCAAAGCAAAGCAAAGGTCCGTACGTGAAAGCAAAAAAAAAACCAAAAAAAACAAAAACAGATTTAATCTCTACTCCCCACAAAGAGGAGATGTCAGGCCTTCTTAAGAATCAGGGCTCCCATACGAGTAGTGGTTGCCTCGGGGGACCAAGGGTGACCCCACCCCCTTCCTCCTTTCTCCCAGCTTTATACTGAGCAGATGTCATACGGTATGGAATATCCCTTTGGTCAGTTGGGGTCAGCTGTCCTGGTGGTGTCCCCTCCCAAGATCTTGCCCATCCCATCCCACTTGGGGGGAAATGTCAGAAAGAGCCTTGGTGCTGTGTAAGCACCACTCAGCAGTAGCCACAACACCAGGGTGCTACCAACACCCTGCCAGCTCCCAGCATAAAACACAGCACTGTGAGGGCTGCTACAGGGGAAAACCGATTCCGGCTCAGCCAGACCCAGTACATGGTCATTAGTAAATGGTCACCTGCTGAATATAGATGTGTCAGTAAAACTGAGTGGTTTAAGTAACAAGAAGAAGAAAGTGCAAAAAAGCTCAGAAGTTAACTGACCCCAACATTTCTCTGGAAGCGAGTCGGTTACCCAGTTTTTGACAAAAATGTAATGTGCCTTATAGAAATAGCTTTCAAGAACTCAGGCAGTTTCCTCCTGAGATCTTTACAGAAGAACAGCAGTCCTTTTCCAGCGTAGGCCGCTCTTCAGAACCACAGAAGACAATGTTTCAGGCCACTTATGGCAAAGGGGGTGTTTGCTTGGGAAAGGTTTTACAGAATATATTGCTGCTCTACGTGCACACTGCCCATTGCTTTACATCCCCTGTACAACAGATGTAATCACTCTCCAGGCCTTGCCTTCACCTCTCCACAATCCAAAGCATTTACTGCTTTTTTTTTTCTTTTCCAGTCTCTGAAGGTAAAGAGGGCTGTGGGGACAGAGGTTTTCAGAATGAGCTTTTCCTTCCTGTGTTACACAGAGTCCCAGGAGGAGGGACCTATCCGGTCTGAAGGTGAGCAGGTGTAAGAGGGATGGGACATGTGTATCAGCTGTGCTGAAGAAACAAAGATTGTCACATCATTCCCAACATAAAAAATACAGAAATACTCACACACGAATATATGCACGTTTGTATTTATATCCTAGAATACCACATTGGAACGGACCTCAAGGTTCCAACCTTTCTGGCCAAAGCCCAGTGTGGACAAGATGGCCCAGCACCCTGTCCCGCTGAATCTTAAAGGTGTCCGATGTTGGGGAATCCACTGCTTCCCTGGGGAGATTATTCCAGTGGCCGATTGTCCTCACTGTGAAAAATTTTCCTCTGGTGTGCCACCGGAATGTCCCCAGGAGTAATACCTATTTTTCAACCCCGTTTACGAATTTCTATGGGTATATGCCTTATGGATGCGATTCTCTGCGTTTAGGTGGGTTGATGTATGCACAGTAATTGCACACAGAGATGCATTTAAAGGCAGTTACATCCGTACACAGGACCCGACAGTCGTTATGTGCCCGCGCTGTAGCCGTGCTCCATACACGGCATACATGTGCACTAAGCCCCGGGTATGACGGCAGTCATTTCTGGCCGTGGGAGCGATGACACACTCGCACACGTACACGTACGCGTGCAACACCTACCCACGCACCCGCGGGTCCTTCCCGGCGTGGCGGCCACCAGCGCCCCGGCCCGCCACCGCGGCCAG
>NW_020799095.1:78113831-78131061 GCF_003259725.1 Athene cunicularia | reverse complement strand
CAGCAGCACTGCACGCAGGTGCGGACCCGGCGGCTGATGAAGGAGCTGCAGGACATCGCGCGGCTCAGCGACCGCTTCATCTCGGTGGAGCTGGTGGACGAGAGCCTCTTCGACTGGAACGTGAAGCTGCACCAGGTGGACAAGGACTCGGTGCTGTGGCAGGACATGAAGGAGACCAACACGGAGTACATCCTGCTCAACCTCACCTTCCCCGACAACTTCCCCTTCTCGCCGCCCTTCATGAGGGTGCTCAGCCCCCGCCTGGAGAACGGCTACGTCCTCGACGGCGGAGCCATCTGCATGGAGCTGCTCACCCCCCGCGGCTGGTCCAGCGCCTACACCGTGGAGGCCGTCATGAGGCAGTTTGCGGCCAGTTTGGTCAAGGGGCAGGTAGGGGGTCTGTGGGCTCTCGCTCTGCGTGCCGCGGGGCGAGGTGGGCTGTGGGGGGGTGCCTTTGGGTGGGAACCCCAACGGGCAGCCGGTCGGGGCCCGCCCGTGGCTGACCTTGGCCGGGCCGGGGGGACAGCACCCCCCTCTCCCCGAGGACCTGGCCTCGCCGGTGAGGAGGAGGCAGGGACCCACGCGTTCTGCTTTGGGGTCCCCTCAGGCGGGTGCGGCGGGGGTACGGGGCAGCTTGGAGGGGGCAGGGAGCACATGCATCCGTAGTGTCCTCCCGCGTGTCTTTTGTCCCTATGCTCGGCTCCGCTGCGTCTGGCACAGAGATGCCCTGACCGTCGCCCACGAGGGGCACCTCCCTCGCCCCAAAGCAAAAGGGGCTCGTCGGGCTCCAGTGGGGTTTGGGATTAGAGTCCCCCGCCTCCTGCCCTTCACCTCCTAGTCGGCCATACTTGCTGGTCTCCTTGCGTGAAGTGCTGGCGCAGGGCGCGATGCTGGAGCTGCTGCCCCCAGGTCTTTGTCTGGTGCTGTCCTGCATAGCATCCCTCGGGGGAGAAGAGGCGACCCCCGTGCTCCCGGGCTTGGGGCTTGGCGCACAGGGCAGAGGGGGGCCACCGGGTCACACCTGGAACTGCTGCCTGAGCTGCCGGCAAAGTTGTACCCGTTTAAAAACAACCCTGCCTCAAAGGAACAAGTAATTTCGGGTATGTACTGCAGTTACGGCAGCTAGGTGGTTCCTGCCAGCGCTCCTCTCCGGAGGAGGTGCCTGGTTCCCCCGGCACAGGATCTCGTCTGAACTGAGTCAATGCGTTTTATGCTTTTTTCTTTCTCTCCTGCAGAATATGCTTAGAAGAGAAGTATTTCATAAGACGTTTTTAATAAATGGGTGAATCTCGCTGGTGAAACTCGTAGCCAGTCTTTCTTTGTGGTTATTGTAGTGGCCAATATACACATGGCTGTGGCAAGGTGATTTTCCTGCTCTCTTCATGAGTGCCCTTCAACCCAGGGGACATGCACAGCTCCGCATCTGTCAGTAAATGATGCTAGGTAACTTACATTCGTATCTTGGCAAGAAGCAGAGGAAAGAGTAATAATATTCTTAATTTGCTTAAAAATGAGGTTACTCCTGTTTGTCTCCATGGAACTGCTTGCATGAGCAGAAGTAAGGGCTTGGTTTCTCTTAAGACTGAAAATTAATTCTGATTATTTAACAGACTCTTCAGTAAGGGGCTTTTCCTTCTTTTTCTCTGTTGGATTTGGGCCTACTGTTCCTTTTTTAAATCAGATGAAAATACTTTTCTCTGCACTTCATTTGAAGAGGTCAAGTTTCCTAGGTCACCTTGGGATATAAAAAACATCTACGGGGGGTGGGGGAAGAGTCTTAATTTACATTGAGCCTAGGGTATGTTGAAGTTCTGTAGCTACTCCTACTACATCTCACTATTTGTTAACCCATCTCTTTTTATAGAGATCATAGTTCTCATTATTTTAAACGAGGATTTAGAAGGACAATGCTAAATTCTCTCAGGTTTTTTTAATAGTTTAGCATATTTCTGCAGTATTGAATGTTGAGTGTAAAAGGGTTAAATTAAGATTTACGGAGATCATAAAAGGACTCAGTGAAGAAAAGCACTAAATTGTTTCATTAGTAATACATATTAAGCTACATAATCTGGCGATTTTCTTCCTTAAACCACTTAAGAGATTTCCAGAAAGTAGTAGTAGTTTGTGATAAGAGTGTGTTTATATGTGTATCATTAATAAACACATTTAAAATGCAAGAGTTTCAATAACAGTCTTCCAGAAGTTTACAAAGTTAATTATAAAAAAAAAAAAAAACCCCACCCAAAAAAGGTGCATGGGTTGAAAAAAAAAAAGTCGGAAATAAATTTCTTCCAGTAACTTTGTAGTTAAATAGGTGTAACGTTCACGTTTCAATAATTTAAAGTTAATTTCTGGGTTACAGAGGTGCAGTCCATGATGGGTTGCCAGCCTGTCATCATAGCCAGGCTCCACGTCATGGGACCCACGTTCCTGTAATCACACTCCCCTCGTTATGTAATCCTGACTCCATTGCATAATTGGGCTCAAAATACAACAGGCGCTCCCCTATCTGCGTTTCATTTTTCATTTTACAGGTAATCTACTTCTGACCATGTTTTTTTTAAAAATGAAAACAGAGCCACTGAAACGTTGAGAGCTGAGGCGCTGTGTTTCCCGGAGCTGTGGGGCTGGTTTTGGGTAACTCTTGCTGTGCTGTGGGTAGTCTCAGTGCCTGCAAGGAACCATCCTGAACAAATAGCGATGGCTTCCACCAGGTTAATTGTGTAATTTCTGTAAGCACTCTGTGATAGCATGAAATATTCAGCATGCTTGCTATTAATCAGAAAGGCTGGAAGGCCAAGGTCCATTCTCCACCGCCTCAGAACGACCCTGCACGAGCAAATGGCAGCAGCCATGAGGCCAAGTGGGAGCTGGTGCACTGCCGGCACCAGTGGGTAAATGGGACCTTCTGGAGAAATGTCACCGGTTCACAGAGCCGTGATTTAGCCTGAAATCATGGTGAATACTCGAGCCCCGTGATGCATCCAAAAGCGTGCCTCGCCGGCGCGGGCGCCACTGTGAGTAGGCAGAACTGAACTTCCCGCCAGCGTACGTTCCTCCTTTTGGCAATTTGAGTTATCAGACCAAGGCGGCTGATTTCATTCAGTGTTTCCTATCAGTCCCATTTTGCCGAGCTAACTGTAATGCTGCTGATCTCTGACAGTTCTTCAGAGAAAAACACAGCGCTTCTTGGTCTGTTGTTTTGTCAGAGCTAACAGTAACCTATGAACGTATATGACTTTTTTTTTTTTTTTTGATAGCAGATGACGACACTAAAAATACATTTTCAGGAAGTCAAGATTCTTGACAAATTAAGGTGGTTTTTTTTTTTAATGGACCTTTTATCAGAGTAAAACAAGAATCAAGTCATTCTGACATCTCACAGGTGAAACATTTTACTTAAGAATGATGTCTGTAAGGAGATGTAAGCGTGCAACACAGCAATTAAAAGGTAGCACTTTTCTGTTAGTTCACATCGCCCTTGTATGCAGGGAAGCCTGGGTCCAGGTTCCCAAATCTGAGCGTGTCTCCCAGGGGCAGGATTTTAAAGCAGGGTGGCTGTTTCTTCAGATTGCACTAAGCAGGAACCGTACGCCTCAGGTGACCTTGCTTGAGTGATGTCTTGCCTTATGGGATGTGTACCCTTGCTTCCTATCATGAATCTAATATTGCATTTTTAGATGTTTTTTGTCTGGAAAAAAAAAATACTTAAAATGAAAGAGAGAAGATTCCTGTTTGAATGAAAGAATTCAAGAGTCCCAAACTATGATTTTTTTTTTCCTTCAGTTTTCAAAGGAAAAAAAAAATTAATTAACAAACAAGTTGGGGTTTGTTTGGTTGGTTGCTTCAGCTATTCAGCTGAGAAAATCAATTATTCACACAGCTCTAGTCAGTATCTTGAGGGGAATTCTCAGTACATCAAAGGCCTAAGACTGTTTATCTGTCTGGGATCCGGAATCTTATTTTAAAAAACTTGATGTTGTCCTTAACTGTACCCTTGGTTTTAAGGGGATGACTTTGTACTTGCTTCCTGCAAAGTCAGCTGCTTGCTGGCTCCCATCATCATGGGCGAAAGCTTGGCCCTACTTAACTGGCAAAATGGTAGCCATGAGCTGCCACGGAGCTGGGTGTCAGCCAAGGAGGTGGGGTGATGCTAACAAAATAATTTAAATACCAGTTGTTTATTGTCCTGGAGGCAACTGTTCAACATGCCTGTCTAGGCAAAGCCTCCCATGTCTGTCTGTCTGTCCAGGCTGTGGAAGTGGCCCACTGAGCATTAGTCCTTCTTAGCACCACACTTTAAAATGGTTTATTGATAATTTGAAGAAGAGATTTAAAAAATAGTCTGCTGCTTTCCACTTACTGATTAATAGTGCCATTGTTGGGATAATGTTAATAACTGAAGGAAGGAAGGAGGAGCAGTGCCAGTCATAGGATGAAACATGAAACAGCGGGAGACTTGTCGTGGCTCTCCCTGATAACGCATGTGGCTGAGGCCAGCGCCAGTGTTTCAGGGAGGAGTCATCGCTCTCGTTTGAAAACACGGCAGATGATGCAGTCTCAAATGAAAAGGAGCAGACTTTGTCCAAAAGTGTGACATGATTTTGTGTCCTCTAATAGAGATGTTGTTTCTCACTGGAGAGGAAGTATTTGATACTGGTTTGGTGGAAGTTTAAAAGAGGACGGAGCTTTGTATGCCAATGTCTAAATAACACATCAGGATTTTTTTTTTCTTTTGAGAACTAACACAGCTGCACCTAATGCCTCGAGGACTTTGGGCTTAAGCTTGCAGTAGTGCTGACCAATAGCTGCCTTGTCCTCCTTTTTTATGAGCCCCTTGTTCTCTTTGTGGAGGCTGGGGACAGGACTGAAAGCCAAAGGCAGCTGTCAGGTAACTGGTGACTCTGCAGATTATGTTACGGAAAAAGTTCTTCATTTTGAGGAAAATACTCCCTTATTCTTCCAGTGAATAAGAAGGGGCATAACAATTTTGTTAGAACATATTAAATAGGAACGGGGAACCCCCAGTTACGAGTATTCTTGCTGTGGTGGCCTTCAGTATAATGATTTAAATCCAGATATAATTTGTAATCAAGATTTAATTTTCTATCAGAAAATTTCCTGAATTCAAATAAAATTTGTTGGTATATAGTACTTTTATCCCTCATATTGTAATGTTAGAAATAGCTCAGTGGAATCTCATTAGCTTGCTTCAAGAGGTATGTGCCTTGTATGACTGTTGGACTGATTTATATTTCCATTTTAAGAATATCAGTATCCCAACTGACTTCTACCAGATTGAAACAGCAGAAATGGGCTTATATTATGAAAAACAGATACAGAAGGTAGCTGTTAATCATAGTCTAAATTACTCCCTCTTCATCCTTTCAAACAAAAGTATGAGTGAGCAGATAGCAGATGGGACTGGCATGGTGTCCAGGAGGTCAGCAGACTCCAGGTCTTTCAAATATGTATAGCAGAAATTAATTGCAAATCCATGGGTTTGCCTACTCCAGATGCTGGGTTTGAGGACTGTAGCCATGAGTAAATGAGCTAATCTCAAAGGCTGCAGTAATGTATAGGGAGCACGGTGGTCTCTGAATTATTTGGAGCCATTGTATCTTATTAGAGCCTTAAAGAGTAAAACCGCTTCCTTTTTGCTTTCGATTAGTTGCCTGTGCAATTGATGCCAGTTATAATCAAGGGAAGAAACGTTGCTTTAGGTCCACGGTTGAAAAACACATCGACACATACGCAAAGAAGACAACAGAGACAAAGAATGTATTATGGGTCTTGTTCCCCGTGAAAAAGTATAAATGCTGGGCCAAAGAGGTAACAGAATATTGTTTAGCTACAGAGAAAAATCAGATATATTGGCCTTCTAATATTTCTCTTTTACTGCAATTGAGAAACCTAGGATTTTCAAGCTGAAGTTTTAAGTGGGAGCATATATATATTTGCTATGTTGAGATGCTGGAACTGATGAATGGGCTGGAAAAAAATACTGTTCATGTGTACTCTGATCTATTGCTGTTCTGTCTAACCACTATTATTATGCAAATATATTCTACCAAGAGGAATGAAGACACAGGGATTCCAACTCATTGAAGTAGGAGGCTGTTTTAATTCTTTTAAATAAAAGCAGGGGGAACATAATCTCCATTTTACCTCTTCAAAGCATAAAAAGGAAAATTTTTAAATACTTTCAGCTATCATCCTTAGTGTTGAAATAGTCATCAAATAACTTAAATCACTAAATTGAAATAAACTGCTTATTTTAAAACATGCTTTTATGGCAGGTAGATCTGATTCTTCCTCTGGCAATACTTGGCTGATTTCCTAAATAAGAATTTAAAAGAAATGTAGCTTTGGATCATAAGAAAATTGAATTTGTTCAAAAGAGCAAGATTCTTCTTCCTTGAATTATAAAAGAAGTCCTTGTTTTCTTCAATGAAAGTGTTCAGGTAGAGAGAACTCTGTAGTATTTGGGTGTCTTGTCAGATACTTTGTTGAAGAAGTATATTTTTTTCAAATGCAGAAAGCCTAGTCCTGAGGGGTGACATTGTGTCCTGGAGCAGTAACATAAATAACACAGTTTCTATTGTGAAGAAGATTTACTCTTCCTTATACAGGCTAGCCTTGAAAAAATTGCAGGTTTCCTAGCATTTATACAATGCCCAGGGTTTTCCATGCATGACCGGAGACTTCCAGATCAAAGATTTGTAACTCCACGGTAATTCTGGTCCTCATGGGAGTCTTATTGCCAGGTGTGATCCGAGGCATGCCGCTCAGTTATGCATCTGCTCTCACAAAGTGGGACATTGGTTAAGTAACGTAGTAGTAGCTGTGTTTCTTCCCATCTAAGCTCCTTTGGGCTGATGAGAGTCAGTGAAGGTCTCTTTGTTTCCTTGATGTGTTCAGTCCTTTACCTGCAGTTTCCAGTTACAAATTAGCTTTTCCTGTAACTGTCAAAAAAGGTAGTGCTGACATTAGGCTCAAAGAGAGATGGGAGGATGGAAGGCCTTCCAGGTGCAATTACTCCACAGCTGAACAGGGAGAACTTCAGGGACTGTGGTGACTATGTGATCTGAGTGGCTCAAAATATATGTTAAATTTGATGTGTACAGGATCCAGTTGTCTGGCTTGTAAATGGGATATGAGGTTTCTGTTGAATATCATCGTATTTTTGAAAAGCATGTGGCTTGGGGCTGGTCAGAGTCATACTGCACAGAGTCATTTCTAGAGGGTGCTGAGCACTCCACGGTGTTGGTCTTTTGACTCTGGCTGGCAACAGCAGTAATATCCTGGGCAAGATGTACGGGAAGGACATGGTGCTGTTACCTAACCTGGCTGGAAGTTAAACTAGCACTGCATTGGGAATTGAAAAAGCATAAGCTAGGGAGAAGCCTAGGTGTGCTTTGATGAACATGAATTTGCAGTCCCTATTGGTCTGCATGAAAACAGGTAAGTGGGCACCACAGGTAAGAAGTTCAGGTGATTCCTCTTCTGAAACAGGATCAAGGTGCCAACTCTGATTTGCTCCATTCCAGTTAAACTGCGTTGTGGTACATCAAGTGTGCCTGTCCTCAGCCCTGCGTGGCAGATATGTGCCTGCCTCCTGCACGTGCAGTCTCTCCTTGGGAAAATGTCTTATCTGCTTCACAGTTTTGTGCGTGTTGTTAAAATCAATAATCCTTATAGATTTAATCCTTTTCTGCGCAGGCTCCAAGAAAGACCCCGTGAACTTCTGCAGTGACTCCTTTATAGAGTTATATGTCAGTCACAATCCCAGTTCTGTATTCAAAGATGAGTGAAAATAAAATTGAGGAAGGAAGAGTAAGCCTGCTTTATGAAATGGCCTGGAGCTCACATGCTTCTCATAGTCAGGCTTTATGAGCTGTGGAATGACTAGATATTTCTCCTGGTTTTAGGTTTGTGTTACAAATGGTAACAAACCTCCAGCTGCAGTAGGAAGTGTAGGGCTTCTTTCCGTAATACTTGCCTGTAAAAAAAACCCTAAAGCATCACAAAGTGAAGGAAATTGATGTTTCTAAGTTTTCAAATTTTCAATTAATTTCTATAAATTTGACAAGATTATTAAAATATACTTAGTATTGTAGTGTTCTGTAATTATTGGGGACATGAGGATATTTCACAGTTAGAGCGCTTAGGCTAAGGACAGGTGATTTGAGTTTAGCTTCCAGGTTTTGCCACTGACTTCAGGTGCAATCATGGGCAAGTCAAATAACTTCATGATATTCCTCTTTCCTGCCTGTGAAGTACAGATAATCCTCTTTCCAAAGGTCGTTTGAGGATATGTACTTAAAGCACTCAGAAATGGGGGCTCTATGAGTAGGTGTCCATGTGCCTCAGTCTGAAACATATCACAGTCAAGAGATTGACACATTTGTATAAATAACAGGGGGGGGAAAGTGCATCAGTTTATGACTTTAATCTTATCAAATTTGGTCTTAATTCAATTAAATGTTCCCAGAGGTAGTCTGCTTTTCACTCCTGTTGTTTGTTTGTTTGGGTTTTTTTAGTGTGGTGGAACTTCGGGAAATGCAGAGATAGCTGTTGTTGACTGGGCTGTAGCTCTTTCTGTCTTTACATGCATGTCATGCATGTCGCTTTGCTTTGATTGGGTTTACACCCATGCCTGTGTTTAACTTGGGTAATTTAGGTTCCTGATGTGGAGGACCTGTGGGCTGTTGCAAAGAGAGGCTGTCATGCTCCCAGGCTTTTCATGAGGACTTGCCCTCAGTAATTCTGCTGGTACCTGATTCCACACAGAGGTGGTCCAGGGAGATCAGCAGAAGACTGGAAGAGAAAATGTCCCTTTGTTGTCTAGAATAGGTGCCCATTTGATGGCAGGGGACAGGGACCGTCTCTTGACAGAAGCCCACCATGTTGAAAGAAGGCACCTTCCAAGAGTTTGTCCCACCCATGAAATTCAGGAAGGGAGTTTCTTAACCCTCATCAGTACTGAAATCATGCTGCTGTGCTGACTTTAGGGAAAGGCAAGGAAGAGCAGCACAGTGCTCTGTAGCTGTCGAACAGGGACTGGGGCTGTAAATGTCTGGATTAAGAGCTACTTGCACCAGGCTGCACACAGATGAGTGAGCGTTAATAATTATTCAGCTGGAACTCAGATTTCTTTTTCCTGGACAAAGAACAGTCACACTCCCAGAAGGAGCAATTTATAGGATGCTTTAAAGCCAGAACTTGCTGAGTTTTCACTTCTTTGTATGGGTTATTCTTAAAAAGGAGACCAAAAAAGGCGTGGAAATACTGCTTCAGAAATTACACATTTGCAGGAAAACATCCCATTTTTAATTCATTTATGCTGCGACATTAACAGTATTTGTCAGCATCATTTTCTATACTTCTTTGTTTTAGCTATAGCTAATAATTATATATAGTGCAATATAAATTGTGTGCAGTTTTTGAGACATGATTAACTGTGCCTCATCAGTACATGAAGGAAAAAAATTATAAACCATGTAATTGGGAGGAGAGACTGTGTATATTGCACTCTAACAGAGATGTTGTAACACATTGCAATCATTGCACCGAGTGCATGACAGTAGCTCACTTCAGAATTGCTTTACTTTTGAATGCTTTTCTAAAGCCAGTGGAAATATTTTTCTCTAAAAACTTGTTTAAATATTCTAGAATAAGACTGATTCATGCTTAAGCACTGTATTCCTCTGTTACTTATCAGAAAAGATTTGAGTATGTTTGCATAATACGCAGCTTTGAACAGTGGAGGCCCAAAGCCATTAGTTGCTGGCACGGTAGTGGAACATGTTGTGTACTGAAGATTCATAGTGTGCTCCATCTCTTAGTAAATCCACAGTGTTTGCATCATCCATAGAGAAGCCTGGGACAACAGTCTTGGAAAATGGGCATATCCTTGCGGGTCTCCTTCCTGTCCCTGGAGGGATCAGCACAGATGCAGTGTGAGGCACAGTGACTTCCTACAGTCTTTTGCATACCTCTCTTAACGCTTTGCTTGTTTTCCGTCCCTTGACATTTACCTAGAAGTGGTAAATGCTGGTTTAAATGATTCAGCCCCGTGTGCAGAAGGCAGGTGTGATTTGCCCTTGAAAGACCAACCTTGAGTTATTTGCATATCCAGGATTAATGAAAGGAATGCAGGGCTGAGGAGTTTGCCTTAAGACCGGTGCTAACAACATGAAGGCTTGCCTGCTTCTGTTAGCAGTGTAGTGTTTGCAATGAATACAACTTTTTGTTAACCAGTCCAATAAAAAAAAAGTCTGGATGTGCCTGAAGGGTTTCCTGTGGCACTTCAGAGACACCGTATCACAGGGGCTTACTCTGTCTCCAGAGTAACCTCAGTCCTGTAAGGGCTGTGTACAACAAATCTCTGAAAATTTGGGACCTAGTGACACAGGGACTTGCATGACCTTGAAGATTTTGGGACCTGGCTACACAGTTCCACAGCTGACCTGTGTTGGCAGTTCAACTACAAGTATCTAAACTGGACTTAGAGATCTCCATAGGTCCCTTCCAGCCAACACTTCGGTGATCCTGTGAATGGCTGGCCACCATTATGTAGCCCTGTCCTTCCTGGTAGTGCCAAAAGTGATATGATACGGAAGCATACCCGACACTGTGTGCTGTGAGAAAACTGTTGGGTTTTAGTCTGGGAGGTACTATAGTTGGTTTGACAAGAGAGAAAAGTCCCTTCGTCACTGCCAGAGAAATCCCATTGAGGCCGTCCTCATTCTGGAAATACCAGAAGAAATGTCAGATTTGCCTTGGGTCTTTTGCTGAATATAGGAGGGAGCGGACCCTAGGTATGGCCAGGGTCCTAAGAAGGGTATCTGCAGCAGGCTCTGCTCCAGGAGGTCTTTCTCCTAGCAGTTACCAGTGTTACAGACTGGATCCTTCTAAGCTGTTTGTTCAAATGCATTAGTCTGGGCAGAGAGTAGACGAGCGGCATGCAATTGCTCACCATGCCACACAAACTAGGAGCAGCAGGAGCACAAGTGAATGAGGAGCGCAAGTGCAGCACGTGTCCCCCTGCATTTCAGCATGTCTCTGTAAACCAGTTGGGTGCTGTGGCATTACTTTCACCTTTCATATGTTTCTAGCTGGTTAAAATTATATCTTGATAAGTACATGAAGTCGCAGCAGATGGCAAAATCTGAAATGTTCTCTCCAACTCTTTATTTTAATTAGCTTTTCAGTTATCCCTTTATGAAAAGCACTCTGTGAGTGTCTGGAAGTATTGCAAGTATTTAAATAAGCTCCTGGTGCGACTTCTCAGAGCTAAAGTTGACATTAATATCTTTATAAAAGACTTTATTGGGTTTTCTGTGTTGTCTTTAATCTTCTGTGGAATGTTTTGATCTTGTTCGGATACCAGTTTGATATCTTTTCTTGATTTGGTGCTGGACACATCAAAACATTGGCCGTCCAAATGATCTGTATTCCTTACTGCGGCAGTAATGCCGTGCAGGGTATAGAGACTGGTCAAAATGCATTTGTGCACAACTGAGCTATGGCCAGCACTGTGTTTACCGTACTGTATTTACCTTATTTATCGTATTTACAGAATGCAGCAGCTCATAGTCTCCTGACCAGCATTAAAATGACTGGATGTTTAACTAGCAGTCTGAAAATAAACTGTAATCACAGCTAGTAACAGTGCCTGTCAAAATGTTTGATACTTTCTTTTATAGTTGCATCCAAAATGCCATTTTTTAGTTAAAGTTGGGGAGAGTTTTGTGGGAATAGCAAAAAGCTAAAAATTATTGAGACAGTAGATAACCACCTGAGTATAGACTCAAAAGCATGTGAACTGTGTCGACTGTAATTCCACCCTTTTTTCTTTTTCCCTCAGGTTTACTTGAGGCACCAAAAAGGGAAACTTTCAATCCATGAGGTTAAATTTTATCCAAATTATAAACAGCTGGCAGGATATTGGTTAATAAGAGACAGTGCTAACCATGCCACCCATAGTTTCTGTATAAACATAGAAAGACATGGACTACAGTGGGGTAGAATTAGTTATTCTCTGATGATGCAGTTCACATACAACCTGCATATGGTACCAGAATGCATTTTAGAAGTGGATTTAATGATCCGTTACATTAATTACACAGAAGTATGAGAGTAAACTCATGGAATGGTGCTCATTTCATCTGCTGTGGCTCCAGTAACATTTTAGATGATGTGATGATATTCATTGCGTTATTGCAACACCAAAGAATTCTTACTTTCCTGGTTTGAAAGAAGTATGTAGCTGACACTGAACATGGGCGATAGCTGTTCTCAATGCAAAGATCCTATTTCTAGGTACAGATTAGTATTAATACTTTGATAAAGCTGGGAAGACATGGATCATACTGTGCTAGGTGCTATGCACACAATTCAGAAAGGTATCAAAGCCTCAAATAACAAAAAATAATACGTATAAGACAAGAGATGGCAAATGGACCTAATCCATAAATTAAGTAGTAAACTTGTATTTACTTCAAAAGTATTTAATTGGTGAGATTTTGAGCATAGCATTTCCTGTGCTGATTTCGTCTTCTGTTGCTCTTTCCTTTATCTTTTCCTGTGTTTCTCTAAGTATGCTTCCAACAAAAGCTCATATTAGGAAGAAAATACAACACATGTTTTGCAACAACAAAAATACTTCTGCAGGATATGTAAGATAATTAGTCAATGAGATTTTAAACATATGTTACCGAGTTTTATTTAATCATTCCTTTTGTCACAACTAAAAAGGAACATTTTCTAAGAAAATTTATTAGCAGGGTTAAATCGAGTACCATTCAGATCATCCTTATTTGGGAAATATTAATTGCCAAATTAGGATGGGGATGGGGAAAGTGTCTTGCTGTTTAGTCTATCAAAGGATGTTTAAAGAGGAAATACATTGCTAGTCTGTAAATGGTGACTAGGAAGAAAGGTGAGGAAAAGCATTGAAAGGTGAAATAGCTGGTTTTGAGAACCAAATGGGTATAAATTAGCTGTGAATAAATCGAGGTGGGAATTAGAGGCAGTTCCTAATCTTTAGTTAACGTAGGCTCTGAAGCAGAAGTCAAACCACACAGAAAAATGGCTTACTAAAACAGGAGTAGGAAACAGCTTTTTAATCTCATGTGTCCATAGTTTTGTGATGATACACTGTTGTGTTCAGCGCTGCTGCTATCTGTGCAATATTGTGACAGCTCTCTAGAACAAAATGATTTGTCCACACTGCACATTACTCATTTTAGTCTGTAAAAATTACTTTGATATTCTGAGGACAGAGTTCGTTTTCTTTATTCCCCTCCATATACCCAATTTATTTCCTTAGTATTAGTTGTTGCCTGCAATTACAAATGACAATTTTCTGTTTAAATTCTAAATTGACAGTAAAATACGAGAGGTAGAAGATGCAGCCTGGTGCATCATTTTGAGCAAAACAATAGAAAAAATGAGAACGTACTGTCTTGGTTCTTAATAATTGTGACACTGTAATATGGTATCTGATCATCAAATACTGTTTATTCTAAAGTCTTTCAGTACAGTCTATCAAACAGTAACTAAAATTACTAGAATTGTGACTTTAATTAAACTTCTATTTTGTGACAAGTCCAATAGGTGTAAATACTTTAAAGGGTATTATTGCTGTAGAGTGGAATAAACCTGCAGCTTTATTTCTTTCTTGTGTGTCTCAGTTTTTAATTGACATGGACCAATGTGAAAAATCAGGTAAGCTATTAATAACTCAGTAAGTGTCTCTGTGGACAAACAAGGATTTGAAATTGCATACTGCTGTGCATTTAGAGGTAATATTTAATTGCATAGTAATAAAGATGCAGTATCTTTAAATGTGTATCTTTTCATTTATTACCAAATTTGTCATGAAGGGGTAATAAACGAAATAGAATTTTTTTCTGTAGGCTGGAAGCAGGTTGGTTTTAAGGTGCCTCCTGCCGTTTAAGAAATGCCAGAGCTATTCATTTCTCACAGGTCAGATGAGAAGAGTGGAGTGTGTTTCGTGGGATGGATGTAATTTTTAGTGACACTCAACGTTGGCAGTGGGGTGTAGGGGGTGAGATATGGGTAGCCCTGAGATGTAGCACGCAGAAACACTCCACATTTATGATGGTTCTTCAGGGTCGTTGACTCCATGATACTCTTACTTTGGACTGTATTACGAGTGTGGCATCAAAATTGGCTTGAAACCTCCTTCTGTCTCCCCAAGCTGCTAACTTGGCACCACTCGCAGCAGCCTGCCTCCTTCTCCACCCACAGCTGCTGGTCCTGGGAGACTGGAGGGGGCTGAGGGGGGAGCTGGGGAGACCTTTTCTCTCCTACTGCTGAAAAGGGCTGTGGAGGATGATCACAAAACCCTCCTGGCCCCAGCAGCCAGTGGGAAGAATCGTGCCGAGACACCCTTTCCGTGGCATGTCGGTGAGCTCCTCACAGTCCCTGTCTGCTTGGGGCTGCACCTCTGACTGTACGGGGCAGGCACGAGGGTCTGCATGCCAAATGCTTCATGGCAGAGGTCCCTTCGTTGGTTTTCAGGGGTCCCTGCACAGCAGAGAGGGAGATGAGCCATGTGGCATGGCCTCAGCAGCAGCCACTGGTGGCTGCATGCAGGGCAGCATGCCCGCACAGGGGCTCACTGGGAAGAAATAGCCTGGCAGATGTCTTCTTTTGGTTTTTTTCCTTTACTGCATAGCATTTTTAATCATCTCTAATAATGCATTTGTCTGCCCCAGTTTGGGAACTCTGCTTTCTGGTACCTGTATGTGAATGCCTCTTGGCCTGACACGTTGAAAAATTGAGCTGTGGTTTCCAGCTGCGTGTTCACGTATTTAATAAAGGTTTTCTTTTTTGTTTGGTGCAGGGACGTATCTGCAGAAAAGCTGGCAAATCAAAAAAGTCATTCAGTCGAAAGGAAGCTGAAGCAACGTTTAAGAGTTTGGTGAAGACCCATGAAAAATATGGGTGGGTCACCCCGCCTGTCTCTGATGGCTGATGTTAGCAACCTGCACTTGACAAAAATGCTGAACAAAAGTACTGTGACATCTCCTCAGTGCTGTACGCCGCCCATCCTTTTCTACTTCAGCTTCAGTTACATATCATGAATGTCAAGGAGACATCTAAGTTATTTATGAACAGATGTGTTTACAGAGGGAGAGAAAAAAAAAATGCTGTGTAGGATTATATTTCAAGACTGGAGAATGGTCATCATTGAAGTCACTTGAGCGGATGCTGAGATTGCGTCATTTGCCCCCATACAGCCCACATTGTCTTCAGCTTCTTTCCATGACAGCAGCACCAAACAGCAGTACTGGAAAGTCTATCCATTACTGCCCAGTTCATTTAAATGTAAATGAAACAGTTAATATTTAATAGGGAAGCAGTGCATTGCAGGTACATGTTTGCTGTGCTGTTTATCTTTGTCTCCTAGCAGGTCAACATAACTTGAAGATTTGTCTTTATGTGGAACTGTGGTCTGCTGTGACTAAATTTAGACCTCATTTGTGCTCTATATATGACCTTTAATTCATAAATGAAACCAGAATTAAAATGCTGAAAGGTCCTAGTGTTGAAAAATTATTAAGTGGAATCACCCAACCGGTTACAATGTGCTATCTATGCTGATATTGTGATGTGCTGTTCAGAAATAAACCAGTGCAGTTAGCTGAAGGTTAGGTGGTTTTTTTAAACTCATCCACACCAGGGCTTGGAGTGGTTAGTTGGTGGTAGCAGAACCATTGTTACCCTGCGAGTACCTTCTGCAGTAGCATGTGGCCTGTCAGTTCTTCAAAATGGCAAAACAAATGAATGGAAATGGACAAAGCAACCTTAAAAAAATTATCTGCTTAATTTTTAAATGATATGCCAGTAACAGAGTAAAAGTTTTCAAGGCAAATGGAACATGGTTTGTAAGATGATTTGCATGACTGGAATTTTCTTTTTTATTTTCACTTAATAGACATTGTATGTACTTAGAGCCCAGTATCTGAGAAAATCCACTGATGTATATAAATGTCCTATTATTTAATCATTAAGATTTAAGTTTTCTGGTAAACAAATTGAAAAAAAACTTTCTAAGGGACTCCATAAAAGCTGAAGGTAATGTTTAGAATGGTATAAGAAAAGCATTAAAAAAATGTGGATTCCGAATGGAAAATCGTATTGGACACATGCTGAATAAAATCACCAGTATCGTTTCTGTTGCCTCAGGAATTCAATCATTTTGGCCAACCTTTGTATTCAAAGTAATAGGTTTCTACTGTGAAATTCTAGGTACGTTGTAGATATACCTGTTGTGGCAATACTTTCATTGAAAGGAGGACAGCATGGATTGTAAAACTAATTTGGAGTGAGGAAAAAGGTATGTGTTTGAAAATGCTTTCCATTCTATGGCTAACACAAGACCAAATTGAAATGGTTGACCAGTTTCTGTTTGTATTACAGCAACAGGGACACTGTACAGAGAGTTTTGGGGTTTGGAGTTTGCTTTAAAAGTACACACAGTGGAGAAGAACAAGAGAGTAATGAAGTACAGAGGAGTTCTAACGCAAGCAAAGAAGCAGCACGGCAGATACTTGTGCAGAAACACTGCTCAGTTTATCTACCTGTAGATGCTTTGCCAGTGTAGCTGTTCATCAGCTAGATAGGGAGGGAAGTAATCAAAGCCTTCACCAAAATGATTATGCAGGTTAGAGCCACTCAGTTTTGTGGATGAGGTTGGTTTCTTAACACTTCTCATCTCCACCAGCTGCCTCTTCTCTTTCTTCTCTGACCATTTGTGGTACCCACCTGGTGTGCTTTATCTCAGTTATAAATGGAAATGCTTCATACCACAAATCTGCACGGATCTTGCTGTGATTTATCTCGCCCTGTTTTATACTTGGAGAGGATGCTATAATCAATGTGTATATACTTTTCCCCTCAAACTGTTCTGTGCATCCAGCAGCAGAATGTGTCTTTTGAGTGAGAAATAACATTTCAAGTAACTTATTTATTCAGTTTTATAAACATTTCCTTGTGTTGTGAAAGAGGAAACTAGTGTGTTTAGTTAGGTATCTAATAATTTGCAATCCCTAGTGGGACTCCCAGAGAACATATAAAGGGATCTAGCACTGCAAAGCATGAAGTTTGTTATTTCCCTTCAGAAAACCTCTTCCCTCATCAGCACAGTAAAATGACATTAAAAGCAGTGTGAAGGTGTGGTAAGTTGGGGGGG
>NW_020799095.1:78093416-78113781 GCF_003259725.1 Athene cunicularia | reverse complement strand
GGGGGGGGGGGGGGAATTATTTCTTTCTCTGCTGTTTTTTAACCTGCCTCTTTTTTTCTGTCAGTGGGTTATTTTAAATCTTCCTGAGAACCATATCTTTAATATTAAATTAAAGGGTTAGCTAAAAGGAACGTAGTGGGTGGATTGCTACCACTTCCCTCAAACCTACTTATTATGTGTCTTCTTAAGTGTGCTTTAAATAGTTATAGCAAACATCATCGCTAAAAATCACAGTTACTTTCTGGCTGTAGGAGGTTCTCTGTATCACTCAGAGTCTTGGAGCAGTAGGAGAGGCAAATCAAAAAATCTGGAGTGCTTTTGAAACTGTCGCAGAAGGGGAGCAGAGCGTGTGTGATAAGCTGCAGCAACGAATTGTGCAAGGAAGAAAGAGAAAAGTACACTGGGTGAACTAGGGCAGGATGAAGTTCCTGCCACACCAAAAATAAGACGTCTCCTATTGAAGAGATGAGGGCTTACAGCAGGAGCAGCCTGTGCAGGGGGAGGTGCAGGAAAAGGGGACAGCAGGGAGTGCAGAAACATTATGCTTCTGACTCGGGGGCAAGGGAGATGGCTGGGAATGTAGTTAATTAAGAGATTTAGAAAGAGGGTTGATCTATTTTAGGTAAAATTAGTTCATGGGTTTTGTCTAGCTATATGCTAGACAGGTTGTACTTTCTCTGAAACAGACAAGCCTAAAAAAAGTGAATGAGAAAATTGGGGATAGGAAAGGTGTGCAAGGAAGGAAGAGAGCAAGACCTGAGAGACAGAGAAGTATGGGCTGGGGAGGATGTAACTGGGTAGCTAAAAAGGCCTGATGGTGGAAGGGTATAAAACAAGGGATCAAAGGAGAACAGCACAGCCCAGTACCAGAAAAAGCAACAAGGAGGGCTGAAGGACAGCAGCTTAGATTGCAGAACTGCTCCAGGTGCCTTTCTGTTGAGGGATCTTCAGTGAAAAGATCCTATAACATCTTTGTGTCCTAGAAAGTGGTATGTACTTCCTCCTTGTTCTGTCCTCCTTGCATCTGAAAAGGATGTTAAGATATAGAGCTGTGCTTTGGAACTCAAATCAGGCCATCTCCTCACTTCTGTGACTTTCTCAATAAAGCCAAGTGTCATTCCCAGATCCTAAACTCAAGGAGGCCAAAATAGATTGGCCAGTCGTCTGCTTTGTCGAAGTTCCCTCAATATCAAAGAAGCAGGAGGATTTTTTTTGCAGACAGTAGATATCAATATTCCCCCTTTATCCAGTCAAAAATCACCTTAGGACTTCTTGTAAAATTAGCAGTCAGCAGAGGTCCTTCAGCTCTCCTTAGACCCATTTTATGAGGAACATTATTTTCCATCTGCTGCCCCCAGAACAGATGATTAATTTGAAACTAGCATCTGGGGAGGTGTGAAGTTGTATTAGGAAGTTACTTCCTGGCTTTTTTAGAATATGTCCTTTTGGAGGACCTCCTCTGAGTCTGAAAAAGCTACTTGACTGAATACAGGCGTTGAATGTAGGAAGCTTATGATAAAGGAAGAAAGCTGTCTCTGAATACCTAGACACTAAAAGATCTCCACAAAGAACAGAGCTGATGATTCATATGGGGATGTATTTCTGTGTCTTTAGAAATTGTTCCTAGAAGTCCAACAACCAAAAACTCAGCAGTCAAAGACCTCTTGAACTTGCCTTGTTTTCTTTCCCAAAGACAGCATGTCTTCATTCCAGCCTAAGCTTTGGTCCTGAGTACAAAAAAAAGACAATAGGTATGGTCTGTTTATTTGGTGCTACAACACTGTATTATATAAAAAAAAGACTCGCTTCATTCTGCTTGTCTAAAGCAGTACATAAGATCCTAAAAAGGAGCTTCTTGCGTAAATAGCAGGGTTGGGGAAAAGCCTTTCTAGTATAATAAATACCTGTGATAGGACTGTGTAATATATATACTTCTAGAAAACTCATTTAGAAAGACGTTCAGAGTCACAGCAGCCAAGCAGTGACCGCTGTGATGGCCAGGTGCTGATGTGCATGTACTTCCCATTCCACAGGAACTTGAAATAGAAAGAAATCTATTCTTGTTAAGCTGCCAGTATAGAGAAAATACAGTAGAACTAGCTGGCACTGGGACTTAAATCTCAGGGTGTTCTTCACCACATTTTACTTTTTTCCTTTTTTTTTTTTTCCCTCTTCAAGGTTTTCAGGCACAGATTTGGAGCCATAGTGTCTTCATTTTACACTAGCATTATGGCCAGTGTGGTTATTGATTTGCATGACTCCAGTGAGGTGGTCGATTATAAACACCTGTTGATGAAGTTTTTAGAGGATAAATGTTGGTGTAAAGCTTGGCTGATGTGCTGAGGATTTACTTTTTAGTGTTACAATGAGGAGATGTGATGCATCAGAAAGCTCAGCTGAAATTACATGGGGAAGCATTTGCACAGAGTCAGTGTGAAAGGTTTGTCTCTTCCATGCAGTAGGTAACTTCTGGTGAAGAAGGTTCCTCTCAAGCTGTACTATGAACTGTAGGAACAGAATTAAGTAGGTCGACCTGGTAGTACAATATAATTTTCCAGTTACATATCTGCTCCCTGACAAGCACTAACCTATATTAAATAGTCTGCTACAGACATCACATTTCAGAAGATGAGTCAGTAGAGATGCTGAAGAAAAACTCCTGGGTGCATATCTCCTCCAGCCTTCCCAGTGTGTCCCTGGGGAAAAGATGTAGCCCTGATCTAAGTGGACGATAGAGACCGAGGGGGCTGTGCACATGCACTAAGAGCATGCGCTGCCCTGCAAGGTGTCAGCTGTGGGAAGCTGAGGGCAGCAAGCCTCTGAACTTACCTAGACAGTGTGCATCCTGTCTTGTATTCATATACTCATCTTGCAAATACTTTACAAACATGTATGTTACTTGGATTGAGTCAAAGGGTTCAATACACCTGACCTGAGTTCAGATTTGCCAAGCAGATGGGTTACTAAATACGCACTGGAGGTTTTCATGTAAGTTAGTGACACACTTAAAGTTTTGCTTTGCTGGCTCTGAAGACTAAAGTGGCTGTCAAACTAGGTCTGAGGACAAATAGGTTGAAAGTGAGTCACTTGCTATTATCAGCACAGCTGCACTGGAGAGGTGCTTTCATTTGCACGTCAAAGGGTAGAGGTGAGGTACTGCAGCAAGAGCAACCAGGAGGACATTGCAAGAAGTTACAAAGACAGAGTTTGCCTCTCTGTTACCTTCCCTGTATTATTGATTACTTAACTGCATCCTCTTAAATGTACATTGCTCTGATTTGTAAATTTTACTCCCCTTTAAATCACTTCAAAGTTTTGCTGATAACGCTAAAGAAACATTAAAACAAGTCATGTAAATTTACATTTAAAGCCTGCATTTCAATCTAGAAGCATGCAAATGCCATGCTGATACCTGTCAAATTTCACCTCAAGTTTCACCAACAGCTTCCTCACATTAGTAAGTCTTGGACAAACCAGTGATGACGGTAGTTTAACACAAAAATAGAAACTGTAATTTGGATGTTTGACTTAGTCTTTTCCCTGATTGCTTTGTCTTTCAGTTTGATTGGCTTCAGACAAGAACGTCAGGCTAATAGCACTGAAACTGCCATAGTGTTGCTTATTTATAACAGTTCCTTTTGTTCATGCTGCTAAATAAGGTGGCAATAAATATTCATTGCAGTTGTGTTGCACCAAATGGGAATCAGAGATAACTCCTCACACTCTGAATTGCATTTTATACTTAGTGTTTGCCACCACACTTGGCATTCATTATCTTTTGCTGTCAAATATCCTGTGTTTTCTTATTCAGTGACCTCATGTGTTTTAAATTATTTGTGGTTTACTAACAAATATTTGAAGAATGTTGCAGGTCCTCTTGGCAAAAATCAGTGAAATGTAACTGAACCAAATCTAATTGTCTGTGTGATTTAGATGAGTTTTTTACTTGCCATTTGCCTTAACACAATCCATAGACTTTACTAAAGATTCCCCCTCTGAAGTTCCTCAACAAAACCAAGACTTCACATTCAGCTTGAAATCCACATTGACATGGATTAGTATGCGTTTTGAGAATGGGAACAGACCATCCGTGAGAGATATTGAAACCATTTCTTTACTTATGCCAGCATCGTTTAGTTCTGACAATGTATGATAATGGTACAAAGACAGGTAATGCCTTATAATGGATGAGATTGTTTTTATTAATTAATTACTACATAATTTTATAAAGTATTAATAGAATTTATTCTATTTAAATTGGGAGGAATGATCAATATCCTGGAAGGCAGGGCTCACATTCAGAGGGACCTGGACAGCCTGAAGGAATGGGCCAACATGAACTTCATGAAGTTTGGCAAAGACAGGTTCTCAGCCCTGTACTTTAAATGGAGCCACCCAATTCATCAGTGCAGGTTGGGGCCTGTCTGGCTAGCTTACAGCTCTGCAGGAAAAGAGGCTGGGGCTTGGAGGCTCCGGTGGGTAGCAGATGTACAGTGTATCAACACTGTGCCTGTAACCACATATTGGGCTGCACTGGCAAGAGCATAGCCAGCTGGTCAAGGAAAGTGATTCTTCTGTTCCTCACTTGCAAGTTGACATCTGGAGTACTGTGTCCAGTTTCAGTCCCCCAGAACATGGTACTTTTTGTCAAATTGGAGGGAATCCAGTGGAGGGGCACCAAGACAGTTAGGGGTCTGGAGCCTGTGATGTGTGTGAAGAGACAGAGCAAGCAGGTTCTGCTCAGCCTGGAAAGAGAAGGCTGAGAGGGGACTGATTGCAGTCTTCCACAACCTAGAAAGGGATTACAGAGAAGATGGAGCTATACTCTTCTCCAAGATGAAGAGCCAAAGAGCAAGAGGCAACAGACAGAAGTTGCAGCAAGCAAGGTCCCAGCTGTGGAGGGAAGAACCTCTTCACCATGCGAGCAGGCAAGCACTGGAGTAAGTTGTCCAGAAATAATGGAATCTCCATTGTGGGAGATTTTTCGGACTCAATAATGCCGTAGTAACCAATTCCAGCTTTGAAGTTAGCCATGCTTGAAGCAGGAATTTGCACTAGAGATCTCCATAGGCCTCTTCCGAATTAAATGGTTCTATGATTCTGTTATATTATTTATAAGTTTGCTATTCAGAGGTATTGGGAGAACAAATTTAATGCCCCAAAATATGCCTGTGAAGCTCTACCTGATTCATAAAGCTGCCAACAACCAGGAAGGGCCGGCTGATCATGACTCCATATTTAGTGTAGCGCGCACCCTGTGCTCTAATAACCGCATGGATGTAGGTATATAAAGTTGTGCAAACACCTGTTGAAGTTGTCACTAGTTAGCATATCCACACCAAAATTTTTACATACATACACCAGCTAACAGTCCACTGTTATAAATATTTTCCATATAAGCGTTTTGAGAGAACTTAGAATTCTATTTTCCCTGAAGAACTTTAAGCTTAACAGTTTTTTCATGTTGTCTGTTTCCCTGCAATGCAAGATTGAAAAATACTTCCCTCAGTAGAGAGAATAGGAAAGAAACCACATAATGCAAGCCTGGAGCTTAGAGATGGGATCTTCTGCAGGAGAATTCTCTAAATTCAGGAAAGCAAATTACTGTAACTGGAGATGTCTCACATCACAGGGCTTTCATGATTGCTAAGGTGATCTATTCTTGAATTCCTAGAGCCAAAGCCCCTGTTCTTAATCTTGCTCTGGTTTTACCTGCATCCTCTAAACATTCTGCAAATTAACATCCGTGTCAAAAAGGATTTTGATGGCATTTCTAACAAGGACTTTCACCTGGAATATATCCCATTATAGTTCATCTGCTTGTGTCTGATGTCCCCATTCTGCTGCACAACAGATCCCAATCTGGTCAATACACATACTTCCCCTGTCCACCTTGTAGAGTCAAAGACCAGCAGTGTAGGGACCTGGATTAGTCTTCCCTTCTTTCTGGTATCCTTTTCATCACTGTTCCTGGATAGGAAAGCCTTCTCTAATCGCACTTACTTTGACCCTATTTCGGAGATAAAGTTGTGTTGTCAAGTACCCCTCCCTCACAAGGGCAGCCAGAGCACTTGGAAAAACAAAGGGCTCGAACAAAGGACTAATGTATTCAAAGTAACTAGCTCCAGAACACAGCTGTTAACATTGCAGCAGTGAATAGTGGTGTGATTCAGCTCGTTTATCCTCTGCACGGCGCAAAATGGAGTAATACTGGAAGAGCAGTTGGTATGAATGTTAAACATCGCAAGAGCAGTTTTGCTGCTTTCAGCGAGCAAAAGTGGTGCCCAGCCTTTACAGCGTCTCTTGCAAACAAGGTGCATCGGTGAGTAGCCTGTCACCTCTCCTCCATCACTGAGCAAAAGAAAATCTGACTCTTAGCCTGACCTTCTGGACAGTTACTCTACAGGCACTCGGTTATTCTTGATGTATTTTTTATTTTTTTACATGTAATGTTGGTTTATATTTTTATATATATGTATATATGCACGTGTATATATATACACACACATGTATGTGTATATATACATAATATATATACAGGGAAAACTTGGACCCAAATCAAGACCAGAGCTGAAACAGACTGTTCTGGTATTCTTTCTACCATAACACCCATAAGGCTTTCAAACCTGGAGCATCTTCTGCAGCACTTGGGTTATAAATGACAACTTTATCTCAAGGCAATTTCTGCTCTTCTTTCTGTAGTGGCAGTAGTAACTTCAAGGTTCCTGCCCACTGGAAGTAACCTGAGGAGAAAATGTTATTTCTTGACATGAATTTCACTGACAGATGGATGGCATGATCCACTTGCTGGTTGGAGCTATCTGTTCTACAGTTCATGCACCAGCTCTCAGAAAGAGACAGCTGGACACTGCCCATAATACCCATGGTAAATTCTTTCTGGAAAAAGCAGAAATGTAAGTAGGTGAACTGAGGTGTGAGTGGTGAGGATCCACCATGGTGAAGGTGACAAAGGAGGAGTCAGAAACAGCCTCCACCAGTACACCTGGTGACCATAAATTATCATAGGTAACCATGTTCCTGGAAGAACTTACAAGTTCTTTGGAAGAAAAAGGAATAAAAGGTATTGCAGCCTCCCAAAGGAGAAGCTTCAGTTTATGCTGTTATCTTGAAATCATCTTTTGACAGAAAAGAATATAAATTCTTGTTGGTAAAGCAAGCCAAACTGGGAAGGATGATAAGTCAGGGGGTGCCTAGAAATTTGAAAGACTAACAGAAAATTCTTTCTATACTGCTTTCTTCTACATTATTTCACATGCCCAGAATAACCATTCAGTTAAATATAACTTTACACCTTCCCACTGTTTTCCCAAGAGATTTGGAGTACATACGGATCATACCCAAGGGGCCTTGTCACTGACACCACCATGGACCAGTGTGGACTCCTTTTGAAAAAAAAAGGTGCAAGTGCTAGTGGGAGGGAAAGGACTCACAAATGTTTGTGTATTCCCTCCATCCTCAGCTAGCAGACATCTGTAATTAGCATGACATCTACTTTGCAGAGCTATACCTGATTTGATACGTTTTTAGGTAAGTTTTGTGTAACATACCAGCTGGAAGAAAGTGGGAAGCTGCCAGTGTAACAGGTAAATTGAATTGTGTTCTTAGATTTGTGAGCACAAATAAACACCGCTGCTGTCTTTGCGTGGTTTAAAGTTATGATCTGCTGGATCAGGCCAATAGCAACAGCTATCTCCTGTTAGAACTAATGTACAAATCCGAGAGTAGACAACCCTGGTTTATAACGTGGTTATACAATCTCCTTCACTGAAATGAATTTCAGTAAATAATTTCTCTCCTCAGGACACTTTTTCAAGTGATTTGAGATTTTGTCACATGAGGTGTAACAATATCTCTAATGTAATAGAGAAACTGAAGCAGCATTTTATTTCCCAATGCCTACATCCCTTTGTCCTCTAATATTGATGCTGAAACAAATAATGAAAGCTAATTATGCTCATTAACTCATGAAGTTAAACAGCTAGCATAACCAGCTTCAACTGAACAGGGCAAAGCACCAAAGGTTTTTTAAATATTTGGCCAGATTTTTCTCAATGTAAGAAAAAAATAGTAAAAGGATAGGACCTCCTTGTTTCCAATTGAAAAATACCTTCAAAGGATCATTAGGAATGTCCTTAACTTCTTATAGAGGCTAGGCTTACCCTAAGAACAGACAGTCTTTTTTTAAACAGACTCCCCTGCTAACTGTGCATTGCTTCTAGCTCCCACAGACCTGTCATGCCCCTAGTTCCCAGACAGATTCGGCCAAACCAGGAATACCAACACTGAGCAGATGACAACACTAGCAAAATTTAGTCAACATCAGTAATCCAAGAGATTATCCTTTTTGATTCAAGCAACTAGTCAAAATGTAATAATTTACAGGCATTAATTAAATGAAATTCTTTCAATCTGAAAGAGAAGCATTTAGGTATCTTTGATGAAATCCACACACTTGTAAGAAAATATGAAGTCTTACCTTCTTGACCTCAGGGGGAAAATAAGCAATAGGAGACAGTTGTGGTTTGGTTTGTTTGTTCTTTTTTGTTGTTGTTGTTCGTTTTTTTTTTTTCCCCAGCTCCTTGACCAGAGACATATCTTTGTCTATGGGCTACATCTTGAAAAGCGTGATTTTTTTCTTGCCAGTTTTTGCCTTGACTTCTCTAACTGAATCATTTGCTGCTGCCTAATGGAAAAACCTACCAGATTCCTTGGGGTAGGGTAGAAATGGAGGGAGGAGGGAAGAAAAGGGTAAAATAAGAGGAAAGGAAAGCAAAGTTAACACTGAGCAACCAGCAAAGGTGTTACCAATCTAGCCAAAGGGAGCAAATTCAGAAGATCAGCTGACAAGAAAATGAACTCAGCTGAGAGAGACAACCACTTTTGTGTCACTTCATCCTTACTTTCACTGATTGCCATTTTCTATGAGTAAGATAAAAATCCACAAAAAGAACTCACACAATTAAAATTCAGCTCATAGGAAATACCTTGCCCTCTCTTTATACATCAGTCTCTTCCTTCCTGAGCAATGTAACACTTGGGATTGAACCTGAGAAATTACTTAAAAGAAAGTTTTGCCTTGTCATCCATTTTCAGAGACTAATTTAAAAATACCCATCCATTTTATCAGCCCTCGTCAGAAGCATGTTTTTTACTCAAATAAAAGTAACCTTTTAGTGTAAAGGTTCCCAACTGTTTAAGAAAGTGAAAAGTAGCCTTGTGGAAATCAGTAAGAGTTAATTGTTGGTTTCAATAGGACCCATGTCTGATTTGGAGGATATAATGACTTCTTCAGATTGCTCTGAATGCCACAGCCGAGTGTTGGACTGAAGGATGCCAAACCATGCTTGCACTGTTGCACTGCCTCAGACCTGTGCATACCCTCAGGGAGCTGATTACCATCCACTGAAAAGGATGGTAATCATGGAATGGTTTGGGTTGGAACGGACCTTTAAAGGTCATCTAGTCCAACCCCTCTGCAATGAGCAGGGACATCTTCAACTAGATCAGGTTGCTCAGAGCCCTGTACAACCTGGCCTTGAATGTTTCCACCACCACCTCTCTGGGCAACCTGTTCCAGTGTTTCATCACCCTCATTGTAAACCATTTCTTCCTTATATCTAGTCTGAATCTACCCTCTTTCAGTTTAAAACCATTACCCCTCATCCTTTCACTACACTCCCAGATAAAGAGTCCCTCCCCATCTTTCCTGTAGCCCCCTTTAAGTACTGGAAGGCTGCTATAAGGTCTCCCCAGAGCCTTCTCTTCTCCAGGCTGAACAACCCCAACTCTCTCAGCCTGTCCTCTTAGGAGAGGTGTGCCATCCCCCTAGTTATTTTTGTGACCTTCCTCTGGACCTGCTCCAACAGTCCATGTCTTTCTTGTGCTGAGGGCTCCAGAGCTGGATGCAGTACTGCAGGTGGGGTCTCACCAGAGTGGTAGTGGCAGAACTACCTCCCTTGACCTGCTGGCCACACTCCTTTTGATGCAGCCCAGGATAAAGTTGGCTTTCTGGGCTGTGAGCGCACATTGCCAGCTGATGTCTAGCTTTTCATCCACCAAATCTTTACACTTTGCAGTAAACTCTGATTTTACCTATTACTGCACCTGATCCCACTGGAAACTTCAATATGCTCAAAGCTGATCAAAAAGGAATCTTAGTTTTCATATTGTTATGTGTGGGGCAGCTTCAGGCTAGTCAGTAACTTTATTGCCAGGGCATTTGAAGACTCTGAACATACTGGATAAACATACAGGTGTTTCCTAAAGAATGCCTGATGATATTTATATATTATATCTCATAATCTTTCAATATTACTTGCAAATTCCATTCTGTGTTCATGAAGTGCAAGAAAAACAACTGGTTTATCTTGTGCTAGGCAAGATTTGAAACAGGCATCTGGTTTGTATTTTTTATATAATATAGAAATATTGAGATCAGTGCAAATGAATTGTCCAGCTGGATAAGACAGTCATCTAATTCTGCATCCTGATGGCTCAGAGGGGAGTGTCATACTCTTGTCCTGGGGATCAAATTGATTCAGGCTGGAATGGAAATGATATTGTTCAATCCCTTGCTCCAAAAAAGGCCAAATTCAAGGTTAGATCAGGTTGCTTATGTGGTTGTCTGCCTGAATCCTGGATATCTCACAGGGGGTACATCCCCCACCTCTCTGGGCAGCCTGTTCCAGTGCTTAGTCAGCCTCTGGGAGATTAATCTTTTCTTGGTCTATCTGAAATATCATTGCTGCTGGCTCTTCTCTCATGAGCACCTCTAAGAGGAGTCTGCATTTGAGAGAAGCAAATAAAACCAGTTCAAAAACACATAAAAGAATTGTTACATTTCTCAACGTGACATCTCAGTGTTTTATCCACCTGCAATCACCCATCAAGCAGAGGTCTCACCTGAGCTGCAAACAGCGGTGCCCAGATATCACCACCTTGTTGGTGTTCTCCTTCTAAAATTCAGAAAAATGTTTGAAGAGTTTTATCTTTTCCCTCCAGTGCTCTTTCCTTTGTATTCAGTATGCAGGGCTGTTCATCACAGTATCCCCCATTTACTTGTCTCTCACTAGGTTCTTCTTCATTCAACTTGACTTGAACATTGTAATATTCTCAGGTTTTAACTAAAACAGAGAGCCATGTGGCTTCTGCAGATTTTGCTAATTCACTGTTCACATCCTCTTTCCAAATTTCCAAGTATTTAATAAGTTATGCAGATCAATTGTCAAAGCTTAATGTTTTTAAACACTTTGATGTTTTTAATATTTTGCCATCCTGAAAATTGATTTCTTAGTTCTATATCATTCTGAATCGTGGCCAGATTTGTAGCCATATGAAGATTCTGCATTTTTATAGCTGCTAAGAAAGGACTTCCTCAAAGGTTTTTGAATGATTAATTACATTATATTATCCTTTATCTGTTCTTGGTTGTTGGAGGTTTTTTTATATTTCAAATGATCAGTTAAACCTATTTTCCAGCTACAGGCACAAGGTTTACTGGCTATTGATTCTCTGGATCACCCAGAAAGCTGCCTTTTTTTTTTTTTTTTAATCTGAAAAAAATCCAGGATGAAGCACTCAGGATTTTTGCATATCTTTAACCCTCTAGCACAAAATCAGGTTTCAGTGAGAAATTAAATGCTTTAACATGCAATATATATTCTTTTATACATTATGTAATACATATTTATATAGACAGAATATATAATGCAATATATGTAAAAGTGTATAGGAGAACTATTTATATTATATAAAAACATAAAAATATTAATATGGTATTATGCTATTATGTAATTTAATAGTATATAATCTATGAATGGATATACAGTAACATGCATATATGCTATGAGTTAAATATATAACAATATACATAGAGCATATATAGTGTAATTAACTTAGATAATACATATCATTTATAAGAATATGAGTAAAATTTTAAAATAACATATTTAAAGTATATTATATAAAATATACTATATATTTAAGGTATAGATACAATGAAATCTAAGCATTTAACATAAATTTAAATAAATAAAATTAATTTTAGTATATCTATTTAATAAACATCAAATAAATTAATTTTAGTATACCTATTTAATAAGCATCAAATATAGAGTATGCATTAATATTTATGATGTGTTATATACTTAACATCATTTCATTTGCAGCTTTTCAGTGTCAGGTCTATGTCCTTTCCAAGCTCTTGAACACACACACCAGCTGAGTCTGTTGGAACTCTTTTATGTGCTGTTTTGGTTTGGTACCTACTGTTTTGTTCACCAGTTTGTTCTGGTACTTCCAGCTCATAAGATCATTACTCCCAAGCCCAGAACTGGCCTGTCTTCAACATTGTCTGCAGAGGCAACTGACAATAAGAAATCATGTAGCTTGCTAGTAATGCCCTTAATTGCTCCCTTCAAGCACTCAAGAGATCAGCTCTTGCATGGACACATTTCCCTCAGGAGCTGGAACCAGTATGTGCATCAGTGCTTAAATGTGTTGTTCACCCCTGGAAAGCCACTGGTTTAGTGCTATGCATACACACAATGCCCCAGGTGCATCCTTTCCTTTTAACACTGTATATTTGATCTTCAAATTCCTTTGAATATTCCTCTCATCCACAGCCATCTGCAATTTCTTCATTTGCTTATTATTCCACATGTTGAAGGACTCCTGTTTCTCACAGCAATCTTCCCCAGCTTTCCAAGTTTCTCCTAGTGCTTATCCTTTGCCCTCCCACTTCCCATCCAGTTCATCACTTCTCCTCAAAGCTTTCTCAGACTGGGATCTCCCTGGCTGGGGAGCAGCTCTGTGGAAAAGGACCTGAGGGTCCTGTTGGACAGCAAGCTCAATATGTGAAATGTGTGCTGCAGTGGCAAAGAAAGCCAACAGGATGCTGGGCTGCATCAACAAGGACATCACCAGCAGAGATAAAGAAGTCGTTATCCTGCTCTACTCAGCGCTTGTCAGGCCACACCTGGAATACTGTGTTCAGTTTTGGTCCTTGCTATACAAAACCAATGTGGACAGGCTGGAGAGAGTCCAGAGGAGGACCACAAAGATGATCAAGGGGCTGGGAAGCCTGACAGGTGAGGAAAGGCTGAAAGAACTGGGTTTGCACAGCCTTGAGAAAAGAAGGCTTATGGGAGAGCTTATTATCCTGTTCCAGTATTTAAAGGGTGGCTACAAGAAGATGGAGACTCCCTTTTTACATAGAAAAGGAGAGGGCTAATGGGTGCAAGTTACTCCTGGGGGGATTCTGACTGGACACAAGAGGAAAATATTTCGCAATGAGAAAATCGGCCATTGGAATGATCTCGCCAAAGAAGTGGTGGATTCCCCAACACAGGACAGTTTTAAGATTTGTCTGGACAGAGTGCTGGGCCATCTTGTCTAGACCATGGTTTTGTCAGAAAGGTTGAACCAGATGAGCCTTGAGATCCCTTCCAACCTGGGATGCTGTGACTCCTTCTCTCACTTGCAGCCTCCCCCGGGGACTCACAGCTCATTTCACTTTCCTGCTAGGAAGCACAGAGCTGTTTGTGAAAGGATACATCTGCGTAAGAAGAAGGAGACAGAGCATTTAAGAGCATATTCATAGTCAGGCCAAACAAGCTTTTCCCCCAAGCCAGGAAAGCGCTGCAGGGGTGTATATCAGAGGAAGCATCTTTTATTCATTTTTTGCAATGGTTCTGTTTGCCCACCTCTGAGGAAGCATTGCTCATGCACACTGCTCCACTCTGCAGTGCTTCTTCAGCATCCTGGGCTTCTGCAGACCCACCCTACATCCTTCTGGGGATCAGGGAGACAGTGTTTTTGAACAGTTTGTTGAAGGAGGTCACCCCCCTTCAAGGAATGTTTATATAATGAGAACTTGTGGTGCTGTTATCACAGGCTGCATATGCTTCGGCTTCTTTTGACAGGTTGTTTCTGGGCCATTTCGTACATGTGCCATATGTGAGAGCAATTTGTTGTTGCTAGCACACACCTTCCACACGTAAGAGGGTGAGCAGTTTTAGAGCTAGAGCCAGTCTTTCTATCTGTGACCTTCAAGCTCAGACAGGGGTCTGGAGGCAAATACAGTGGATTTCCAATAATCAAGATGCATTTGTTAGACTCCTGTCCTCAGACCTTGCTTGGAAACAACAGTTGACAGCTTTGCTTGGTGCTACCAGCCATACATTCAAGTGTTAGCCTTACCAGCTGTTTGAGACTTTTAACTTCATTTTATGATCAGCATCTGCTGTTCACTTTTGCGCAGTAAGGCCCCTCCACTGGTAGTTTTAGCAGTTAGCCTGACAAAAGGTATCATTCGTATAAATCTCTGTACATTCTCTCTGTAAATCAACAGTATTTTGTTGGTAATCACACATTTCCTACTAAGACCTCTCTTGTCTCCCATCTACTGTCTTTTTTTGTGTGTGTGTTAAATACACATACTATATTTCAGGAAAATACAGTATTTCAGTACAGCTGTGTAAAGGGCCAGCCAACTTTTGTTTGATTACACTTTGCTGAATGCCTTCCCTGCAGGAGTGGGTAAGCACTGGAGCAGTTGCCCGGAGAGGCAGTGGACCTCCACCCTGGAACGTTCCCAAGACCCACCTGGACTCTCCACCCTTTGTGGTGCAGGAGGCTGCACTGCACGACTTCCCCAAGTCCCTTCCAACCCAACTTGTTCTACTGTTCCCATGGTCCTGCATTCTTGGTTTAGTGGACAGAGTTGATTTGAAACACAGCCTTGTTTGCCTCAGAGCATAGCCCGGAAATTAATCTAGAGAGATGGAAAATTACATCAGCTTTTTGTAGACAGCTGGCATGCTACAAAGAATATATCAGGGAAAATACCCTGTTTCATGGTGTTTACCTTTTCAGATTAAATCTGATTTAATATGCTTTTCCATGAACTTCAGGAAAGAATTGGGCTGAGTTCAGCTCTCCTTTCAGTGTAGTTCACAAAGGTCAACAGCATTACCCTGTACTGTACCAAGACAGACTGGAGTGCAAAATGCTAATGCTCTGCCCTGTGCTCAGAGTCCTCAGAAAAAAAATATTTTTTACCATTAGTATTACATTATGCCTCCTATTTCTTCTCAGAAGGAACAGCACAGTCTCTATAAAAGCATGATCAGAGATTTAATAATATTTTAACCCCACAAACCCTTTTGTATGACATCAGTTCTTAATAAAGCATGTAACTTCCATGACCTGTTGCAATTTGTCACAGAAAACATTTAAGAGTTAGTTCTTATTTGAGAGTTCTGAGTGAGGTGTTCTGTGAGTTTTCCCAAACACTGGATGTGGAGTCAAATCCTATTTGGATGTGAAAAGCAAAATAACTGGGCACTCCACAGGAAGCAAATAAATTGACAGTTGTGATAACTGCTTTTGTTATTTGACACACTTTTTCTAGGTTTTTCTTTAGCTCGCCTCTTCTTCCAGTACAAGGCATACCAGTGTTCCTTGAAAAGGCTTTGCTAAAATTCCAACTTTTTAAGAAAGCAAACCCAAATTAACTGAATTGCTTCTGATGTTACCCAAACACTGAAGTCCCACCCACAGGGAAATAAGATTCAGTTGCCTTAATGTCATCTCCAACTGTCTTTGAGATGTTCTAGAGCATTGGAAACATCTCCAGGGGACTGGCTGACATCACGGGACCTACTGGAGGCCCATCAGCACACACATGTATTACTTCTCTCCACAGACAATTTGTTTGTGAGATGGTCTCATGAGTCATCTAGAACAAAGCAAACGCTTGCTATCAACACCTTCCATCAGTATTTCTTCCCTAGAGAGGATCTTTCCAACCTTCTTGAAACATACTGTAACTCCAAAGCTCAGGCCCGAGCACAGTGGCGTTCCTTTGGGTGGATGGCCATCTCTCAAAGTCAAAGGGAACATGGACTTTACTGTGCTGTCTAGGAACCAGATAATCCTGCCCTCATTTCAGTTTGGTTTGTTTTTTGTTGTTTGGGGTTTTTTTTTGTTGTGTTTTTTTTTTCCCCCCCAAGAAATGAAAATGTTCTAAAATTGCTCAGATTTGTCTTTTCTGCCTGAACTTCATAGTTGTTATGTACAATTCATCCTCTGCCTTTAGAGACAACGTAACATTTACAGCTGAACATATGACAGTGAAAATAGGAACAATTCAGATCTGTAGATGCCTCACATTACTCATGTACCGCAGCTTCCTTCACTTAGAATGCAGCATTTTGAAACACAGGACACAATTCACCAGCCTTGTACCTTCTGTAGTGTTACTGAAGGAACAGTATGGCCTGGGGATAGAGAAAGCCAAGGCTTCTACCACAGCACTGCAACAATAACAATTTCATCAACAGTTTCAACTCAGTCATCTTTTATCCTCTGATTTATGATATAGTTGAATTAACAATAAAGTTATTTCTACTGCATTTTGGCAGATTCCACTGAATTAACTTGAATTACTGTGAATGAATAGCACTAGCAACGCTAAACTACTGTACATAGTAGGGGATCCAGTGACTGTGATAAACCATTGCACTCTGGTTTAACTTGAGTTAAACATGTGCACATGCCTCCCTAATTGCTAAATGCACAACCTCGAGGTCTGAATAGCCAGAGGGTGGCTGAAGGTATATTGAGCGGAAGAGTCTCGAGGGGCTGCAAGTGTCTATACAAGTATCTATACACTGCTAAAGGCATTCACTGGGGGAGTGATCCTAGAATCAGAAAAAACCTAAGATTTGAATCAGCTCTGGAGGTTAGCTGGTGCAACTCCCTGCGCAAAGCAAGGCTAGCTTCCTGGCTAGATCAGCTTGCTCAGGGCCTCACTCTGTCAAGTTTTGAAGATCTCCAAGGATGGAGATCCACCACCTCCCTGGGCAACCCATCCCAGTGCTCAATTCCTCTTGTGGGGAATAATTTTTCCCTCGTGTTCAACTGGAGTTTCCCTTGCTGCATCTTGTATCCTTTGCTGTGAGTCCCATCACTTTGCCCTGAGAAGTGGCTTTGTCTTTTTTGTCACCACCTGTTATTTACTGGATTATAACAACTAGATCTCACCTACCATTTCTTCTCCAGGCTCAACAAACCCATTTCTCACAGCCTCTCCTCACAGGGCATGGGCTCCAGCCTCCCATCCGTGTTGGTTGTCCTTCACTGGGGGACTTTTAAGCGGAAAAGGGACTCATAAAAAGAGTGAAAACTTTTTCTGTTTCCTAAAGTGAATATGAAGGAATACATGCATATAAGGAAGAAATACGTGCAAAATGAGATTCAATTTAGAAAGAGAATTACAGGATAACAAGAAATCATTCTCTGTGGTTTGTTCTTACCTTGCTGAATAGCCCAAAGAAAACACTGATAAATATATTCAAGGGAAAGGAATCAGCAGATGATTTCAAGCTGGATTGCCTATTACTTCTTTTCAGTCTGTCCTCTCTGAATAGTAATTAATGTTTCTAAAAAGATGAACTAGCCCTTTAAAAAGATGAGGCTGTTCATGCACATAATATCAATGAAAAAGTCTCAGGGACCAGAGAAAGAAAAAGAAAGAGAGTAATGAAATAAGTTTGATTTAATTAAATAAATTAGACATCTTCAAATTAGACAAACCTGATAAGCATCATCTAAGGATACCTAGAGAAGTGGCTCTCACTGTCTCAGAAGCCTTAGCAGTCATCTGAAAAACTGAGCTACGGGAGATTAGAAAAGAGCAGATGTCTTTGAAAGGCTGGAAGCGAGGAGCTGGGAAATAATGGAACAATCAGCTTAGCTTCAAGGCTGACAATCTGGAACCTTTCACAAGCTGTAAATTATTTTTACCATAACAATAAAAAATACAAATCCAGATAACGCAGTCTGATTTTGCAGCAATCAATTTAAACTCCCCTGCCCTGCCATGAAAATATATTACTAAGGTGTAAAACACATATCTCTAACATGTAGACCACTTCAGATCAGCTGAGCTCACCTGCCCCTCTACACTTTTAAAAACCTCTCAGATTCAAAGCTTGGAAAGGATAGTATATGGAAACATATATAATAAGTTTACTATAAACACCATAAGGTCTGGTCCTATGCAAATGACAGATTTAAAAACAGACAACAGACTGACCAAGGCTGCAAAACTCGAGGTGGTGTTAAAATGTCCATAGGAACAATTAAAGTTGCACAAGAAAAGTAGCAATGTTCAACCATTTTGGAAAGTGAGGAGTTGGCGTTTTTTTGTCCTTGTAAACAGCCATTCAGGAAGGTGTTGCCTCATGGTTTCTGTGGATTCATGCTTCAGATCCTACAACCACTAAGAAATTACATTACAGAAGACAGAGGGAGGTTTCTTCAGAAAAGGTGAGTATCTGGTTATGGGCCACTAACACCCAGCTCCAGCTGTTATCTGTGGGAGAAGGTGACAGCTCAAAAAAGTAAAATCTCTTCCTCTGCAGTTTAGAAAGCTTTTTTGTCAGTGTGGTGGTCAGCTTGTTGCAAACAGAGAGACCTGTTAGCATTTTCAGGGATTTATATATACCACATAGTGCACATACTGTGACCACCTATCTAGAGGCCTCTTAGCAACAGACCAAACCTAAGAAAACACATTATCTTCCATCCATCCTTCTATCACAGTTACTCTTTCAGGTTTGTTTGGTGTTTTGTTTTGGTTTGTTTGTTTATTTTTTTTCTAGAAGGGGAAAAGAAGTTTGTCGGGTTCAACCTTCCCTGGGATCAGAAACTCCGTTATCTAAAGTCCTAACCTGCAGGTTTAAGAGTATTTCAAGCTAAGGTGGAGAGCTCCCCCCCCTCAGAAATGCAAACGGGACTTCAGGTGAGTGGATGAGAAGCAGCTTGCTCTGCTGTTTCACTAGTACTTTGAGACTGTCCCCAAGAGCAGATCCATTATACACCAACCCAGACAGCAAGACTCAAAGCACTGGAACCCTTTTTGCCTGCAGGACATACGTGTGTAGGCAGTAGACAAAGCCAGGAGCTTCTGGCTGTTCCCTTTTTTTTACCACGATGCAGTCATGCCCTTTGGCTCCATTCTGTACTGCAGGCAGAGCTGAGAAACATGTTTTCTACCTCCACAGCCCATATTTCTAGAATTTATTGGTCCACTGAGTGGAGATCATGAGGCATTCCCACGAGTTCCAGTCCCTTTCTGCATTTAGGGGTACATATTTTAAGTCAGAAGAGAAGGCATGTATCTTTGCATCAAAGATGATCCACGCATTAAATATGTTTTTTTTTAAATCATCATTCAAAATAATTTACATTGTCGTAAGCAATGATGATTGAAAAATCTTTGAATTTAATTTTGTTTTCTTTTGTAGTCAAGAGAATTTTGCACAAAGTTGTATCTTCTTGTTCAGTAAATTGGCACATTTTGCACAGCTGCACAGATTTTTTTTGTCATCAAGTAAAAAGCAATTTGAAAAATCGGAATATGAAAATGAAATTACGAGGCACAAAAACATCACCTAGAATATTCCAGACTAAGTGCAGCAGCATAAAATTCTTGAAATTTAAACCAGTCATGAGGTAGCCAGGGGTTGGAGGGTAGTGATTATTCCCCGCTACTTGTTGCTTGTGAGGCTGTATCTGAAGTACTTACCGTGTCCAGTGTAGGTCTCCCATTAGAAGATCTGCCAACAAACTGGAGAAGCCCACCAAGATGGGTAGGAGGCTGCAGTGTATGATGAATAAGGAGGGGAGGAGAGCACTGGACTTGTGTACCCTAGAGAAGATTGTTAAGGGGGTTTCAGCTGCACTCTCCAGCACTTTAAGAGGTGGTTTCAGACAAGATGGAGGCAAACGTTTCTCAAGGGGGCACAGTGATAGGACAACAGGCAACAGGCCAAAGTTGCAGCAGGGAAAACTCCAACTGCACATATAGAAAAACTTCTTCCCCACAGAATGGTTAAGGATTAGAAGAGCTCATCCAGAAAGGTGGTGCAAGTGTCATCCTTAAAGATTTTCAAGACCGATCCAGACAAAACTCAGAGCAAACTGGCCCAATCTTGCAGGTAGCCCTACTCTGAGTAGGGGTTTGGACTAGGTGACCTCCAGACACCTCTTCCAACCTAAATCCTTATGTTTCTGTGATCAGAAAAACTCTCAGTGATTGATTCCTCACGTGCTGTCCTCAGCTGCTGTCTGTAGCAAGCCTTCATCTGCAAGCTCAGACAGGTTCACCTCTCCATGGTACATGGAACCTACAAGGCTGCCTAATTGAACATACAATTCCTGTAACATTTAAAAAATAAGCTGCTGAGAACCATCCTTCAGCGAGGTCACCCTGAATCATTTAAGTTACCCACCACCTGGCTTTACATCATATATATATATATATATATATATATAT
>NW_020799095.1:78068874-78093366 GCF_003259725.1 Athene cunicularia | reverse complement strand
TATATATATATATATATATATATATATATGCATCTAGCACCATGGGTGTTAATGAGCCATTTCTGTTCTGTCCTCCCTTCTCCCCCTTCTGCCTTCTTCTTTGGGTGAAGAAACTAATCAAATGCTGATACATTGGTTGTCATTACATTTCTATTTCTTATTGGGAGATGCTACTGTGTTATAACAGCGTTAGGTTCACAATGCTGTCTCCTAGTGTGCAGGACCTGGAATTTCATTCCCCAGGATATTTTCCATTTGTAAAAATTCAGACAATGAAGGATGAAGAGTTGAAAATGCAAAGTTTTTCACTGGGTAAAATAGCTTTAAAAATCCACTTGCAACATATGAAACAGACATTTTTAGTATTTCAGGCTGTTTCCCCAACTCCCTCTTCACCGCCCTAGATTGTCAGCTGAAGACAGGGGCAGACAGCTGGACGGTGTACCAGGCTGACAGCTGGCCAGGGAGACATTCAGACCTACAAGGGCAAGAAATCCTGATAATACAATGTTCAGGATATCACCTTGTTGTACAACAAGATGGTGAATTTGAAGCCCAAGAAGCCACAGGAGATGGTTCTGGGGGTGGTTCTTAAGAGTCTCTCAGAGATTTCTGGGTTGAGGAGCCCTGGAAAAGATTCAGGGGAGCCTGCCAGGAGTCTGACTGCTGTGTTCCTAAGGACACTTTTTTTTCCCCCTCCAGTAAGCTGGTATTTTCCATATAAAAAGCATTCTATGACAGTATTTTGTGGACAGATACTTACATTTTTAAAATTTTAAAACTCTCTTTGGTGCTTGGTCATCCTGCTCATCAGCATTTTGATGTGAAATTCCTCTCCTATGACCTTGTCATAATGAAACTAGCTCAGAATCCCTTCAGAGCTGCCAAGGATCTGCAGACTTCCAGAAAACTACTCTGGGCAGGATACAGTTCAACAAGTAGCTATTGGTTTAGGTCCAGCTACAAAAAACTGCAGAAGGACCTTACAAGACTGAGCAACTGGGTGATAAAACAGCAAATTAAACTCAAGAGAGATAGAATGATTTACGAGGAGAAAAATAATGCTAACATCACATGTAAAACAACAGGTTCACAATTGCTGCTCAAGACATAATAATGAGGTTATAACAGGCAATTCCACTGAAATATTGGCTTGGTATTCAGTAGCATTAAAAAACACCAACCAGACAACTGGAGGACAGAACAGAGGGCAGACACTTGCACAAACGCCACATCCTAAGCATCATGTGCAGTTCTGGTTCCCCCACCTGGAAAATGATATAAAAACTGCAAAAAGACCAAAACATTTGACAAAGATGATGAAAAGTTTGGAATAGTCTCCATACAGGGAACAAACAAGTAAGCTAGGACTCTTCAGCTTGGAAAAAAGGAGTAAGGGATATGACGACAGTAAAATCACAAGTGTCCTTGAAGAAACTAGTCAGCCATCGGCTGCTTATTTTCTCCTCCAGTGCAAGAAGTGGGGATCATCTAACAAAGCCATTAGGAGCCAAAATAACCAAAAGGAGGTAATACTTCAACAACAGGTAGGAACTCAGGGCTCCCTGCCACAGGGTAAGTGCTAAAAGTTCACATGGTCTCAGGGAGCAATTAGCAAATTAACAGAGGAGAAAAACACAAATGACCATTAAACCCAAACACAACATTTCTGGTCCAAGAAACCTCTGGAGTCTGGGAGAATATTCTGGGCAAGGATCACTGTACATTTGCCCTGTTCTTATATAAATTCTAAGAATTGTTTTGGTCGCTGTTTGTATTGGTTTTCCCTTTAGTAACAGGCAAAAGTCCATTGCTAACAGACCTGAAAGCCTTTGAGCTACACAAAAAGAAAAGTGGGGAGGAGTTAATAATTTCAAGGGATCACAAATGGAAAATGGGCATGGAAAATGCAAAGCATCAGAAATATAAACAGGTATAGAGGCGAGGCAGGAGTGTACAGGTATGTTCCCAAGGGATGGTTTGGCGACAGTGTCTGGAGTTACCCATCCTGCCAAAGCCAGGCATCCGTAACTCATTTAAAGACAAAGGAAGGATTATAGGTAAATACCTATGTAGTCAACGGCCTGCTTAGATGTAGCTGAATAGAAATAGCAAGTGCAAAAGTAAGAAACTTAAACCTTAACACAAAGCAGCCAGACCATAAGGAAAACAGATTTTAGTCAAAAAACAATACTCAGGTCTGTTTAAGAAACACAGAGCAACAAATTAGGTAATAACTAAATACAACCTTGATACAAGGATCAGTGGCAGGCGTGGAAGACCCAGCCAAAAAGTGAGAGGTATGGACATCCTGTGACCAACATTGCACCTTGAGGTACACACAACACCACGCTGCCCTCTGTGCCTTGGCAACGGGCTGCTGTCGGTGCTTGGGGTGGGCGGCAAGGTGCCTCGCACCCCTGTGCTGGCCGCAGGTCCCCCCACGCCGCGTGCCGACTTGACTTTCCTGAAAGTCAGCTGCAAAGTAGAGAAGCAGAAACGTGGTGCTACGGGAGTGCCAGCCGACTTTATCAGGACGTTTGTTGGGAATAACAGAACCGCTGTTGTATCCGTGTCGCTTTGCTGGGGTTGTTTACAAGACTTGTCCTGGAGAGACAGCAGGGCAAGACCGTGTGCCGAGCTCAGCTCCGGCAGTGAGGCGGCACGAGCACACCGCCCCTTGTTTTCCGGGCTGGAGTTTTCCCACTTGAAATGATTTCCCTTCACTGCAGCCTCAGATCAGGGTTGTAACAGGAGCTAAATTGCTTTCTTTTATTGCTAAGCCTAAATTTGAAGTTTACAGGCAGAAACTTTTCAAGGGATCTGTATACTTTGAGAAGTCTCACCGACTTTTAATAGGATTCAGACATTAAAGAAAAAAACCCCACCCCACCCCAGTGGCACTGGATTATGGTATATTAATTTTGCAGCAAACTAAAGTATGAAAATTCTAGCAAACTTCCAAAGCGATGACTAACATTAGGTAAATACTGAAGAAAAAGCTACAAAGGAATATCCCATGTGGTGTTTTCCCTCCTTTTCTTTCTAGGTTTTTCAGTCAACAGATTATTTTCTGAAGGCTCCAGCAGCTTCTCCCGAGGGCATCCCTAAGCAGAGCATAAACAGGCTTTTCACTTAGATGCAGGAATTTTTTCCTTATTTCACCTCTATCACATATAACCCCCCCCACCCAATGCAAATATCTACAGTCCTGTGTTTCTAAAAACCAGCAACATTAACTAGAGACATCTCAGAACATTTAATAGGAACTGTTTACATGGCTGGACTTTGTGAATTTCAAACAGAGTGATTTTTAAGACTTTCAGTTTTAAACTTAACACGATTGCACATCACTTTTCTTTCATCTTTCTTTGAAATTATTTGCACCAACCCACATTCAAAACCACCCGAGCAGAGGTTCAGCTGCCTGACCATCAGAGCTGCAGTGGCACATAGCTGAGACAGACAAACAAAACACACTCTGTTTCATCAGGCCCCCAGCCTGGGAAGCTAGGACAGTGTTTTCAGCCACTACCTAGAGTTTTGGGCATCTTCCTTTTGCCAATCAAGGCAAGAGTAACTGGGACAGAGCCACTGGTGACACTTGCAGTATTTAAAAAAATAAATCCCCAAACTGCATTATCTGTGGGTTTTCTGACAGAGTAAAAATGCTGATCAGCACAAGATCAGACTCCCAGTTTCTTGGCTGAAATCTCCCACTTGCACTTGATAGGAAAAAAACCCTCCAAAAACCCATAGGCAAAGCAAAATTTCAAAGATAATGCATGAAAATGGGGCTACTCAAAGGATTTAAAATGATGCAGATGTGGGCTCTTATTCTATTACATGTCTGTTAAACCCAATTTCAGTCAGTTTATGATCCAAGAACCTACTTTTCTTTAGCTCCCAGATAAAAGCTTTCTACTATCATTTCAGTCTGTCAGTGGTAAACTCAGTCCAAAAAAATGATTTTGAGTGTTCATTTGCTGTACAGTGAGCTTTTTGCCAATTTAATTGTCTGGATTGTCTGTATCAACAAGTATTCTTATCAGCTTAACTTGTCATAAACTTGTATTCTTAGCAGAGTCAATGACTGAAACGAAGCTTAAACTATTGCTCAGGGATATCAGTAGATACAGTAACAGCAGCCACAATTTGAAACAAATTCTGGTTTCTTCACAGAAGTTTTAACTACCTTCTGATAATTAATGGAGATCATCAGAGCATAAAAGATTAGATGGACTAAAATCAGCCATCTTCAGGGTTGAGTGCTGCAGACTGATGGTGATGAGGACTTAAAAGTGACACTGGTATTCCACCCTTCATTTCAAATGCCCAATATGTCAGAATAAATGCAAAGAACCAGTGTTAAGTTTCATGCTTAAACTTACCAGCTGATATAATTTTTTTTTTCCTCATATACTTTAAGAGTTAAAAATTATACTTTCCATACACCTCCATTCAAAAGGAAATTCTGCTATGCTGCTCTTCAGCCTGAGGAGCTGCTAAAAAAGCACCTGACCAATCACAGCCCCTGATTCAAAGAAGAAACTCAAACCTTAGCAAAATACAAGGGCAAGAACTGATTTTTTTATTAACCTATTTTTCAGACTCTCAAGAGGAAAGTGAGTCCTGTCAATGGTTCTTCACTGCAGAGACTAATATCTTATCAGAGGACATGGCACTATTTCACTTTTACATCTCTCCCTCAAGAATACTCCCTCTGATGAAGTAGTTCAAGGTCAGGCATCAGAAAATCTGTTGTAGCAAGGTACAGCAAATGGATCCAAGCCACATAAGGACTTCATCAGTAAAAATACGCATGGTAAAATTTAGCTTGACAAGCAACACAAGTATTTGCATCACCATGGTCCCAGTGGACGACAATACCTTGTACCACTGGTCACTTTCAGGTTAATTTGATACAAGTACAAAGAGTATTGCTGAAACTAAGCCACAAAGGATGGAATTTATATTATAAGTTCCTGAGGTAGTCAACTATTTTTTTTTAAAAAAAACAGATTAAGTAAATTACCCTTTTGGACCCAAATAAATTTTTTTTAAACATCTACTATGCAATAATATATATACCACCACACTTTTTTTAAACTACTGTTTCAGCTATAAAGAAGTATCTTGCAGACATTAGAGATGACTCCCACTTGAAGAAATGTCAGAGAAACAGATAAACACAGTAGATTAGAGGGACAGTCACAGACTCTTAAAAAGGCATATTTCAAGATAGGAGTTTGAGGCATGCTCAGCATACCTGAAGACCTAGGTAATGACAATTACTAGCTGTGCCTGTCAAGCAATTCATCACTCTGAAGAAGAATCTCAGACATCATTCTCTGGCAAAATGCATTCTGCATTGTTGTTTTTTTTCCAGGATGCTGTGCATGGTTTTATTTTGAATAAATGTTAAGCACATTGTTATTAAGATATCCTGTATGTGCATTTGTATGGATAGTTGAACTGATTCCCTTATCCATTAAAGAAGCTGTGTAAGTAGTAATCAGATTAGGTGGTAGGTGGGGTAAGCAATCTTAAGAGGAAAAAAAAATGTTTTTCTAGAACTTACGGGCTTTGGAATGAAATGCCAGTTTTTTTCTTCTGAAGGAATTCTTGACCAGTTACACAGTCAGTTCATTTGAACATACCGCTATTCCATTTCAAATATGAGCTTTAGATTTTACTGGTGCATGGTCCATTGCCAGCAACAGACACACAAACCCACCAGCAATACAGAGCTTAAAGTGGTAAAAAGAAGACACATCTGAAGAGAAATCTCTTTATAGTTTTCATTTAAAAAATAAAATAGGTGAAGCTTTAATAGGTGAAGCTTTAAGAACATCCCATTCCAACCAAAATTTAAAAATACACTTCCATGCTAAAAGCAAAAGTCTGGATGTGAGTCTCGTGGAAGCTGACAAGTTAATAGAGAAAGAAGCCTAAGCTTTCACATTACTCGTATCTATGTCTTTGCTTTCCTGGCTTACATGATTGTTGGTGTTTTCACTAGATTGATCTAAATCCTCCATTTTATTTTCCACTTCCATAGCACTGCTTTCCACAGGACTGTGGGAAGATTCTTCACCTGTTTCTGCTTCCATTTTTGTGACTAAATCATGTTCTTTATCTTCCACATCCATTCCCTCCTCTGTTTGTGCCAGCCTATGTTGAACTTCTTCCTCTGTTTTACTTTCCGATTCCTCCTCTTTCCTCTTTGCTTTGAACACTTCAACTCCCATCATCCTCAGGTAATGAAGTCTCTCATTCTTGGGCACAAAGGCACGGAGTGATGTCTTTCCTTGCCAACCACACAGCACTATGGGACACTGAAGATCATCAGGTTTTCTACAAACAAGCAGTTACGTTCGGTAAACTGTGAGAAAGTTAATCTTCAAAACTTAATTTTATAGCCATACCATGATAAGTAAGCGCACCGTCTTTAGTAGTGAATGTATTTTAGAACTATTCATAGGAGATGCAAGTACTTTGGTCTTTAGTATCTAAACAGGTACTCGTTTGTCTACAAGTACACAAGCAAAAAAAATAAAACTTAATGCTATGAAATTTCTGCAACAGCCATAATAATTTTCTAGCTCTGGTTTCGAAACTAATATAAGCAACAGTGAGATGAAAGTTTACATTTCAAAAGTTCTCAAGGGCTTCTAATACTACTTGGTCAACAAAAATGAAAAGTTTAACTATTTCTATTGCAAACGTTGGATTCACGGGGAAAGTAAACAAAAATGTCACATGCAATGATACTGGGGACCTCTGGCAGAACTACTAGCTCTCCTTTATAAAGCTCAATCCTACAACTATTTTAAGAATACAAAGGCAAGGTAACTCCTTTCCCTGTTATATTCTTTGTATCCTATCTGGCTTTACTGTTAACCTCACTGCATCTCTGTGCCTCCACTTCTGTTTTTGCTAACTGAAAATAAATTCTTTAAGTTTGAAAACTGTGTAAATGAAAGACAACATATCTACTTACTCAGGATCTGGGTCATACTTCAGAACTATACTTCCCATCGCTACAGGGAAGGGGAGTGGGAGGAACAAAAACAAAAACCAGATGTGTTACTTGGTACAATGTTAAAATGATTGCAATTTGAAAAAGTTCAAGAAAACAAATTTTTGGACAGCCACACAGCATAAGCTAGTTAGAAGTTATCTACATCAGTACAGTAAACTATAGACAATATCAGGTTGGGGGGTTTTTGTTTGTTTGTTTGTGGTTTTGTTTTGTTTTTCCCAAAGCAAAGTATTTATATATTTTAAATGCTGCCTCACTGCACTGCTTCACAGAAATGAGAAGTTTGGCAACTCTTCTGTTCTCTGGAGTTCATAAACCTTAAAGGCTGTGATCAGAAAGTAGTACAGTTTCTAGTAGCACACTAGTTTTTCAGTAATGCTTACTTACTCTGTTAATAAGTACATTTAAGATAAAGACTCTGACTAAATTTAACAAACACAGTTCATAAGACACGATTGTCACAGTCGTCTGCATACTGTGTAATAATCATCATAGCGTAAATGAGAAGGCTTACCCATGTCTTTGACTTTCTTCTGTGTTTCACTGCTAAATTTACTTAAGAATGGATTTTCCTGCGTTAGCAGAATTTTAACATCTTCTATGCAGACATTTATAATCCTTGCATGAATGAATGGATACAGAGTATAAATGCCCTGTTTAATAAATAAATATCATTATTTCAAAATGCAATCTCTACTTTTTGAAGTAAAAATGGTAAAAACAGTATGTCCTTTAGCTAATACCAGGAAAACAATTTTCAGGCTTTAAACATACTGAAAATGCAAATTGTCATTAATCTGACAAAGTTAATGCCAGCTGTTCTGTTGACTTTAGAGAAAACCAGTGTCTCCTTTAAAAATATGATGCTAAGTAATTACCTCTTGTGCTAATCTGAATGCACATCCAAACTGTTCACCATCACTGTTGCGAGACCAGACTTTTATCCCTGTGTTAATAACCTGCAAACAGCAAAGCCAATAAGCATCATTAAGGAGTATAAATTCTAAATAACCACTCTCAACTTTGGTTTTCTTCAACTGTTTGACTAAGAGGAGGAAGAAGGGATAATTGTGCCATGTTTGTTCCTCTGCACTGGACACTGAATTAAACTTGTGTGAAAATTCATTCAAGGGAAAAAAGGAATTCCCACTATCAAAACATAGTTCTCTCTCAACATAGACACCTTTTAATCTGTTGAAAACAGAACACTGTGAAGGAAGTGGCAGTCTTATAATTTTAATTTTAGTTTGAGTAAGAATTTTCAAGGTGATTCTGCGAAAGTCAATCAAGAATGGGATTTTAAAAATGCACACGTGCTTAGTATTAGGACTCTGGACACTATATCCTTTGTGGTACCTGAAGTCTCCTTGCCTAATATAACACATCAGTTTCTTAAAATTTTGTCAATTACGTAGCCATTTCCTGGATGTGGGATAAAAGGATATTTATTTATTCATCTCAATGATCTATTGCAAAGATATAATGAATATCCTTGGAAATTTTCAAGATTTGACTGGGCAAGGCCCCAAACTGTATCTGATCTAGCTTTGAAGTTAGCTCTGCTTGGGGCAGGAAGGCAGCTGGACTAGATGACATCATTTGAACTTAAAATCATTCAATGAATTTTAAGATAAATCTTTAGCATTTACAAGGCGTTTTCCATAGGGAGTCATACAAACAAAAATAAATAATTTCTGTGTAATTCACAAAAACTACTTTTTATCCCATTATCATTCAATTTAACAAAATTTAATAAATTTTTTCAAAATGTTCAGTTGAAATTACTTTGAGTCAATATAATAGCACAGCCAGATGAATAATTCAGCTGAAGTTATCTGTTATTTTTGGCAGGCTTTTGAAGCTGTTAATAATACTTTTATAATTAAGGGGCTCATAAATACAACAGTGTCAATGTAAACTTGTGAAGGTACCTGAAGACCACATAAAAATGCTGGTACACAGAGAGTCCCTTCCTCTACTTTCAAATTCCCTTCCATCTGCCAAAAACCGTACAGATTTTAATTTTGGGGACTGTTACTTACCTCTCAGAGACAACTCCTCATGCCTTTAACAGAGAAGGGATAGAAAGGAACTGCAACAGGGGAGGTTCAGACTGCACATTAGGAAAAAATTTTTCACAGAAAGAGTGGTCAGTGGAATAGGCTGTCCAGGGAGGTGGTGGAGTCACCATCCATGGATGTGTTTAAGAGTCGTTTGGATGAGATGTTGGGGGATATGGTGCAGGGGAGAACTTTGTAGACTAGGGCTGATGGTTGGACTCGATGATCCCAAGGGTCTTTTCCAACCTGAATGATTCTGTGATAACATTCATTCAGACTAAAAAAAAAAGGCCTATCAGAGGGCTAACCCTCTATATAAACAATAAGCTTGTCAAAGTTCAAGAAGACATCCACTGATGCTTCTGACCTCTGCTTTGAAAACCTGAAGAGATGAGCCATACCTTCATCTTCTCACTGTTGTTCAGAAGCACATTCCTTAGCTCCTTAGAAACCATGTACAGCTGTCTCTTTTTTCCTTCTTGAGTTCGAGTTAGTAAATTCATCTTGGGAAATGATGGGTCCAATGCATAGAACTTCCTGTGGCAATAATACTTGTTTTGATTAACTGAACAATGAAATTAAACACTTAAAATGCATGGATCAGCCCGTTTCCTTGAGTTATCTCTGCAGCACTTAACACTTTGGCTCCAAAACACACAGACCAGACTAAAATACATGACAGCAGAAAAGACAAGCTGTCACAGACACTAAGATACACTCAAAAATTTCCAGTGCAAACTATAGTTGGCTATTTTCATTGAAGGAGAGTTTAAGTGTTTATGAGAGGGGCACCTGATGCAAAGTTAGGGAAAACATTTTACATATGACTAAATAGACCCATCTTTTGTGATGAACTGAATTATTAATATTCCTAAACCCCTATGAATCTTATGGCCAAAACAGAAACATTTTTTTCTTACTGGATAGGAAGGAACAATGGATCATCTTCAGGGAGAAATACAAAAGGGTCTTCTTTAAAACCGAACAACTTCATTTTTTTAGATGGTGGTGGTCTAAACAGAAAATACCATTGCATTGTCAGTTTTAGTAAAAGTACTTGGTTTAAAATCAGTACATTCAGTTCATTTAGTCAACGCTTGCCTTATGGTAATGATAGTACGCCAAACAGAATACTGACATTTTCCTGTGCTTCACTAAGACAACACTACCCACAATTTAACTTCCTAGAATGAGGAAGTGAAAGCAGTGCTTGAAAACAGAAACCATGAAAACAAGTAAACAGAGATTTCTGAGGGAGTAATTGTGAAGACAGTAAAGATCTTCCAAAGGTTAACTTCTCAAAGTAGTTTTTTTCCTTAACAGACAAGAAATGAGTTTTTCCTTAACAGACTTACCAATGCTAATAAGAAAAGTGGTTATTTTCCTAACTTGCTGAAATACAAGACAGATAATGTGGAAATGTAGGACAACTGAGCAAATTCATTAATTCTTCTTGTTTGACTTCTAAATGAGTCCAATAACAGAAGAACTATAAAATACTCAGCAATTATAAAACTATCATAGGATAAACATTTAGATATGGTCTCTTACCCACATACTCCTTCCTTCTTGCTTTGCTCAGTGTCTGAATTCTGCAATTCTTGCATTTTCTTAGACTCTTCATTTTCAGCAAGTGTTGGTTCTTCAGTAACACATTCAGAACCATTATCTGAATTAGCTGCTGTCACTTCAGTATCTCCTGTTCTTTGTGGTGATTTCTGATGAACCTATTTCAAATTGTAGTATTTTCAACAAAGCAAAAGTAGTATCTAAGTTGTAACAAAAAGTACCTATGTTTTCTCTCTGCATGTGCTTAATTCGCATTAATTTGTATGCAAATGCTTAAACAGATCCATTTAGGGAGTTAATCTAATTACTAAATCAAGATACCATTATAAACTGCATTTACCTCTAGTACTGATCTGGACAATTTCTTAGCAAATATCCAAGAAAGCTGTTTTGTACCATTTACAAAATCGTATTCAAGCACTCACAGATTATTTTAAGTCAGGATCTGCTGCTTTCCTCCTAGCACTCGAAGTGACACACACATCCTGCTGCTGCACGCTTTCTGTAAGAGTGCTACAACATAAAACTTAGAACACCATAAACTATTCGGATGGTGCTTGCTTGTGAATAAATGCTTTCTCCTTACTGCCAAGATACGTTTTACTCATAATGTGTTCTAATGAAGTAAATCAAATAAATGAAAACAGCTAAAAGGGATTCACAGACATTTCTCTCAAAGATATGAACAATCTAACAGATCAAATAAATCAATTTAAAATCCTGTTGACAGGATTATAACAAATGGATTAAAGTCACACAGCTGAAGCTGATGGTGCTCCTAACAGTTTTACATCCATTGCCCCTGCTGCTGATCTGCTGGACTAATCTGCTAGTGAATCACTCCTGAGCAACCAGCCACAGAGTAAGATGAACTGAAATCAGAATTAGCTTACATACCACAGCAAAGCCTTCAGCAGAAGGACCATTCACAGCTGAAGGAAATGACAGGTTTAGCTACCCAATCTAATCCAATTCTGTAATTCTTTCAAAGCCTTAATTTTAGGTTCAAGTTTTAACTTGCTTACTATGATTTCAAAATCCTCACCTCCCTTTTTCCTTCCATTTTAAAAGGATTTTTTTTTTAAATTTCTTAAGGAGTTTAGGAATTAATTTTTAACTGACACACCAAACTATAACTGAGGGGCAAACCAGTTCTAGTATGCTTTTTATTATGTAAACTTTAAAAAAAATTCCAGAGATCTTTTAAAAGAACTAAAATGTTAACTTTTAATAAGATGTTACCTTAGGCTGGCGTTTATTCCATGGCATTGGAGATTTTTTTATTAACACAGCCACAAAGAAGCCTCCTGTGTTCTGGTGATGTGGCAATATCCTAAGACTAGAAAGCAGGGGGGGGAAAAATGTTGCAGAGTATTCATCTTCAACATTCAGGCTCTCACAAAGTAAGAGAAGTGTCACATTTATATTTGCTTTCAGTGTAAACTAAGTATTCCTAGTAGGATTGTGCAGATTTAATTTATCAAGCTAGAAACAGGATCTAAAATAGAGCATTCTGGCAAAGTAACTTGCATCAGTGCAACGCGTTCACTTCACCATTCAAATCTGAGCTTTAATGACTCATTTCTAAACTCTATTTTTAGAATAGCTATGGAGAGTCTTTTATAACAAGTAAGTTACACTGTTAAAATGTTGAAGTTTTACATACTTTTCCAGTAATTTTGGCTATGCATCTCTATTGGATGCAAAGAATCTGACCACTTTGTGTGAGTACTTATTCCTTGTAAGCATCTTCCAATAATTTCTCTCAGTTCACTGGAATTTAAATATTGTGTACTGCTATTACATATGAAGCAATCAAAGTATCCTCAGACCTATACAACCACAGGTCCATACTGCAACACATTCCTAATCTGACCTAATTATAATTTGCCTACCATCATACAAGGTAACAATTAACACCTCATAAAGTCTACTTTGGGAAAATTTACCAACGCTCTAGATTCATTGCCTGTAGCTTCTCTTCATCTTTTACTGGAAACATAGTGGGACGTATTTGCGCTTGTCTATTTGAAGGCACATCTTTCCAGTCTTCAAACCACTGTCCATCTTTCAGCATTACCTTCAAAGGAGTAAATATAAATACTGTGAAGAATACAGGCCACGATCTTACAAGTTTTAATTAATATACTTTCAAACCAAGGTTCAGAGGCAAAAAAGAGGTTATTTTCTGGTACAGTAATTAAGTTTTTTAAAGTGTATTGTTCCTTTGTGCATTCCATGTGCACTTATGTGCAGGAGATTCTTGCCAGCTTTACCTCTTTGCTCCATTTTGTATGCTTCAAAAAGTGTGCAGTCAAGTAAAGACTACTGCAGAATCAAGTGCAGTGATTTTTGGTAACCTGATAGAACATACAGATCACCAAAATCCAAAGGAAGGACAATGGTGGAATATGTAAGAATTAGTAGCCATCAGATTTAGGATACACTACTTCTTTTTCTCCATGAGACTGGCTGTGAAACACTCTGCTATAGGCAGCTCCCAAGCAGTATGTACAGGAAAAGGGATACTGCAGTCTAATAGAGATCAGAAACGAGGAATCCCAATTTCACTACATAAGACACAAGAGTGCAACACAACAGCTTGATAAGTGTAGAGCCCCATGACACAGGTGTACATAGGTCATAGAGATGTTTTCAAGGAAAGTTACTGAACAATGTCCTCATGGATTTTCCAGTGTCTGTCTTTATCCAGGACTGAGAACACATCTATAAATCCACTCCAAGATACTGTGTGGACATAATATCTCCTCATTCTGTCAAAGGGTCAAAGCTTTTGATGGACTCTTAAAATACAAGCAGAAAGTTAGAGCCACAACTCTTGTAGCAAGGCATTCTGAATGCTCTTTAAGCAAGAATACCAAAGTGGGAAAAAAAACACAAAACAACCCAAACAGGGAAAGCTTCAGAGCTCTAGACATTTGGTTCTGTACTAGATGCTAGGGCAGTAAGAAAACACATCTGAGGATGTATGGGGCAAATGCATAAAATTAATGGCTGAATTGAAGGCCCATTTTTGCTGTTAAAGCAACAAAATAGAGAAGTCACAGCAATGGTAACCTCGGGAATGGCAAGTATGATGAAGTGTTTTCATACATCTCACTGTGACTGACTTGGAAGTTTAAGGGTTCTACTGGAAACCGAAATGTAAGATTTATCTAGATTACAACTTCACTAGAAATGTCAGAATGTTCAGTTTTGGTTTACCAGCCTAAACACACAGTGTATCTTGTAGAATGACAAAGCATCAAAGAACATGCTGAACTTTTCTCTACTGCACATTTCACTAGCCTCTTGTTACAGTAGAATGAAGACTAGAAATGTTGCAGTAGATTACCAGATCTGGAGTTAGAAAGGTCTCTTCCTTCAAGGCTCTGAAATAATTCACCCAATTTCACACACTGTCTGGTTTAAGGAGAGAGTACTGAATGCTATTTCTAACACCTTAGCGTCCCTTGAACAAAACTTTATTTTTATTTGCTGTTCCCAGAGATTTACTGATGCTCAGGAATATTCAATGTAATCACTAAGTTGCACAGTTCCCACTGAACAGACGTTTCACCAGCAAACAAAAGATTACACCAAGTAAAAACAGCACCAAAGCAAACAAATACATTTAATGACAAGCTAGCCAATGAGGCTTGAAAAATATACAGTAGCATCAACTAAGGGCTGAAGAAACTCTTGCAAACTTTCAACAGATTTTATTAGCCTTCTTTTTAAAATACCCATTAGTAAGATTTATGTTTCAACTGCAAACACAGAAATAAATGTTATAGGGAATACAATATACTCTTAGTTATCTTTATATATCTGTATATACTTGGTAGCTTTACACAGTAGAAAAAAACCCATAAAATTAAGATCATAGACCTGTAGACTGCCATTACAAGAGCCTAGTGAAATGGTGAGAGAAGACAGAACAACCAATGATGTTAAAAAGGCACACACTCGTAACTGAAATTTAATCAGAACTTCTTTCTCTACTATTAGGATGGCCTTCTACTTTTCTTAATTATACTCTTAACAGGAAGCTGAAGAAGCTTTGGGAGGGTTTTGTCCTCCTTACTAGTCTGTTTCCTGAAATGAAATCACATAAGGAACAAAAATACAGGATTCTACTAATATTTTAGGATTACTCACATCACTGCAGCCTTTATAACCTATTTTCATAAGGAGGTTTTACTTCCAAATGACTCAAATAGACCAGCTAAAGAACTGTAGAATCTAACACAGACTGTAAAGACAGAGGAGGAGAAATAGCTCAAAAACTGGCTGAAATTATGTTGCCATCTACAGGCCACACGGACACAACAGAAAGGGAATTATATTAACAAAGTATAGGAAACAGAGCAAAGAAAACTACAGGAAAAAGAGGAGAGCAGATGAGGAGACAAGAATTTACTATTAGAAATATTTTTTTAGCCCTCTCCCCTACAATGCTATATTTTCTAAAACTCGCAAGAGGAAATCCCTACCATTACTTCAGCTCAGTCTAACGTTTTGAAATGTTACACTTGAAAATTTCCCTAATTTAACACTCTACTGCAGACCAAGAACTTCACAGAAATATCAGGTTAAGTACCTTCCATTTTGTAATTCCTGGCATCCTCTTCAAACCTGGTAACTCAGAAGACACATCAGCAAGTTCTAAGGCACCTGAAATCCCAAGAATATAAAGAGTCTTGAAAACAGAATCTGAGAGTTGTATTCCTAATTAACTTTTATAAAAATAGTTTTCCTTCAAGTTTTAAGACCACTGCTTTTAAAACTTTCAAGGAACAGAATGTTACAAAATTACTAGCATGTAAATTAACAAGAAAGATGGTAAGGACTGTTGGTAATAGCTACTGAAGTGTGCAATCTATAAATTAACCAAAATATAATGGTTAGATACTTTTTGTAGCAGCTACAAAAAGGAATACTCTACAATCTGTATCATTAAACACCAGTGTTCCAGCCAATGCAGTCATAGAAGTTTTTATTCTCACTTACTTAGTATTTGGAATTACTTAGCCGATCAAATATTTTCCAGAGAAATACTCTTTTGGGATGTCTAAGCCTTTTAAAACGCTTGATATATTGTCATTTTGTGGACTTACAATTTTAATATATTCCAGTGGGAGAGGAAAAACAATTTACTGGTTCTTAAATTGAAAGGAAAATTCTAAACTGTTTAACAGTAAGGTAAGTACTATCAACCTAACAGGACAAAAGGCTATGCCTAAAATATGACAGAATACTGAACATCTATAGCATATTTTAATCTACTGAATACAAACTTTAAGCTGCCCCAAATCCAGAACGAATGATATAAAAACTTACGTTTAAATAGGTGATCTCTCTAAGAATAACCTTAAAATTTTTTTTTGTGATTCTGAATACTTAAGTTAATAGTTTGGTAGGCTCTTCCTCATGTTGTGCACAATTGGTCAACCTGTTCTACATGACTAAACATTTACTTTTACAGTGACTGTTTAAGCAAGTCTTTTAAATAAATGAAAAAAGTGACACATGAATTCAGAGACAAATTCCAAAATGACATTTCAAATCTGATTAAACTTGACATTTTGAATATTCCTGCCTACCTAAAGCATGACTTCAACTAATGCCTCAATACTACACCAGACTGATCAGGCACTAAATAGTCTGTCAGAAGTGTTACAATTCCCAGCAGAGAAACATGGTACAAAAGTGCCTTTCCCTTACTCCTTCAGCCCTAAGGGGAAAGCAATTTCTCATGTGCTCCACAAGTAGCAGTGTAACATAATGCCAGGAACTAAGTTAACAGTGAAGAACCAACAAACCTTCTAGACTGACCTGAACAAATCCCTGAGGTCCAATGTCCCTCGCAGACCACTACACCACCTCACCCTTCTTTAGCTACACCTATGTTCAAGCCCCAAGGGTAACATCTGCTCACTGGGACACATCACACCCTCCAAGTAAGCCTCAAAGTATCTCCACTGGGCAGAGAGAAGATTCGAACACCACAGTCAGTCAAGATCCTTACTTCCAAGTACTGAATTTTCCCCAGATGCTGCAAATGCTGGCCTCTGTTAACATCCATACTGCTTCATGCTCCCATCCAAACTAGTCCTTACTGCCTTCCAATCTTGTCATTGTTAAACTTAACTCTGGCCTTCAATAAGGCAAGCATAATATAATTTGCTGTTAACATACCTATGTTGTTCTTTCACTCAGTCTGCCAAAGAAACCACCTCTAAATAAAAATGTCCTTTGAGTGGAAACTAAACAGGCAGTTCCTAATTATCTGCAAGCATTTTAGCTAAACTTCTGTTCCTGAGACAATGGCATTTTGTGTGTAATTTGGGGCCAGAATAGTGACTAGCACAAAGAAAAACGTTACACAAAACAGGCTATTCTACTTCCAGAACCAGTTCAGCTCCAGAAGCAGTACAACTGCTTCTGCTCTGTACAAAGCTCAACTTAACAAAGTATGTGGAACTTTTCATGCAAAATCGAATTAGATGTCTCCAAAGTACAGGTTACTGACTCAGAAAAAACAGTGTCCATGAGTTCAACACCAGAAATTTGGGCTACTAAACCCTACTATAACAAACTGATACAGTGCAGCTTCTCAGCTCATCTCAAGATTTCCACCACTTGTTACTTCAGATGATGGAGGCTTAACAGCAACTTAAGCAAGCCTTCCTACACAAGTCAAAAAAACCCCATGAGCTTAAAGACATTAAAATTCCAAGCAAATTAAAATGTGGGTTGAAGGATACTACAGGTATCAGTGACTCCCACCTACTGGTGAACAATAACATTCCTCTAATTGCTGAAGTACACTCTGGGGTTTTTACTCCTATAGCATACAGCAGTAATGTCCCACACCACATTTTCCAAAGGAAATATGAATGTCAAACATGGATTTCAAGCAGTGGAATCCGTTAGCAGAAGCCAGGTAACACAGACTGAATTCCACTGATCTGTAGAAGTCTTTTGTGCATCATTAACACAACTCCTTCAGGTTTTGTATTTGCACCTGATTTAGGCCCATTTAGAAGACTGCTCATTATCAACACCATTGAAATCCTACCCGTACCAGAAAATTGCTGCAGTTTTGTATGCTAGGAGCACATACATTTACTAAGCTTATTACTAGTACTATCATAGACATACACTTTTTTTGTGCTGAGAAAAAAAGGCATTCTCACTCTGTCCAAGCTCGCATTCTCACCTTGACTCTTTTCCAGCAGAGATGCAATCACAGCTTCATTTTCAATAGGATTCAACGAACATGTAGAATATACCATCCTCCCACCTTCTGCCAGCTGTTCAACACCACGGGTTGCAATTCTTAACTGCAATCTAACAGAACAGTCTTGGTCTAGTTGGGTATCATTCAGAAACCAGAAAGATTTGCCATGAAATTTCTTAAAGTTGAAGCTATATTGCAGACACATAACTCTCCATGGACTAAGCCAGAACTTACTGAGTTCCACAGCTGTCACCAGTACACAAATTAAAAGTAGTTTTAAACCAAGTCAGCTTCATGCAGTCTATACTGCAGACACACTTAAATTAAACCTATTAAAACAGCAATTAAGTCAAACATTAACACTACTGCACAATAACTTTTAATGTAACATTCTGTACTTTGTTCTTTCTAGTGCCCCATCAAGTGTAAAATAAAGTACTTAACACTAGAAAAACAACAGCCCAAAACTGACTACTCTTCTCAGAAATCTAGAGTTAAAACAAAGCACAATCTATTACAAATATTATGGACGACACAGATTAGCTAACATTGGCCTGATGAGAAAAGTATCACTGAACCAGATCACCAGCTTAGACCCTACCTGCACACTTACAACTAAAATAAAATCTGTAATTATGAGTGAGTTACCAAGCAGTAACAAGTCACCGTAGGTCAGCTGAGTCATGGTAACCGATGGCATCCTCAGATTGTTACAAATGCACAGTAAAATGTTGTAAGTTTTTCATCTGTGTTTAAATTGCTGTTTTTTAGCATGTGCCTGCACTAAGCTAAGTGCTCATTTGCCATCAGTTAATATAAATCAATCTCAGGTAGCTGAAAACGTTTATGTATGATCTCAAATATTTTTAAAGACTTTAAAACATTACTATTAAATTTTACAGGTTTCTGAGTTTTCCAACAGTATTTTACCTACCTAAATGCTAAGAATCCCAAATAAATTATTTGTTCCTTGTTTTATTAGCCATCTTGTCTAAATTAATTCAGTGAACATTAATATGTCAGATATTCATAAGAACACAAGCAATTTAAATTCACACACTCCTCGCATCTGAAACACTACACTCTCTCTGGATAGCACACACGGTCTTGATTTGAGAGAAAAGTGGTTCTTCTTAGTCTCTGCTTTGTCATATATAAACATGTGAATGCATGCAGATGTTAAAGCTATGGGAAAAGGAGAAGACATAAATGAAAGAAGTGCAGATTTGCAATAAGCATTTTTACCCATGGAGCTGCAAACTGTTTTGTGTTGTCCATTTCTTCCATACATCGATGTTTTTCCTCATGGTTCCATCTCCACTACAACAGAGGTTGTATAGATTTGTGTTATTTATGGGTAAAAGTGATTTCACATCCAAGTAATTTATAGCAGTAAAAAAGTAATAGTCCCTCTCCCACGTTAACTAGTTCTCCAACGCTGTACTGTGTGTTTCTACGATACATTATCTTTGCATTTCAGTATCCCAAGTGCGAGTTCAAAATTGGAAGCTCTTCAGCTGACCCAATCTTAAGTACCCATGGAACAAAAAAATTTCACCTTGACTTAGTATCCCCTTACCTAAGACAATTTCAGGCATTCACCTGTTTTGGAAGTTACTATAAATCATAACTCAAAAAGCGTAACTCAGTAACGCAAAAATTCTAGCACAGCACTTGGTGCAGTTAAATCTCTGTATTGAAAATCATCTGCAAGTTACCTGCAGGGGACGTCACATAAAATCCTGTCATAGAAGAGGACCTCTTTTCTTCCATCAACATCTATTTGTAGGTTAGGAATGCTGGAGGCATCATGATTTACCACCATGATGCATGGACTGTTTAATCTCTTAGCCTGATGAACCAGCAAATAGCAGCGCTTGTTGTCAACATCATTAGCAATAACAAAACCCTCTGGGAACATAAGATAGTGGGAAGATGCTTTACTATTCAACAGCTAAGTAATTTTACATAGTTTATTGTTTTATCTTCAAAGTTGTGTAAACTTTTTACTAGAGATTTTTACTTAAAGGACAGCTTGTGAATAGAGGACCCCTTACTGAACATAACATCAAGCATGTTGAGGTTTAACTGATGTGTCAAATATAGTCTCAAGAGCTCTAGCTTCCATGCAGTTGCAGTAAGACACAACCAATGGCCCTTCAACTTTTCACTCTCAAAGTAAAGCCTTTGCAACAGAGAAAACCTCCACTGCTACCAAAAGCAATCTCTGTACATCAGCAGAGTTCCAGTAGAACACAGGAAGAATCTACTTGCCCCAACTTCACAAATTCTATTTTCTGTGAGCATCAAAAGATTCTTAATCTTAAAAAAAAACCCAAAACAAACCCAAAACTATCATACTATCATGACCATTTTAAGTCTAAAGCAGCCTAATCCAGTGTTCCTGATTTACCTACAAAAATTAAGCTCTAATCACATCTACTGTAGTCTGAACTGTGAGGACATACATATATATAATCCAGCTCTCTCCTTCAAGGCAAGGAAGCCCAGTTTCAAGGAAAAGGTGCAGTACTTCCCATCTCGTATCACTCAACCACTTTGGAAATTAAAGATTTAGTTAAATGCAGTTTACTTATCTCTGATATTAAAAATAATCTTCTACAAGAAAAAATGGAACAAAGTCACAGAAGTATTTTGCAGTTTTTTAAGACTTACTGGGAAAAGGAACATTCATGTCCGCGTGCAACATTTCAATGAGTTGTGCAGTCTTAGATCCAGGTGCAGCACACATATCTAGAATCTACAAACATCAGAGTTAAAAAAAAGCCCTACCTTGTATTATTTAAGTGCTTAAGAAATCTACCATGTGTTCTTGTTTAAATTAAATATTTGGGCACACACTCGCAGAATTATGATTGTTCTCAACATTGGCTTGCAAAAACACGAAGTACAGTTTTGTTCTTTGTATGCTTTATCTCTCAGGGTCTAATATATAAAAAAGACTTTGGTTTGCAGGGAACAAATACATGAGTTGAAAAAAAAAAATTGAATGAGAAATCTGAATACAGATACAGAGAGGTGGCCCTTTTTGACTACCAGTAAGTTACCAGAGATTATCCGATGCAGTTGATTTTATAAAAATCAACTGCTCTCCCTCCCTACACATTTGCATTTTAAAGCAAAAAGATCAGGGCAGCATAAACTGCTTGTTTCTATACCCTGGAAGAAGCACTTGGGAAGTATCTGAACTGCCCTCAGGCAGCAGAACAGAACAGCTCTGACACCAACACCTGATTTCTAGCATATTTCTCTGGGTTCATCACAAAGGTGACCTGTGATCAAGTCATCTGTAGAGTCGCTTTCACAGCAAACTATTTGACAGCTAGTCTTTCCCTCTTGCCTAGTTACAGATTTTCAGAAACATACTACTACCTTCTGGGCTTTTAGCTCCAGTAAAAGTGAGCTGACATCATGCAACAGGATGGAAGATGGCGACAGATCTGCTCAGATCCTCATGTAAACTCCTGGCACGAACAAGAATAAACCAGAAGGCAGACCCCAGAGAAATGCAAAAAGCATTTCCTGAGAGCCCCAGAGAGAGTGTGATAAGCTCTGCCACACAGCAGTAAAACACACTCAGAGAGACCGTGTCATATGTGCTGTTTAAAGTAATAGTTGTGACACTGCTGCTTTCTACTTACTTTTGTAGTTAATGCAAAAGACAATGAAGAATAAGCAAGCCTAAACATGCTCTAGAATTGTCCAGCAAAGTGATGGTTGAGGGAAAATGAAATTGTAAAAAATAGACTAAAAATGAACACAAGTACAGAGGAGCTTGAGAGTCATCAAGCTGATCCTTGTGTAAGACAGGAATCAGTGTGTAAGAAGTGAAGTAAGAACATTCTGGGTAAGCATGAAAAGCAACCTAGAGAGTACTAAGAACAGGGTACTAAGGACCATAAAAGGTCCCCAATGACAACAGCCAAGGCATCAATACAGCAACTATTTGCTGTCTTGTCACAAGAGAGAATAAAGAACCTATTCTGAGTCTGACTTACAAGTGAATTTGTGAACTCTCACATGCTTTTCTGAAAGGTTCTCACTGAAATACAGTCACTAAAGTTAAACATTCAACACAAAAAACGTATACTGCTAGCTTATCATATCCAATGTAAGGTGTGTGCAAAAATATTCTCAGAATTTGTGTTTTACGTTAAGTCGAACAAATTCACTAGCTGTTTAACTCCAGACAAAACTCAGAATGCACATGTGACACATTAGGACTGAATCTATCACTCAATTCATTATTCATTTAAGAGATGAGAAGACCCTGTCTCACATATAATAGCCATCACCCCACTGGGTTGCGGTGAGAACAGATGACAAACTAAAAAGTTATGTATGATAAGTAATGTGAATATAAAAATAGGTATGTACAAACAAGTCTTTAAAACATGTAAGTTAGAAATCTGAACAACTTAAAATTTTAAGATACAGCATGAAAATTTTAAGAAAGTGCACAACATGGCGCTTGAGATAGCAAGGCACTTCTAACTAGCTCATTAACTTAACAGGTTAAGAGAATAATGCAACCTGACAGATTCATTCTGCCAACAAGCACAGAGAATGAAAACATCACTAAGGTCTGAAAAGGAAGTCTGCTACCAGATATCTTCACTCCTACAATCTGCCATTAGAAAATATCAGAGGCATTCCTTAGACACCTCAGCTGAAGTTAGCAACCTATACTCTAGCCACCATCAGCAGCATGTTTCAGCTTGCCCAAATTATTTCACCTAACAGATTTATAGAGCAGAAGTTTGCAACTTCTTCAAAATGCATAGAGTCGTGAAAACTACCTGGTAGAGAACATTATAATTTGGATTTGGAAAACTACCTCTGTTCACGGTGTGATGGATAGAGGAAGTTAAAAACAGTCATCTATCTTAAAAATATTTCATCTTTAAAATATTAATACATAGCTTAGATACAGCTAAATACCTTTACACTTCGAAAGTTAAGATAATGCAACTACTTAAAACCTGTTTTTTAAGGTTATTACATATAGCTGAAAAAGCGGATGTTTTTCTGACGATGTATTTGTGATCCAAACACAGTTGTTTGCGTGCGGAAAGCATAAAACATATGAACACAAACCAAAATTCAGTGCAGATACCAGTGTATCAGCATTGACACCGCCACTGTAATTTGCATCTTTATCAAACTATCTTCCAGGAAAAAATTCTAGTACGCAGTATATTCTAGTTACCTTATGATGAGGGTTAACATTAAGCAGCAGAGGTGGGATCATACTAACAGCCTCCTGACGACTAATATTTCCCTTGAAAGGAAAAAAAAAAAAAATAAAATTCAACAAAACCAATCTCCTTGTTATTCCACAAAAGAATGCATTTGTTTTGCAGTATGTTTTTAAAATGTCTATGTAGTAAAATGATAAAGCAACCAAAACCACACTGTTATAAATTTAGGATTAAGTTTTGTTAGCATTTAACAAATTTAAAAAAAACCCTCAGTATTTCATCCAATTGAAATTTTTGATAATTGCGTATTTACTTCAATGTTGTTAATTCTACAGATGCAGTTTCTGCTCAAAAGAGATGAGAAACTGACAACCAAATGAGAAACATCCATCACTAAAGGTAAGTCTTGCTATGTGCACACACAATTTTTACCAGATTTAAACATCTGTTTTACAACAGTAATTATTTTACAGGGACTTATTTTTACATTCGCAAAAAAAAAAATAAAATTGCTATTTAGTTTAGGAGAAACATTTACAACTGCAGTTAGGTGCCAGAGTCACGGGATGAATCACTGTCAACAGCAACATAAAATCCAGATTGTTCTGAGCTACTCAACTTCTAAGAGAAAAGGTACAGTCTCAGTTTCTCATAATGCACTGCTCAGGATATGAAAGGAAAAAACCCAAGACCTATCCAAAACTTACACATTCTGTCTCGCTAACCAAAAACTGATGAAATTTTTCCAGTTGTGGAGACTTGCGCAAGATTTTTCTACTCAAGTTAGTGTGCCAGGCTAACTCTTCTGGATACCTGGGGGGGAAAAAAAAAAGAGACAGAAAAAGGGTAGTGGCAACAGAAAGACAGAAACCAACTCGCTGGGCTCGATGTCAGCAATACGCAGGGTGCCTTATTTCGCTTCCAGCTCACTTACCAGCTCAGCGACTGCGGCATTTCTACTTTTTGGCCATCTACCTCCAGGTCCTGCAGCTCTCTGAAGTACTTTTCCTTCAAGCAGTGAAGAATCTCTTTGGCGTGGCTACACAGGAGAGAGACCCTCAGATGACGACACACCTTCCCCAGGTAACAAATAGCCTCCGCCGTAAAAACGGCGGCTATTTGCGGGCCCGGGCCCGGCCCGCTCGCCCCGGGGCCCCTACCTTCGGTAGCCGGTGATGCGCAGCGTGGCGGGCAGCGGCTCCCTCAGCGCCGCCATGAAGTCGCCCCACTCGCCAGCGGGCACGATGCCCAGCTCCCGGTAGTACCGCTCGAACAACTCGTTCTCCTTCACGATCTCGGGGTAGCCGCCGGCCCAGCCCTGAAACACGCCATCACCGTCAGCCCCGTGGC
>NW_020799095.1:78029647-78068824 GCF_003259725.1 Athene cunicularia | reverse complement strand
GGCGGGGCGGTCGCCGCCGCCTGGCCCAACCGCCTGCTGCTGGGCTGCTTCGTCGTGCACTACGCGCACAGGTGCGGCTCTTCGGCCCGGGACGGGGGGCGCCTGAGCCGGGGCGCTTGGCAGGGGGACACTTCCTTCCCCCTTCCCCTTCGGATGCTCCCGGCTGGGTAGCGGGGGGTGGCTGGCGGCGGGAGAGGTGCGGTTCGGGGTCAGTCTGGAGCTAAACGCCCGACTAACTTTTTTCTGACTGCAGGGAGCGAGATTCTGCTGTTAATTAATGCTGATTATTAAATATGGTAATCCCTAAAGTATCTTCTGCTTCTTTATGTGAAGGTGTTCAATGTTTTTACACCAAATGGGCAAGCAATCGGGGCAGTGCGGTGCTTGCGGCGTTGGTTTTGCTGCTCCACGGTGTGCAGTGGCGTGCTACGGCGCCTTGCAGAAGCGGCATGGATCAGCCTGCGGCATCGTCCGTACCCTATAGCTGTAGCTCTGGTGGTGATCCCCGCTTAAGCAGTGACTGACTTGATCAGGAAGTTTTAAGGGCACGGTGTTCCAGCAGGGAGAGTTCAACTCTGGATCCTTGATATCACTTTAATACAGTGAAACAGCAGCTAATTTCCAGTTATGTCTTTCAACACAGTGTTCATTTCAGAAGTTTAACTTAATGATCCCTGTAGGCCCTTTCCGATTTAGGGCATTCAGTGGCTCACTAAAGCACTCGAAAGCTGAGGCTGAGTGCCCTGTATTGCCATGCAGTCAACAGTACCTGGGTATTTTATATGGGAGAAAGCAGTTTAGCTGGAGCTTGGGTAAAATTTTTGCTGTTCCCTTCAAGTCATTGACAATAATTACTGACGATACTCCACAAGTAATTTTGCAACCAGCAGCAGTAGTTAGGCTAGTTTCAAGCTGAGTGTGTGGCTGATACACTGTTGTTTCCCAGTGCTTATTGGAAGAGACTGTTGCTTTCGACCAGAAGTATTCCACATCCTCACAATCAAGAAGAATGCAGCATATGGTTGGCTTTGTGGCTGACTGGCTTTGCAAATCCAGCAGTGTGTCTTTACTTCCTCTTTTTGCATTCTTAAGATAAAGAGATTAGCATTGGCATGGGATCTTAACTCATCCTCAATATTTGGGAAAAGCTAAGAAACACAAAGCAAAGGTTTGTTCAGAAAGCTGAGCTGTAGTGCAGTTTCTTTTTTCCAGTTGTTTATTGCTGGACTGAGGGACTGTTCTGTAGGTGAATTTAGACTGGAAGGGATGTCTGTTAGTCAATTCTGTTTGTTGTAATGTAGTGGCTTTAAATATTCATATTAATGAATTGGTAATGCTTTCTTGAAAGTTGTTATGCGTTTGCTTTCTCTGGGAAGGCTCCTCTGAAGCAGTAAGTAGTCCTGGGGTAGCTGGAAAATATGTGGAGGTTGCTCAGGCTTCAGTAAGCCTGCTCCTAAACTATTATAGATTATAATTGAATTGGTAAGTGATTGGAGTTGGCTAGTGACAGGGGGCAGAGCACAGAAACATTCACCTGTTCTTGTTTGGAGCTTGTTTGGGCAGTTGTGGTTTTGTCATGTCTTTAACAGGTGTCATAGGGTAGACCAAGATTATCAAGGGACTTTCAGGGCAAGGAGGAAACTGAGCTCAGTTAAGTAATTTCAAGGGGGTTGGTATTTTCCCTGGAAGTGCTGGTAGATCTGGTATAGGTATTGTGAGACCTGTCTCATTTCAGAAAGCTTGATAATATCACTGAGGATTTGGGAAAAAATGAGGATAAAAACACTATGTGCTTAACGTGTTGCCTTTACTGCTGTTGTTAAAGTAATTGACTTAGATCCAAAGTTCAAAATTTCTGTTAGAAGGGGAGAGAGTGCTGATCTTGTAATTCCAATTAGGCAACAAAATTAACATTTAATTGTTAAAGCAAGAGTGACTGTCTTTCTGAACTAGGATCAAAGACTCCTCAGAATTTGAAAAGCAGGATAATACAGACTATGGATTACAGCTTTGAACGTCAAAAGTGTCTTTTCTGATTAATGAAGCAATTTTTCTTTCCTTGTTCGCTATAGGGCACTCATATTTCCTCTTCTGATCCGGGAAGGAAAACCAACGCCATTTTTCACTTTTGTGCTAGCGCTTCTATTCTGTGTTTACAATGGATACTTGCAAGGCCGAAGCTTAAGCAACTATGCAAAATACCCTTCAGGCTGGTTAAAAGGTCCATGTTTCATTACAGGTGAGTTAAAACGTTATGAGACCACTAGGTGTAGTTTTCCTTTGTCTTCACAGCTTTTTAATTTTTTTATTATAATTTTATAGTGTCTTCAGTCCCATTTTACAGCTTCTCTTATAGCTAATTCTCTTGTTTGTTGTAGCTGGAAGCCTTTTTTTAACCTCTATTATTTCAGAACTGTGAACTGACACCTCTTCCCACAATGTCAATGCTAGATGAGCTGACTGTCATCTTTATTTTTTAACACCAAAGTAAATACGGATCATGTATGGCCATGTGGGGTTTTTTTTTCAGTATATGAACTTGAGGCTTTAAATGAAAGCAGCAGCATACAGTGTTAGAACAAATAAAGCAGATTTTTTTTTAACATAATTATGTAGATTAAACTGAAATCCCTCTTTTCTTGATGTCATAGGTGTATAAGGTTTGTATGCAGTCAAACAGAAGAGAACAAGTTCATGGACTAAAACTCCAGTAAGGGTAGCTGCTAAATACAGAGATAATGCTTCTAATGCCAGAAGACCTGGGTGATAGGATATTTACACATACATGCAAACACATGAACCCACCCACCCTCTTAATGGGAGGGGGCTTTGTCAAAGAACAAAACTGGGGGGTGGAGGAGTTGATCATTTGCTCCTACCAGGAACTGAGGTTACTTCTATACTTGAAGCCATGCATATGACTAAAAGGTAAGTTATTTAGTGACAAAGTATTGTGTTTGCACTGTTTTTTGGTTTGTGAGCATCTACTTTTGCCTACTGTCAAAATGATAGTATAATTTTCCAAGGAAATCCTTATAGAAGGATCTCTTTGATCTGAAGATAAACGAGAATATTTTACCTTGTTGCAGAATCATCTAGGTTGGAAGAGACCTTGAAAATCATGTAGTCCAGCCATTAATCTAACACTGACCCTTCTCAACTACACCGTATCTCTCAGCACTATGTCAGCCCGACTCTTAAACACCTCCAGGGGTGGGGACTCCACCACTACCCTTGGCAGCTCATTTCAATGCCCAATAACCCATTATGTAAAGAAATACTTCCTAATATCTAGTCTAAACCATCCCCAGAGCAATTTGAGGCCATTACCTCTTGTCCTATTGCTTTTTACTTGGTTACAGAGACTCATCCCCAGCTCTCTGCACCCTCCTTTCAGGTAGCTGTAGAGGGCGATGAGGTCTCCCCTCAGCCTCCTCTTCTCCAGACTAAACACCCCCGGTTCCCTCAGCCGCTCCCCGTATGACCTGTGCTCCAGACCCTGCACCAGATTCGTTGCCCTTCTCTGGACATGCTTGAGTCATTCCATGTCCTTTTTGTAGTGAGGGGCCCAAAACTGAACACAGGAATCGAGGTGTGGCCTCACCAGTGCCGAGTACAAGGGTCAGATCCCTTCCCTGTCCCTGCTGGCCACGCTATTGCTGACACAAGCCAGGATGCCATTGGCCTTCTTGGCCACCTGGGCACACTGCTGGCTCCTGTTCAGCCAGCTGTCAATCAACCCCCCCAGGTCCCTCTCTGACAGGCAGCTCTCCAGCCATTCCTCCCCAAGCCTGTAGCGCTGCTGGGGGTTGTTGTGGCCCAAGGGCAGCCCCCGGCATTTGGCCTTATTGAAACTCCTCCAGTTGGCCTCAGCCCATGGCTCCAGCCTGTCCAGGTCTCTCTGCAGAGCCTCCCTACCCTCGAGCAGATCAACACTCCCACCCAACCTGGTGTCATCTCCAAACTGACTGAGGGTGCACTCAATCCCCTTGTCTAGATCATCAATAAAGATTTTAAACAGGAGTGGCCCCAAAACTGAGCCCTGGGGAATACCACTGCTGACCAGCTGCTGACTGGATTTAACTCCCTTCACCACAATTCTTTGGGCCCAACCATCCAGCCAGTTTTTTTACCCAGCAAAGCACGTGCCCATTCAAGCCACAAGCAGCCGGTTTCGCCAGGAGAATGCTGTTGGGAATGGTGTCAAAGGACTTACTAAGGTCAAGGTAGACAACATCCACAGCCTTTCCCTCATCCAATAAGCAGGTCGCCCTGTTGTAGAAGGAGATCAGGTTTGTCAAGCGGGATCTGCCTTTCATAAACCCATGCTGACTGGGCCTGATCACCTGGTTGTCCCACATGTGTTGTGTGATGGTACTCAGATGAGGTGCTTCATCAGCTTCCTGGGCACTGAAGTCAAGCTGACAGGCCTGTAATTTCCCCGATCATCCTTCAGACCTTTCTTACACATTAGCCAATTTCCAATCTGTCGAGACCTCTCCAGTCAGCCAGGACTGCTCGTAAATGATGGAAAGCGGCTTGGCAAGCACCCCAGCCAGCTCCTTCAGCACCCTTGGGTGTATCCCATCTGGTCCCATAGACTTGTGTGTGTCTGTGTGATGCAGCAGGTCACTGACTGTCTCCTCCTGGATTGTGGGGGGAGTCGTTCTCCCAGTCTCTGTCTTCTGGCTGAGGAATCTGGGTTCCCTCAGCACAACTAATCTTGTTATTAAAGACAGGCAAAGAAGGCATTAAGCACCTCAGCCTTCTCCTCATTGCTTGTTACCATGTTTTCTCCTGCATCTAGCAGGGGATGGAGGCTCTCCCTGGTCTTTTTTGTGCTGTTGAAGTACTTATAGAAAATTTCTTTTCATCTTTCACTGCTGAAGTCAGATTAATTTCTAGCTGGGCTTTAGACCTCCTGATTTCTGCCCTGCATAGCCTTACAACCTCTTTGTAATCACTGTGTGTGGCTACAGCCCCTTCTTCCAAAGGCTGTAAACTCTCATTTTCTCCTGGAATTGCAGTAAAAGCTCCATGTTTAGCCAGGGTGGTCTTCTCTGCTGCTGGCTTCTCTTACAGCACCTGGGGATAGCCTGCTTCTGTGCCATTAAGACTTTTTTCTTAAAGAGCACCCAGCCTTCCTGGACCCCTATACCTTTAAGTACCGTCTCCCAAGGGATCCTGTCAAGCAGGTGCATAAACCAGACAAAGTCAGCCCTTGGGAAGTCCAGGAAGTCAGTTCTGTTGCCCCTTCTTCTGGCATCTCTAAGAATAGGTAATTCTGTTATTTCATGATTGTTGTGCCCTAGTCAGCCTCCAACTGCCACATCATCCACCAGTCCTCCTCTGTTCAGAAAGAGGAGATCCAGCAGGGCACCTTCTCTAGTCGGTTCTCTCACCACCTGCATCAGGAAGTTGTCTCCCACACATTCCAGGAATCTCTGGAACTGGTCCTGCTCTGCTGTGTTGTATTTCCAGCAAATTTCTGGGAAGTTAAAGTCACCCACAAGAACAAGTGCAAGCGATTGTGAGATTTCTTCTAAATGCCTATAGCATATTTCATCCATCTCTCTGTCCTGGTTGGGTGGCCTGTAGTAGATTCCTACAACATCTGACCTGTTGGCCTTCCCCCAGTTCTAATTGAAAGACATTCCACCCTGTCTTCACTACACCTGTGCTCAAAGTAATCATAATAATCCCTAACATACAGCGACACCCCATTGCATCTCCTTCTTTGTCAATCCTTTCTAAAGAGCTTGTAGCCATCAACTGGCACACTACAGTCATGGGTGACATCCCACCATGTTTCTGTAATAGCCACCACATCATAGTTTTCCTGTTTCATCATGGCTTCAAGCTCCTCCTGTTTGTTACCCATGTTGTGTGTATTGGTATAGATGCTCTTCAGATGGGCTGATGTCCCCAGCACCTCTTTGCATTTAGAGGTCCTAATTTCAGCCTGATCTTTCACAGGTTTACCACAGTTACTGAACCATCCATATCCCTTGTATCTCTGTTGTGCTTCATGTCTCCAGCCCTTGCCTCCACTGAGATGGCAGGGTGAGGGTTGTCACTGGCACACCATCCCACAAACTGTGGTAATCTACCCTATGGCTTATGTCTGGCAGTTCCAGTTTTGTCCCCTTCCCCCTTCAAATCTAGTTTAAAGCTCTCTCAGTGAGCCCAGCTAACTCCTGCCCCAAGATCCTTTTCCCCCTCTAGGACAAGTGCATCCCATTTAATGCCAAAAGGTCTGGCATCCTGTATACTAACCTGTGACTGAAGAATCCAAAGCCCTGCCTGTAACACCAGTCTCAGAGCCACAAGTTCATCTGTTGTCTTCTCCTGTAATTTTCCTTATCCATCCCTGCAACTGAAGGGATGGAGGAGAACACAGTTTGTGCCCCTAACCCCTTAACCAGTTTCCCCAAGGCTCTGAATGTCTCTCCATTGATTTTGGACTTCTGGTAATATCATCACTACCCACCTGAAAAACCAAGAGAGGTCTCACTAGAGTGGGGAGTTTTATCGTGAGATACCCAGGCCCCAGGGAGGCAGCAGACTTCCCTATGAAGCAGGTCTGGTTTGCACATTAGGCCTTCAACACCCCTCAGAGTAGAGTCACCCACTACAATGACCCTTCTGGGGTTCTTTTTAGAATTGGTTTTAATACATGGTCTAGGGTGACCTAGCCTTGGTGGACCTTCATCTTCTTCCTTTTTTGATTCATTTTCTTCATTTATAAGTTCCAGGGCCCCATATCTGTTGAGAGGGGGCACCAAGGAAGGTGAAGGAGGTCTGGAGGGGATTTTCCTGCCTCTCTGAGCAAGGCTCTGTTTCCAGTCTCCCCCATCTCAGGTCCCCTCCTTCTGCCTGGTAGCAAGAGCACCGGTGAGTGATCGCCTGCCTCTTGGAGATTCCATTTGTTCCTTTTGCTTCTGGGGTGCTAAGGTGCTACTCCACCAATTAATTTCCTTTTCACACTCCCTAATACTTCTTAATCTTTCAACCACTTCTTTGAGGTCAGCCACAAGACTGAGCAGGTCATCCAGCTGATTGCAGCACACACAGGTGCTGTCACTGCCACTGCTGCCCTCCAGCAGAATTGACAGGCTCAAGCTTTCCCTGCAGCCAGGGACCTGGACCTCTGCATGTTTGCATGGAATCTCTGTCTGGGTCACCAGGTTCCTTCTGGTGATTGTTTTGACCTGAGTGGAGACTATAGCTCAGTCTGCTTGTGGAGGACGACAGGATGAGTACTAGGTAAGATAAGCTCTAGAGCCAGGAGAGGGGCTATGCCGTGTCTGCATGCCTTACCTGCCGTGCAAATTTCTGACACACTACACCCTTCTGACACGTTACACCCTTTTCATAAGCTCCCCGGAGGATGTTTCTGTACGTGAGGGGTATTGGGCGTCGTCGCTCTACTCATCACCCACACTGAGTCCCCTCTGCCCTGGTTAGCAGCTCACTCTTCCCACTCAGGGTGGAGGCGGCTTGAGGCACTCCCTATTCCCCTTTGTCAGTCAAAGGCAGAATACTGCACTGTGTGGATCCTTGATCTGACCTAGTACCATTCTTGTTATTCTGGAGCCAGAGCAAGTTAGTGTTTCTCCCAGGTTTCTCAAGCTTTTTACAGCAAGAATAAGAAGTTTTTTCTCTTTATTACAGTGTTATTGCAGATGACAATAGAAGACTACTGGGCTAAATGGTGTCATGACTATAAGATTGAAGAAATTTAAATTGAAATAGAAATCTCTTGCCAAGATTAGGAGGCAGTACTGTTTGTGCTTTAAAAATGGAGAAATTGAGGTAAAGGGAATGACTTCAGTGGGCGTTAGGCACTTGGATACACTTGGAGTTCTCTTGGTAATTTTTAATTCTAGTCTCCTTAAACTTGGATCCAGTAGAAGCCTGATTAAAAGATCCATTGATCAAAACTGTTGAAGACTGATGCAATGCAGGCTTTGTTTCCTAGTTTAGCACCTTAATCAAAAGATATCTCAATACAGTGCTGTAAATGATGAATCAGGAGCCATGTTCTAGTTCTTCAGAAGCATCTGGCTGTGTCTTTAAGCCTCTGTTTAAAATGACTGGGGAAAAAATGGAGTAGAAGATTAGGAAATAACAATAGCAAGAAATCATATTTGCTGAGGGCTAACAAGATATTTTTTCAATCGGTATGAAGTTATATGTGGAAGAGAAATGGGAGATTGTCTGCAAGTAGCAGCCAAACAAGATTGTGTAGTTGGAAGCTGAAATGAGATAAATTTGCAGTGAAGACAGAAATTTTGAGAAGTGAAACTGATTAACCATCGTGATCAGAAGTTTTAAACAACTGATGTTCTATCTGTGGAGGCTTAGTATACACACTGACTATGTTTTCAGATGTTTAGGACTTAGTTCTGGGAAAGCAATAGCTTTTACCTATACAAGCAATTGATTTGGAGCATCAGTACAGTTCTGATGTGGTTCCCTCATAGTTTCTCTGGACTGTGTGTTGGTTTAGTTCAGAGCAGTGAATTCATCTCTTTTCAGAGGAAATGGAAATGCTCTGCTTCAAATGCAGTACAACCCTTGATAAAACCATGAGCTTGCAAACCAGTGGGGGAACAGCTTCATAATCTTTGAGCATGTACCTTACACATGTGTGCCAGTACACAACTTGTGAACTTACCAAGACTAGCCATGATACCCTGAAGTGGTGAATGCTACGAAGAGGGGCATATGCACCTGTGTGATTCATCCTTGTGTTCTTTCTAATGTCTGCACTTCTAGTTGGAAACTCCTTTCTTCCTTTGCTTTCTTGAGCTTCATCAAACCCTTTGGAGTCTGCCAAATGTCTTTTCTTACTCCTTTAAATCCCCATTCAGCTACTTCCTTCTAATGTTGATGGCTAACCCTTCTCTGCATCAGAACACTTTGAAGCAGCTCTGTGAAGAAAAGCAGTACCTGTGACTCAGAAGGTGCAGATGACAGAACATCAGCACGTAGTTTGTTGTGTGAGGCTTTTTATCTGGCAATCAGGCAACCAAGCACACATGCCACCTTGGCTCTCTACACAGAACGGACATGTAGGAGAGCATGGGCATTGTCCGTATCTGGATATGGTATCCTGACCAAGGGGTGTGTGTTATTCAGTATCTCTCCTTATATCTACAGGCATCCGGATGCTCCAGATGATCCAGATGTGCCTTCTTGGAATAACTAACCATACAATCGAAGATGAGGCACTGGTTCACCTGATGTGTCTACTAGGCACTTTCAGCGCAGGTGTAGCAACTGGCCTCCTGCTGTTTCTGTGCAGCATATTGCACTGCATATTGTTGAAACCCGGGGTGGGGAGGTAAACCAGACAGCAGCTACCATACTGTCACTCTGAAAGAACCAGCAGAAGGTCTTTTTGTGTGAGATTCTGTATGGATGAGGGTGAAGAGGGCACTGGTGCAACAACACACACACACGCTCTTCTGTTGCACTGGATATTTGATAACATAGACCTAGTTACTGTTGTTCTTGTGCAAGTGTTCTCCTATTAGGAACCCAGGCCTTAATCTCCAGATTTATCCTGATGAAGGGCAAAAGCCTCTTGAGTTTAATAGTCTCGTGAGGTCCTCATGTTGTGTGGTGTATCCTGTGGTTCTGAGAATATGCTGGAGTACACTGTGGCTCCCTTCTTGTCTACGTGGCAAATGCCATTATATACCTGATCATGGTATATAATCAGCTCTTGGCTCTGTAGAGTGCAGTCCTAGGATTTGGCAATGGTGAGGATCTAAGGATGAGGACAGTGAAGTACAGTGCCCAGAGTATGGGCACAGGGAATGTGGTTATGCAGTACTTCTGGGGAAGGTGGATCTTCAGATTGAGGCAGGGTGCTGTGAAAATAGCCTACATTCATTGGCTTGTTGTCCATGCAGAGAGATTTAATTTTTTCCGTCTTACATTTGGTGGTTTTCAAGTAGGAGGGATTAAAATGCACAGAATCAAACTGACCTATAGTAATCGTTCACTCAATGCAAGCGCCAGTCTTTTTGCATAATCTGATTATTGGTATCTACAAACAGATACCAATACAGAAAACACAGGTAACATTCTCCAAAAGTACAGTGGCATTTCAGAGAAACCAAAGGGTCTCTAATGTCCTCCCTTGAGAAAGTATAATTTCTGGAAAGAATACTAAACTTCTAACTTTCAATATAGGTTTTTCCTCATGCTGAAACTGAAGTAAATTAGTATAAATATTAAGTAGAATGAATCTGTGTACTTGTTAAGAAATTTCCTTTCAAATTATTGTATGGATAGAGAAAATGACTGACTTAGTTATAGGAATAACATGCCTTGTTTGCCAAGGTAGACTCAATCTTTTCTGGCAACTAGCAAAGGGATACATAATTAATTACTAATGGCAAGAGAAACAAACTTCTTGTTGCTGGATGCAGTGTGGATTCAGTATTCTCTGATAGAGATTGGATAGAGATCTGTTTTGAAGGAAAAAAGTTAAAATTACCTGGTTTCCTAGAAGCAGAATTCAACAGCATTTGAATTATTCCTCCTTGAATTATAATATTGAATTATATCCTGTGTATTTGAATGATGTCATTATATGATTTGTTATGTAAATTCCTCATTACATTGATCTAATCTATCTCATGATGATGTAATTACATTGAATATGTAGTTGAAAGGATTATGGTAAAATTTTACTACAAAAGATATTTAACATATGACATCTATGGACTGTTTGGAAATTAATTGCCAATTTCAACATGTATGTTTGAAGTGGCATATCTCATCTCAGAATAAAATTTATTAATCAAAATAAAAACCATTAGAATTAACACATTTTTTGCCAATGCGAAACAAGCATATTTATTCTGGTTGCATAAAATTCTGGACTTCTGGAGGCGATGAAGTCATCGAAGGCAGTTTCAGCCTCCTCTTGGTTTCTGAAGCATCTCCTGCACAGGAAGCTCTCGAGATGCTTGAAGAAGTGATAGTTGGTGGGCGAGAAGTCTGGTGAATATGGTGGATGAGGCAGAGTTTTGTAGCCCGGCTTGTTCAACTGTTGCAGCGTCAAAAGTGTAACATGTCACTGCGCGTTATCGTGGAGAAGGATTGGACCCTTTCTGTTGACCAGTGCTGGGCGCAGCCGTTGAAGTTTCTGGTGCATTTCATTGATTTGCTGGACGTACTTCTCTGCCGTGATTGTTTCACTCAGATTCAGGAAGCTGTGATGGATTAAACCAGCAGCAGACCACCAGACAGTCAGCATGACTTTTTGGTGCAGGTTCAGCTTTGGGAAGTGCTGCAGAGCTTCATCGCGGTCCAACCGCTGAGCCGATTGTCGCCGGTTATTGTAGAGCATCCATTCCTCGTCACACGTCACAATACAGTTGAGAAACAGGTCGTTCTGGTTGCAAAAAAGAAGCACCGATGACACTTCAAAACAGCAATTTCTGTGATTCTCATTCAGTTCGTGTGGCACTCATTTGTCAAGCTGCTTTGACTTTCCATTCTTCAGATGCTCAGAAACAGTTGATATGCTTACTCTGAGTTCTTTTGCAAGTTCTCGAACAGTTGTGTGTGTATCTGCTTCCACCAGAGCCTTCAATTCATTGTTGTCAATAGCAGAAGGACGTCCGCGACCTTCTTGATCTTCAGGGTTGAAATCACCATGTCGAAATTTTTGGAACCAAAGTCACACTGTCTGTTCGTTAACACTTCCCTGGCCATATACCTCATTGATGTTTCGAGCAGCTTGCGCTGCATTACCTCCAGGTTTGAACTCGTAGAAGCAGATCTGTCGAAATTGCTGTTTTGACATCTGAACTTCAAACCTCCAAAATTTGTCAGAAACACAGTTTATATTATAATTCAATTATACAGCGTGAAAGTTCATAACATGAGCTTTTCAAAAATATATAACAGTACACCAGTCAAGAAGGTACTATTCCTGAAACATATACAATGAAAATCGCATTACAAAATGGAAATTAATTTCCAAACAGCATATACATACCTTGATTGCTAATGGACATTTGCTGCACTGTGCTGTATGAACAAAAGATAAAGAAACATGCTTGTTCACAAGACTAAATTCTGCTACTAGTTTTGTAATGCAAGAAGATTGTAACAAGCTAATCAAACAACATTGTTTATGTAGGTAAATAAGGAGAGAGCTTTTGCACAGAAACCTCAATTTCTCTGCAGAGCAGTCATTTCCTCCTAGTCCATGTGGAAGCAGACAGCTAGGTCCTTTAGGTAAATGCAGCCTACAAGGGATTGAGAGAAGAAAGCTGCCTATCTAACAGCTTGTTTGAGAGGCAAGGTCTGCTTACAGCAAGGTCCATTTACATTGTAGCTTCGCTTTGAAACGTAGCCTAAGTCTTGGTAAAGTATGCTCTGACAACCTACTAGTCTTGCAACATGGCCTTATTCATCTTGATATCCATTTAGTTTCTTTGCTGAGATGGTCATACTACTGTGTTTCTCTGTATTGAAAGAGAGCCATCTGAAGGACTCAAGTTATGGGTGCAAAAAGGCAAAGCTTTCTTTATCTGGTGTGTGAAGTGACTTAATTCTAGAAGCATATCACTGGCGTTTTCTTGGAAATTAAAAAAAAAAAATATCAGTAACTTTTGGAGGTGTATTCAAAACAATACAATGAATCTACCCTCAAAACTGAACCTTGTCTGCTCCTAGGTACAAAGAATGCTGCCTTCAAAAGAAAGTAACATTTATAAAATGTAGCCAAAGACAACATGGAAGGGTGAAAATGCTGAATTTTGTCCTAAATGCCTTTTGATTTATCCCATGCAGTTATGGCAACAAGACATAAGGATGCAGAATGTGGCATTAATCTCTGTTGGTATGAAAGCTTCATATAAATGGTTAAACCATTTTGCTGAATGACACAAGTAAATGATGTATGAATTCCTTCACAATTTTATTATTCCTTTTTGTCATGGCTTGAGCCCAGAGGGCAACTGAACACCATGTAATCGTTCACTCACCCCTTTCTCCACCAGCGCTGGGAAGGAGGAAAAATGAAACAGAAGGCTGAGGAATGGAGATAAGGATAGGGAGGGGGTTGCTCACCCATTAACTGTCACAGGTAAAAGGCAGGCTTATTAGGGGAAGAATAAAAAAGGATATCACTTACATTCAAAACACTAATGATAATGACACTTAAGAGACAGAATGGGACAGTGAGAAGCGTTATCATATCTTAAAAACACCTCCCCCCGCCCTTCCCTTCTTCCCCATGCTCAGTTTTTTTCCCGGTATCTCTACCTACTTTCCGCCACAGGGCAAGGGATGGGGTGTGCAGTCACTCCACTGCTTCTCCCTCCAAGGTGGGGGGAAGCATCTTCTGCATTCCTCCCCCTGCTCTACCTGGCATTCCTCTCACGGCAGGCAGTCCTCCACAAACTCTGCCATGAGTCCTCCCCATGGATGGATACTTCTCAAGATGCTCTGCCGTGGGTCACCTCCATGTGTTGCAGTCCTCCCAGCACCAAACTACAACAGTGGGGGCTGCTGCTTCCCACAGAGTCCTGGGGGTCCTCCACAGGCCACAGGTGAATCTGCTCCTCTGGTGACCTCCATGGGTGGCAGGGGCGGCCCTGATGTCACCACAGGATACAGGGGGGCTCTGCTTTGCTGCACCTCCCCCGCTTCCTCCACTTTCCTTCCACTGACCTCGGTGTTCTCATAAGGTGTCCTTCTTGTAACTTGTCCTCAAAGTCCCAACCCATTCCCAGGTTCTCCGTCTTAAATACATTATCGCAGAGGCACAGCCACTGTTTCTAATTGGCTCGGCCTTGGCCAGAGGTGGGTCCGACTTGGAGCTGGGGGAACTCTCAAGAATCTTCTCAAAGGGGCCCTCTGAAGTACCCCCCTTCCCTGCTACCAAAAACCTCCACCACACAAACCCAGAACACTTTTACTGCACAGAAGTCTGCTGTGGAAACTCTGATACACTGTCAGTTTAAAAAAAAAAAAAAAAAAAAAAAAAGAGGAGGACTAAGATGTGTCCCTCTGGCAGGAATGAGAATGGCTGTTGAACAGTGCTTAAAATTTTAGTGTGTTTGGTTTTCTGTGTGGAATTGAGGGAAATACACACATTACATCTTTATGTATGTGCATGCATACATTTATGTAAGTCTAGCAACATAAGAATAAATTTTATAGTACTGTTCCTGTCTAGAGACCTGTTGATTGCTGTGAGCAATGCTGACTGAAGAGCTCAGTGTGGAACTGGGATTGTGCAGGATGTCACCAGAATTGTTTATACTGCTTACGTTGCTACTGCTTTGAGATAATGTGATATATGACTGCAGTTTCTTTTCTGAACAAGCACTTTGGCTTGGTATATTAAAGATATATTTTAACTATTTCTCTTCAGGTTTTATAGGATGGTTGACTGGCATGGCAGTCAATATTCATTCTGATCACATTCTCAGAAATCTGAGAAGACCAGGGGAAACTGGTTACAAGATACCGAGAGGTGAGTAAAAATGTTACAGAAATTTATATAACAAAAGAAGCATCTTGTGTGAGAAGTGGAGAGCTGGGACTGTTCAGCCTGGAGCGGGGAATGATTAGGGAGATCTTATCGGTACGTGATGGGAGGGAATGAAGAAGAGGGAGCCAGGCTCTTCTCAGTTGTGCCCAGTGACAGGACCAGAGGCACTGGGCACAAAATTCAAACACATGAAATTACATCTAAACACATTTTTTCCTGTGAGGGTGATCAAATACTGGAACAGGTTGCTCAGAGAGGTTGTGGAGTGTCCATTTCTAGAGGTACTCAAAACTGGACTGGATATGGTCCTGGGCAACCTGCTTAAGCCAGAAGGGGTTGGACTAGATGATCTCAAGAGGTCCTTCCACCCTAAAATGATTCTGCAAAGATGACCTTCTAAAGCTTGGTGTATTTTATAATAATTCATGATACAAGAGGAAACTGGAAATGGAAGTTTGTTTTCTATCTTGGGAAGTGATTTCATAGTGTGGGAAACATTCTAGTTTTTTTCATCTTAAGCCAAATATTCCAAGGGATCTGTTTCATGATATTGCGTGGCTTGTGCAAGTCTTTGAATTTCTTAACCAACTTTGGCTGTACCACTTTAAAAAGTGGTAAAAATGTGACATAGCATTCTACAACTTTTATGAGAAAGACCACTTAAATTATAATCCCAGTGTGGGGGCAGGAGGGGAGGGCAGAAAGTACTCAGCAACTGTGACTGGCCCATCTTATGTTGTCCCACATATGAAGAGGGAGAGATCTTAGGTAACTGGAGAGCAATAACTACTGCAGTAGGGGAGACACAGGGAAAAGAGGACAGAAATCCAAAGGAAGTTAGGCATTATAAATGCTGGCTTTCATGGGAAAATGGAGAATAAAAAAGGACTTTTTACGGAGCCTATTGAAGTGTTAACGTTTATTGACACTTTTGGAAACTCTTCTGGGTATTTTACACTCAGTGAGAGTAGACGAATAATAGTTGCCTCTGAATTCTGCTGTTTCTCTAAGTTTTTCCTTTAGTTGTTTCTATCTTGGGTTTTAGTGAGATTTTAAAAAATTAAACAGAGAACTAGGTATACAAGGTAGTAGACTGTTATTTTTCACCAGGAAGGTAACTGTAAAATTTTAATAAATGTAAATCCAAGTGTCCATGTAAAAAATGAATATGAACATACTGTACTATACTCAGTGTACAAAAAAGTTCCGAAGAAAATAAGATGTTATTTGCTGCATGATCAGGAGGAGTTGCTCTGTTTGATATTGCTTATCCAGTTTAAGTGCTAGAATTCTGCTTCTCTTTTGTCACAAAACCGAAGTCATTAAATTAAAGCAAGGTCAAAACATGTCCTTTATTACACTTGGCAGATACTTGTTTGTTTAGTCCCACTGGTAAAGCACATACTGAGATGTTATCAAATTGTACACTAACTTTGGAATTAGGGTGAAAGCTCTTATTTTATAAAATTCCCAGCAGGTGAGTACTGATTGTTTATGCATAATTGGCCGTAAAACACATTTAATGCAGATGGCCAATTACTTCTTCAACTGAGTGTCAAGGCTGAAGCACTTGACCTGAGAGGGAATTGAGAACAAAAGGGCAACACATTTTAAGCTAGAGTATAAATATGGAACTTTAATTCATAATAATAATATTCATAATTAAGTTAATTTCTAAATACTTAAAGAAATTAAACATTGTATGCTGACTAACCCTATGAGTATTTTCTGAGACTCTTGAAGGGGAGCATATTTTCTGTTTTTATATATTTTAAAAAAGGTTTAATTTATGATCAAAGAGCCAGTTTGATATCATTGTTAAGTAATTATTTACAGAGGCATGAACTCACTTCTGGTACTGGTAAATCTGCTTTTCTTTCATGAGTTAAAGAGGAAAAATGGAGGTGGAGAAGGTCTGTCTTAGCATGAGGTCTGAAGGATCCTTCATAGTACAACTTGAACTGAAAAACACTGCCTCCATTGCCTTTAAAAACTATATAGAGACATTAATGATATAGCTCTTACTTGACTTAAAGTAGAAGATAACATTGGTGATCTTGATTAAGGTGCTTTTAAAATAACTCTGTCCTGCTTTTAGGAGGAATGTTTGAGTATGTCAGTGGAGCCAACTTTTTTGGAGAGATCTTGGAATGGTTTGGTTTTGCCCTTGCCTGCTGCACCACTGAAAGCCTTGCATTTGCGTTGTGTACGCTCTTCATCTTGGGTTCAAGGGCAAAGCAACACCACCAGTAAGTGTTTGTGTCTTATAATTTCTGTTGTCTCTATGCCACATTTTCATTTCAAAAATTATGTCTCATCCCATAAGGATGTTGCAGAGCAAGTCTTGTAAAAGACTCTGCTACTGCAGTGGAGAAAATGATAGAGACCAATCTGAGTAGCATTAAGCACTGCAGAATTTCAGTGGGATAGTACTGATCATAAACACACGCAATGTACAATGAGGAGGTCAAAATAATGTTTAAATGAACATAGTTAATCCTAGATCTCTAAAGATTATAGATGAGTTTAGGAAAATTGCCATAATTGATCATATACTATCCTTTGTGACTCAAACTTGTTTCTATAATGTTAAAATTTTGGAAATCACTCTAAAGTTTTCTGTAACAAGCACACTTTAGAGCCAAGTCTATATCATATTGTCTATAATCAAGTGTATAGACAATATGAAGAGTTCTGGTAGATGATATTTAATAAAGTCTTGGCTCTGTAATTAAAGAATCTGACTACTAGTGTACTGTATTCATAATGTGGCTTTCCTGCTAACAGAAGGATCGTAGTTTGAGAAGAATTGTTTCTTGAAATGATTCCCTTTAAAGAATAGCATGTTTAAAATAATTTGAACACCTTCATCTTATTTTGGTTATTTTTGGTTTCCTGCTTTTGTTCTTATGCTGAAACTTTGTGTCATAAGAGGAAATAAACATAAACTTATGGAGAAAATAGACTGAAAAAAATGCCATTGCTAACAGCCTGTCAAGGCAGCCATGGCTATGTGGAGTCTTGAAAACCTCCAGGAATGGAGGTTTTCCTGCACCTTGTTTGTGGGCTGTTCCATGTGTGTATTACCCTCACAGTGAACAAGTTTTTCCTACTATCCAACCTGAACCTTCCAAGCCTGTTGCCTGTGACCATCTCTCATTATTTTACCACCTGCTATTAGTAAGCAGAGTTGCAGAATATCTTAGTTTGAGAAGGAGCATCTGAAGGTTGTTCTGTCCAGTCATCTGGTGTGACCTGCTCCAACCAGGGCTAACCACAAGGCTATAGCTGGTTGCCCAGGGCCTCATCCAGTTGAGTTCTGAGTGTCTCCAAGGGTGGAGACTTCAGCATATCTCTGGCAAAGCACTGGAACAGAATTTTTCTTATTCTTATGGGATAGGTTTTTTTCCTTATGTCCAGTTGGAATTTTCCATGTTGCAACTTCTATCCCCTGCCACTTGTCCACTTGCTGCGCACCTCTAGGAAAGGGTACGGCTCTGCCTTCCCTCTAATATTGCTGTAGGTAGTGGAAGACTGCAATTAGATCTGCCCCTTAACTTCTCTTCCAGGTTAAACAAGGCTAGTTCCCTCAACCTCTCTTACATGTTCCAGGTCTGCAGTCATCTTAATGACCATCTGCTGGATTACTCACCAGTTGGTGGACATCTCTATTGCACCAGAAGCCAAATACTGGAGGCAGTAATGCAGATGCAGGCTCTCAGCTGCTGAACAGTGGAGAATAATAAGCACCTCCCTTGACATGGTGGCTCTATACTTGTTAAAGCAGGCAAATATGCCGTTAGCCTTCATGATTGCTGGGATCCATTACTGACATGTTCAACTTGTCCACCAGGATGTCCATGTCATGGAATCATAGAATGGTTTGGGTTGGAAGGGACCTTAAAGATCATCTAGTTCCAATTCCTCTGTCACGGGCAGGGACACCTTCCACTAGACCAGGTTGCTCAAAGCCCCGTCCAGCCTGGCTTTGAACACTTCCAGAGAGGGGGCAGCAACAGATTCTCTGGGCAACCTGTTCCACTGTTTCACCACCCTCACAGGAAAGAATTTCTTCCTTAGATTTAATTTAAATCTACCTTTCCATCTTTCCTATAGGCCCCCTTTAAGTACTGGAATGCCACTATAGGGGGCCTTCTCTAGGCTTGAACAATGCCAACTCTCTCAGCCTGCCCTCATAAGAAAGGTGCTCCAGCCCCCTGATCATCTTTGTGGCCTCCTCTGGACCCATTTGAACAAGTCCATGTGCTGCTTATCTTGGGGGCCCCAGAGCTGGACACAGTACATCAGGTGGGATCTCACAAAAGCAGAGTAGAGGGGGAGAATCACCTCCCTTGACCTGCTGGCCACACTTCATTTGGTGCAGCCCAGGACACAGCTGGCTTTCTGGGATGTGAGTGCACATTGTCAGCTCATAGTCAGTTTTTTCTCCACTAATACTCCCAAGTCCTTCTCAAGGCTGCTCTCAATCCACTCATTGACCATCCTGTATTTGTGCTTGGGATTGACCCATGTGCAGGACCTTGCACTTGGTCTTGTGGAACTTCATGAGGTTTGTATGGGCCCACCTCTCAAATCTGTCCAGGTCCCTCTGGATGGCACATTCCTTCCCTCCAGCACACTGATCGCACCACACAGTTTGGTGTCATTGGCCAACTTACTGAGGGTGCACTCAATCCCATTGTCCATGTCACCAACAAAGATGTTAAACATACTGGTCCCAACACCAACCCCTGAGGAACACCACTTGTCACTGCTCCCTACTTAGACATTGAGTCATTGACCGCAACTCTTTGAGTGTGACCGTCCAGCCAATTCCTTACCCACTGAGTGGTCCATCCATCAAATCCACATCTCTCCAATTTAGAGACAAGGATATTATGTGAAACAGTGTCAGATGCCTTGCACAAGTTCCAGTAGATGATGTCAATTTCTCTTCTCTTATCCACTGATGCTGTAACCCTGTTGTAGAAGGCCACCCAGTTGTCAGGCATTATTTGCCCTCGGTGAAGCTATGTTGGTTGTCACCAGTCACCTCCTTATTTTCCATGTGCCCTAGCACAGTTTCCAGGAGGGTCTGCTCCATGATCTTGCCAGGCACAGAGATAAGACTGACTGACTTAAGTTCTTTGGGTCCTCTTTATTTCCCTTTTTAAAATGGGGGTTGTGTTACCCCTTTTCTAGTCAGCGAGAATGTTGCTGGACTGCCATGACTTCTCAAATATGGTGGATAGTGGCTTAGCAACTTCATCCACCAGTTCTCTCAGGACCCATAGAGTACTTATGTGCAGAGCTGCTATCTAGACACTCAGACTCTGGCCTGCACTTTTGCATGGAGCTGTTGCATTTCAGCTGCAGGAGTTTGCATTTCATTCATAATTTTGCTCCATTGTCTTAAATAACTCCCCTTCTAGTACCTGTAGACAGCAATAAGAGGGCCCCTTTGTCTCCCTCACCAGATTAAGCAAGGAAAGGTTCCTCAATCTCTCCTTTATATTACATTCTTCAGGCTCAAATTTCATGGTTAGTTTCTGTCTATCTTAAGCCTTGACAGCATTCTGTCAGAGCTCTTGACTTACAAAGCATTATGTAAAGCTAAACATTATTAAAGGAAATCATTTGCACTAAAGGAAAAATGCATAAAAATGGAAGAGGGGTACAGAAAAAAAAAATCTATTTAAGTGAAGAAATATTTTGGTGTAGTCTGTTTAGTTTGAAAAACTTAGAATGACTGAAAGGGGTAAATAGTGTAATGCTTGTATTCCATAGCTGCAGGTTATCTGCTTATTGTTGTTCTCTGCTTATTTCAGCTTTGATCTTGCACTTAGCTATTGATAATATGGATACCTGCACCTTTAAGGAGCCCAGATGAAGTTAATTCTTTTTTAAAATTTTATTTTAGAGAAGGAGAAGAATAAATATTTGAAAATGGGAGTAAATGTGTGTGTTACATAAGGTAACCAGACAAATAACAACATTTGGTAGTGCTATGGATTTATTCTTTTGAAACTGTCTGGATTTGAAAATAGGCATGGTCTTTGAGGTGGATTAACAGTAAGGCTAGTGCAATGTCTGTCACATTTAGTTTGATTATTCAAGTCCTGGCTGGAACTGAAGATGTTTCTATCCAGAACAGGACTGTCATTCCACTATGTGAATTATCCCTTGCTTCCTTGTGAAGTCATTATACAATTTGATATGTTATCCCCTTGAATGCTTTTGATTTTTTTTTTCCTCTCTTGTTTCTAAAATGCAAACACTCAAGATGCATAACAACATAATTGCACAACAACAGGCTCTTCCTTCCCTGGCTGCTCTTGCCACATCTGTTGGTTTGGTTTCCCATTGCTGGAAGCAGTTAGCTTTGTTTTGTTGTAGTTGGTAATTAGATGTCATTATGATGAGTGTGGTAAATGGCACTTTTCTTTCCAGAGCGGGTTCTAAAGGCATTTTTTTGGTTTGTAGCCAGGAAATATATGGATTAAATTGAACACTTTGAACAATTACTTAATGTCCTTGACAGCATTTTGAGGACTCAGTACTCATCAGATTTTTGTCTATGTTTTTCAGATGGTACCTTGAGAAATTTGAAGACTACCCAAAGAACAGAAAAACTCTGATCCCTTTTGTGTACTGAGTTGTGCTTTTACCACTGTTTTTGAAATGGATGCTTCTTGTAACATATAACACTTCTAGGTGTTGGCAGGTTAACATACCGTGATCATCACTGTGACAAAGCCTTTGCATCAGTGCTGCTGTTAGTTACTGCTTTTCCTCTTAATGAAAATACAGAATGTGATAGACATGGTGGATAGGAACAGAAATGCTTTTCCAACAGTGGAGGACCATCATAAATACATTAGGCAATGTGTCTAAATTCACATCATGGAAAGTACTGGACAGGACTTCTGGTGCTTCCTCTTCTACCTGTGCAGGCTTCTGCTGCTTCCACTTGATTTAGCTACGCTGTCCTGAAGATTGTGCCATGAGCCCATTGGTGTGTTCTGCCTGTTATTTGCCAGCATACACAAATGGGGTTGATTTTTTTGCTGCCTTCCTAATCCTTTGCCCCACCTCTATTTCCAGGAGCACTGATGGTGCAGACCAAGGACATTAGATGAACATTGTTGCTGTTAGGTGAGAGACAGTGTTCTTCCTCCTCTTTGCACTCTTACACAGGTGTGGACACTTTATAGATAATACTTAATGCTATTTACATAGATAGTTGTAGTGCTACCTTTCCCAAATAATAGGTTAAAGTTGTCATCCACCTCTCAAATTTAATAACTATCTCAATATTCAGTGTGCATTTTCTCACTCAACACTTTTGGGAGGCATTTTTTATTTGCGATACTTAGGCCAGTCTAGTACTGTTAACAATTATGTATTGTTTTCTTAACTTACTTTATAAAAAAAATGTAAGATTTTTACAAAATTCTCTTACTATGCTGTTTTAAAAAAGTGTCTTCCTTCTCGTTGATAATGATCTAGATGATTTTATATTCAAAAAACCTAGAATCTTTTAGTGCAGCTTGTTTTATTAATCTCAGTTCTCATACCCCTACATTTTTCTCCTGAAGGACTCCAGAAAGGTTTCAAAAACATGATGGTATGCTAAGCATACTGACTGGCACATCTGTGTCTTTTGCATGCTTGTGCTGAAAAAAAAAAAATCTAACAAATTCTACAGAAAACTTAAAGAAACCCAAAACCCCCTAAACACCCCCCCCCAAATCAACAGCCAAATAATAATAGTAATTTAGAAAAACCCCAAAGAAACAAACAAAACACCAAAAAGCTTCCCACAAAACCCTAAACTCTGTTGCTAATATACTTTGGAAATCAATGGAAATCAAACTTTTGCCAAGTGTCTTCTGATTTGTTTACACTGTATATGTTGGGTTATGTTCTTCAAAACAAATTGGTAATCTAATTTTGCCAGGTGCTGAGTTCTCCAGTATGGTATTGCAGTAAGCTTTGTCCAAAGCTCAAAATTCTGTCTTTGCTGTTGAGTTACACTGCTGTAGTAATCAAAATAACATATGTGATGAACTTTACCTTTAAAATTTTAGCTAATAGTTTAAAAAAAGTACATTCAGGAAATGGGCAGTGAAAAAGGACTTCATGACCCAAGCTTCTGCTTGACAGTTGTTTCTTCATCATCTCCTTCCTGCCACATTTATACAGTGCTTACTGCACTGAAGTCTTGGCTATCATTAAGGATATATTTAGTGGTGTAAATAAGTGTGACAAAAAATTCTATCATTATTGACTGAAATAGTCAAAGAAAGGAGGGAAGAGAAACTGGCAGTCCTGCAGTGGTGATAATTTACCTACAGCCAAACCCTTAGACTGCTAGTTGCTCCTCATAATGTTGACAGGGATGATCAAGACTGCTCTCAGCCGATATCCAAAAAGTTCAGCTTTGGGAGAACATAGGAATAGCCATTCCTTTGACGATAGTGCATTAATTGATTCTCAGCTGTTTAATAATTTATTTAGCATTTACATCTTTCCTTAGTGTTTTACAGGGAGTTTGAGGCTTTCCTTGTCGTTTTTGTTAACACACTATAATTTGACATTTGATTCTAGCTTTTTTGATGAACGTTCAGTCATGAAGTTTCCTGGGGAGAAAATTGTGGGGAGGATGATTTACTCCTAAATGCTAAAGTGGAGTTACTGGACAATAAAAGTTCAATAAGATCACTTAAGGCATATTCTGAAGAGAATTTTAGAAACTTAAGTCTTATATACTGAGATATTTCTAAACCCTATCACTTCCCTGTGTCAGTTTTTTTAAGTCTTGGTATCTAAGTCATCCAGCTATCAAAATCTGTTTTAGGGGGCAATATACAGGATTCAAAGACCACCATCTACTCTAGGTGTTTAAATACTTCCATAGTTTATGGTGAACTAATATCTTATATCTTTAGGAATATATGTTCAAAAATCACTAAGGGGACAACCAACCGGTAAAAAAAATCTGGCTGCAGCACTTCAGTCTCTAATTCACCACCTTTTTTTCTTTTTTTTTTTTGGCCTTTATGAAAAGGTGAAGATTCTTTTAATAGTAAACAGTGAGAGAAACTGCTTAGTGTTCAGTATGTCTCCTTATATTCAAGAGTGGAGCTCTCTGAGTCTTTATCATAGTTTACAGAAAACTTGTACTGATCCCTCAGTTTTGCCCTAGTGCTATGCTGCTAAATATTTATCCTGACTAAAAGTTCAGCTGATCTGCTCACATAATGTTAATTTATGGTTTATGTATAGCAGGGTGGGGATCTGAAACATGATGCCCTGACAGCTTATCCATGTTCTTTATGTTACAGAAAAGGAAAAGCCGAGGTCTATGGGATGTGAATGTCAGTGCATTTAGAAATTCTAGTTAATTGGATTATAAAAAAAAAATAGAGAAGATTTTGTTCTTTGTGTGTTTATATGTCTCATAATTCAGCTGGAACTTTAAGTAAAGTACAGAATTTTAGGCAGTCTTATGAGGAGCGGCTGAGGGAGCTGGGGTTGTTTAGCCTGCAGAAAAGGAGGCTCAGGGGAGACCTTATCACTCTCAACAACTACCTGAAAGGAGGTTGTAGTGACAGAGATGTTGGTTTCTTCTCCCAAGTAAGAAGCAATAGGACAAGAGGAAGTGGCCTCAGGTTTCGCCAGGGGAGGTTTAGATTGGATATTAGGAAAAATTTCTTCACCAAAAGGGTTGTCAAGCACTGGAACAGGCTGTCCAGGGAAGTGGTTGAGGCACCATCCCTGGAAGTGTTTAAAAGATGTGTAGATGTGGCACTTAGGGACATGGTTTAGTGGTGAACTTGGCAGTGTTAGGTTAACAGTTGGACTCAGTGATCTTAAAGGTCTTTTCCAACCTAATGATTCTATGATTCTTGCATTTCAATACCAAGATACATCGGTGAAAAACTATGTGATAACTTGGTCAAATGCTAGAACTGCCTTTTATTCAAGCAATATCCCTTTTATTTGTCATATTTTACTTGCTCTCCTTTCTCCTTTCAGGAGCTTTGACAGAATTTTTATGTGTGAAAATAACTGATACTGAAAAATTTTTCTTGAAAGTACATAATGTGGAAATGAACTCTATTATGCCCATTCCAGAAGGAGAAAACATGTATGCTTGGTATTTGGTATAGTATCTGTAGCAGTTTTTAACAGACACTTTTATTCAGACTGCCTACATCTTTCCCAAAAATCCTCTACAAATAAAATATGGTTTGCAGTGACTTGCTTGAATACCTTTCTTCTGTTAGTAATCCTTGCTATAGCTTGAGGTTGACCAAGGCTTTTGTACCAGCGATTTCTTTATCCCAAATGAGGTCTTGAGGACTGTAATAGTCAGGTTGTATTAGAATAGGCTAGATGCATATGTGAACTTCATGAGATGCACTCAGAAAGTAAATTATTAAAAGTCTCAAGATAAATTTATTTAGTGATGCATTCTTAGTTATGTAAAACAAAGTATGTACCTGAGATGTTCTACACTTGAGGTTAGGGCAAAGATTAACAGGAGAGGGTACTTGTTTGGGTTCCTCTTCTACTGCTAGGTCATGGTGAACTTTTCATTTGGAATAACTGTAGCACCTGCTGTTTCAACTATTTTAGTTTTGGTTCAGCAGCATATTGTCTTTTTGAGGAATGACGTCATATAAACTTGTATTCTTTCAGCAGGCAAGAAATCCTGAGTGCCTACCACAGAGCTTTTACAGCCTGTTTGGGAAAAGCACCTCTAACAAACACGCTTGTTATTAAATAAATTAATAATTTTAGTATGAAAATGTCCCAGCCTGTTCTAGGCTCAACTTCACTCCCCATTTTCTCTACCTCCTGCCCCCACAAGCAGCGCAGGGGGTTGGGGAATGGGGGTTGCAGTCAGTTCATCACACGCCTCTGCTGCTCCTTCCTCCTCAGGGGGAGGACTCCTTACACTCTTACCCTGCTCCAGTGTGGGGTCCCTCCCATGGGAGACAGTCCTCCATGAACTGCTCCAACTGCAGTCCTTCACAAACTGCTCCAGCGTGGGTCCCCCATGCAGTCACAAGTCCTGCCAGCAATCCTGCTCCAGCATGGGCTCCTCTCTCCGTGGGTCCACAGGTCCTGCCAGGAGCCTGCTCCAGCGTGGGCTTCCCGTGGGGTCACAGCTCCTTCAGGCATCCACCTGCTCCAGCGTGGGGTCCTCCCCGGGCTGCAGGTGGATCTCTGCTCCACCGTTACCCTCCATGGGCTGCAGGGCACAGCCGCCTCACCATGGGCTGCACCACGGCCTGCAGGGGAACCTCTGCTCTGGCGCCTGGAGCGCCTCATACCCCTCCTTCACTGACCTGGGTGTCTGCAGGGTTGTTTCTCTCACATATTCTCAGTCCTCTCTCCTGGCTGCTGTTGTGCAACAGTTTTCCCCCCTTTTTAACTGTGTTATTGCAGAGGTGCTACCACCGTCACTGATGGCCAGCAGTGGGTCTGTCTTCGAGCTGGGTGGCATTTGCTCTATCAGACATATGGGAAGCCTCTAGCAGCTTCTCACAGAAGCCACCCCTGTAGGCCCCCTGCTACCAGAACCTTGCCACACACGCTACAAATTTTTATTTTATAAAATTGCAAAATAAAACAATTACATGGCACTTGAGGGCAAAAGTATATTGTCAATTGCTTTAAGTGGTTTTCTTAAACTGTCATGCAATGTTTTGGAAGGTAGACATTTCAAGCCTCAAAGGATAATATGCTATAATTGCTACTTTTAAAAGCGTTACTAGCAAAAAGTGAAGTAATTGTACTTTGTTTCCTAATTCTTCATACTAGATGAGTTTCTATTGCAACAGCTTTTCATTTCAATTCAAAGTAGACAAAACAGACAACTCCTCTGCAAATATAACCCTGTCTGCTACTGTGGCTAAATCTCAGAGATTTTCTTGAATATTCTCATTTTTGATACAGATCAGAAAGATAAATTACAAGTAACACTGCAGATAAAAAATATTTTTCATCAAGTAGTAATGTAATCTTTTATCATTTGGTGTCTGTATTAACACTAAATATGAATCCACCATTAACTGTGCTTACACATGGAGGGCATGCAGCAAGTGGCCCTGGATCCTCACTCTTCACAACTAACATCACTGGGGCATGCAAAACTCTGAGGCCCACAGCTCCACTCCAGCTGCTGGTATATTTAGTCTATTCTCTGCTCAGATTTTCTCTACACACCTTATTTTTTTTTTAAAAAAAGCAAAACTATTCAATGTTTTATTCATGTAACTTTGTTTTGCACATAGTGAATTCATGGTTTACCGCATGAACTGATCACAAGAGGGGTTACTGGATATGAGATATTTGAAAATCATTTGTTGTGCTCGGTCATTGCTAATGCGCCTTCTGTTTCTTGACTAATGAGATCTAACTTTTATAACATTTGTTGCCCTGAATTAATTTCCTTTTAGCAAAATATATTTTGGTGACAAAATAAAATAATATAATGGTGACATAGATACAAAATCTGCAACCATTTGCACAAGCAGAATTACTGTCTGATATTCACACAGAGAATTTAACTTCTCTATCCACTTCCCAAAAGTGAAGTACTCATATGTAAAAATAACTAATGCAGACTGTCCCATATATGTGCAGACTGAGTAGGGGGCCTTCCAAGCATCAATAGAAAGCAAAGCAAGTGAGACTGTGGCCAGCTAGGAAAAGCAAGCTTCTGTAAGTCCCTCACATGACTTTGTATTAGTACGTCATTACTATTCTCATTAGTATGACAGTATTAGACCCTGTCTGGAAAAATTACTACAGAGAAAAGATTGCTTACAGAAGCAAGGTTTTACTTTGTTGGTTTTTACTTTGTTGTGTTTTTAAAAGAAGATTATCAAGGCTCTTTAACATAGAATAATTTCTGTTTGTGCTAGTGAATTTTAGGCAAAGTGCTGTTTATCCAAAGAACAGAAAGGAAAACACTGATATGGACCAGAAGTAGCATTTGGTCCTACATTTATTAGTGATTCACAACTTAAATATGTTCTAAAGTACATGAGTGTAGCATGAGATGTAGGGGAAAAATACAAAATACAAAGAACAGCTTTATTGTTTATATAGATTGATGTCCATAACACCATTTTTTCAGCCTAGGAAAGCATGTCTCCATGGGCATTTTGAATGGCAGCCTTTGAACGGACTTTCATTTTAAGTAAATCTGTTTTCTTAAAGGCTCTCCGGCAAGCATTTGGAATGGATATTAGTGAAATCTCCAGGTAATTTTGGTCTGTGAGAACAAGGTCTATTACCTCTGTTAACCTTTGTAAAGATTCCTCCAGAGAAACGTACTTCCTCCAACAGCAAGGCCAGCTGTTTGGCAGCAAGGCTCGGCACTCAGCCAGAGCTCTACTTGATCTCGAAAAGGTTTCATCTTTCCTAGTGTATACTGTAAATATTTTGTTCTAGCAGATCTGATTTTAAACTTTCCTGGATGATGCTCCAAGACATCATAGAGCATTTTTTCTTCCTTGTGGGTAACTTAAGTGTAATTTCTGTGAGACTCAAATATTTTCTCCATAATTCTTGCGGGGTTGCATGCGGCCCAAATGAGTGAGTTCAAAATGAATGAGAACGTTTGAATCAGGCCCAGGAAAGAATTACGCCATGCACTACGAATGTCAAGAAATTGTTCTTAGCAGCTGTGCGGAAAGCTCAGGCAGAGCTGTCTATCCCAGAAATGGCGCAATCAAGGCCAAACAGCTTCCACCCTGTCTCCTAGCCCTATGCCAGAGCCAGTGCTAGTAACAACAGATTGTTTCCAGGCCAGCACCAGGCAATAGGATCCTTACAGCCAGGCTAAGTAGCCCATTATGCACCATAACCTCTCATCAACAAGAAATATATTCGGCTCAGGGCAGGGGAAGGATTTCCCTTGTCACAAGGATGCAGAAAGCAGAAAACAACAGGAAGAAATACAGGGCAAAGTGTGAAAGAGGCAGCTTCCACATCCTCAGGACAGCTGTTGTAGATGGATCCTTGTAGTTTTGGCTTTCCACTCCTAAAAGATACAGTGCAAGGGAAGACTCCAAAGTGGTCTGCACATCACAGCCAAGAGTCAGCCATAGATTTATGCAATGGCACTCTTGAAGCATCCCACTGGGTAGTATGAGGTATAGACTGGTACTATGTATTGTTCTCATTGGTAAGTTAAGGAAGAGAACTATCGAGTCCCCACTAGAGGTGCAGAGGGACTGGTCAATCTATACGAACGAGAAGCTAGAGGAGGATGACTGCATCACATAGGTACTGGCTGACATAGTATCCCATAAGAACCTGACTGTCAGAAAGGATTGCCTCTGGACAGCATGACCTAGACCATCGAGAAGGGAAGTAATCAAGAGAAGCTGTTCAAAAAAAAAAAAAAAAGGCAACAAAGTTGTCAGGGAAGCACTTTTCATCCAGGAAGTGATATGTGTGTGTAGTTGGAAAGGCCAATAGCATGGCTTTATGCTCAGAATCACTTCAGTGGGGTTGTCTGCATGGCCAGTCTGATTGAATTCCTCCTAATTCATAGTAGATGAACTGAGCAAATAAGAGACAGAGACTGCACAAGAGTTATTAATTCAATGTATTTTGTTCTCCTGTTTTCTCCCACCATGCAAGATTCATTGGCAGCACAGATCTTAACTCTCCACACTGGTAGTGGCATGGCTTATCTGGGTTCTGAGAACTTTGCACAATCCTAAAAAGCTTGAGGTTTACGTTGTATTAATGTCTGTCACCTTCTAAGTACATTCTCAAGAAATTACTTCCATCCAACAAAAATAAGTGTCATGAACCATGTCTATCACGACCTCATGAGGAACCACCTGGGATAAATTTCATAGATATCACCAGGCAACTCTGAATGAGAAAACAGCTACAGCTTGGTGATCAAAATGATGAAAAGAGGCTCACCAGGTCCCGCTAGGCAGACCTAGAGCCATAAGGACATCTGTCCTGTGAAAATTAACTTGTTTCCGATGAGAAGGATGTCCATGCATCCTTGCCACCACACCAAAAGAAAAAGACAGCTGAGCAAGCTTTGTGTTTCTGTGAGCAGAATGAATGCTCCATCTACCTGCTCCATGGCATCAGTCAATACCACACCATGAGCTCTGCCAGAGACTCTGCAAGAGTATCCCATTATGAGCTTCATCTGGCATCAACTATGACAAACAAAGAGGTTCTAGTTAGAGTTGTAGTACCGGGGGCCAGACTGTTCAAAGGCAGGCTCCTGCCTGCAGGGCAGTTGGAGGTCTCACTCAGCTGGGAAGCACAAGAATCATCAATGAACTGTCTGGACACCAGGACTCAGCAGAAAGGATCACTGGCCTGTGAGGCCTGCCTGTGGCCTCACTGGAGGAATCTGGAGCTGTTTCCAGCCTTCTGGGTGCTTTGAACCAGTGGTGGTTCGGAGGCATGGGAAAAAAATGAAGCTGCCCCTTCATGAAATTACAAGGGTGCTTCACCTTGTCATGTGGCAGCAGGAACGGCAGCCTCTCCCCACTCCAGCCCATGATCTGCCTGGAAGGGCAACAGCTATTCTCCTAGCTCAACCTAAGCACAGTAACCACAGGTAACCAGAAATCCTGATCTATTTCAACACTGATATTTCACTCCTTCCTCATGCCTTTTCTGATCTCATCACATGAAATGAATGATGTTTCTTCAGTGTTACCTACATGCACATAGGGTGCTTATCAGTCCAGGAGCTCAGAGGCATAGATTTACTGTGAAGGCAAAGCTTGCTGAGATTAGGCACCTATGTCATGAACAGACTCCTTAACCACCATTGCAGATAACTATGACGTTCACTGCCGATATCCCCATACAGGAGATACAGGCAGTGTCATCACAAGGGAGCTTTGGGATATTCAGGTATGTTCTGTTCATCTACAGCCTTCAGGATGACAAATGTTTCACTGCATGTGCATAAGGACCCAAAATGAAGTGGTACTGACAAACTCAAGAAGTCCTGGAGAAGTCCCAGCTGATCTCTGTCCACAGTCTGTCCATGAACTGGAAAGAACTGATGGTGAGGCTGTTTATCATGTCTCAGGGGAATCAGAGGAAGTTTGTGAGATGCTATATGGCTCCAGTATTGAGCTAGAAGGATTTGGTGCAACAAAGTTGGAGTGCTGGTAGAAAGTCTGGGGCAGAGGTGTCTGAGTACTGTTCTGCTGGTCCCTGGCCTGTACTTTAGCTCCTTCAAAGTACAAATGGCAAATGTATGTGCTGACAGATGAGTCAGTGCTCTGCCCATTTTCCTGCCCCCCCTGGCCAACACCCACATCTGTCCACTCCATCTCCTTTGATCTCTTTATTCCTAGTCCAGGTCTTTCTCTCTATCAGATTAAATGTTCAGCCATGCTCTCTTACTGACTCACACTTTTCCCTTCCTTGTTCCTATCCTCATTCTAAAGGACCTGCTAAACCATATTATACTTTCCTATCACTATCTAATCTATCCTACAGCTGCTGCACATTAATGTTGCCTAAAAACCCTGCCAAAAATCTTACTCTCCTTTGATCTTCTGTATTCCTCTCACTTATCCATGGGCCAATGTGAATATGGCTCAGGTCAGCACTTTTATACTGGCATCAAGCTATTTCTCTTCTGGAAATCTCCTTCTTGAGATGTCCAAGTGATTTAGTTGTGGCCCAAGAACAGTTAAAAATAATAGCTTTGAAGGTGGAGATGCAGGACATAGACATATTTAAGGAGAGGGAGGTGCGCTGCAACAGTTTCTATTTAAAGAGCAAATGCATATAGGTATGTGCATGTGTTGCCTATAGATGAGGACCAGTGGGCAGGATGAACCAATGAAAAAGGCAGCTGACCACACACGATAAATTAGGTTCTAAAAATCTGTACAAGATCAAATATGGCTTTGATTTAGCTTGGAAGCTAATAAAAGCGAGCTACATCTTTCACTATGATAGTCTTTGCTGACACCCGACGTACCTTTTAAAAAATTCTATCCACAGTCATTCTGCTCTGCATAAATGATGCTTCCACGTTTAGCTCAGAAGCACCTGGTGCCCTATGTGATGCCACATTAACATGGCAGATAAGGGCTGCAGGGCACATCCTCACTAAGCAAATTTTACATCAGCTCTCCCACAGTTTGTCCCATATGTCTTAGCACTTTTTTATCCTGGTTTTTTAATAGCATCTTGGTCTCCTCAGCAGAAAATTTACATTCAACAGATCTGAGGGAAAGCGTTTTTATTGTTCCTTCCTACGAGGAACAATGCATTACTTAGCAATTATTTTCCCAGCAGAAGATCTAGCCAGATCTATTTTTCCTTCAATTTTAGAGCACATGCAACCACACTGTTCTGCTTGCCAGGATTCACACAGCAGATTCTGTATGCCCTCAGCTGCCCTCTACACAATAGCCTGGAGAATGTCAATTTAAAGATGATCCTGGGACCTCCTAGCTTGCAAACATGAGTAAGGGAGGAATCCTAACCAGTTCATTCCCATGAACTTTCACAAGAGTCTCCTTAATATCTTCTATCAACCTGTCATTCAAAGGCAAGTGATCCTTCTTACAAAAGCAGCTGTCTGCAGGGTTCTGCATTAACCAGGACAGGAAGGCAGATTTTGTACAACTCTTCAGATCCCACCTAGATAAATACTTTCAAGAGTTTTATAGACATTTAACACAAACTTCACTTGTTCATGAACTCATAAATTATTTTCTACACCTAAAATTACTCTTAAAACCCTCTCTGTGCTTGTTATCACAATTTAATTTCCATGTCTAAATAAGCTTTTGAAGAAATAAAGTCTGTAAGATTTCATTGTCTTCAATTAGGTGTTAGTGCTGCCAGCATATTCTCTCTTAAGAAAACTGACAAGTTTTAAAGGCAGAAATTCCTAATCTCTGAGTTAAAAAAACCCTTCCAAAACCTGTATTCTTTCAAACTTTCTCTACATGAGGAAGAGAAACAAAATAGAACACAAGAAAAAAATTAACAATTGGCTTAGACCATCTTTGGTACAGAACAATTAATTATTTGTTTTATGTAACTGCTGTGTAATAAGCCAAGATAAATATTCATAATAAAGGAGCATTTTAAAAGTAATTCCTACCAGAACCCCAAATATATCAATGGAAAAAGAACATGGGTATATCAAGGCAACGTGTTTATCTTGCTCCTGTTGTAGTACTGCACATCTATACAAAATACATAGTGATGAAAGGTCTCCAAGACAGTGTTCCTGCCAGGCTCATTGACACACATCCAGCAGCTTGAGGCAAAAATCACACCTGGCTGTCCATGCGACATCTCCACCCCCAAACTACCACTCTGACTGCAAATGCAACCGAATGGCTTGTGAACTGCCACCCACACTGTCTCCATTTACCACCCAGCTATTTTATGTAGGCAACTAGAAAAGGATTGTCGTGTGTATGAACATGCCTGGCTGGAAGCTGCAGCTGTTCAGCTGTTGATTTATCATCTGTTCAGCTTTTCTGACACAAGGCTGGCAACCCTTGTAAGAGTCGGGAAAGACAGAGTGGGGAGAGGAGACGGCTGGCGGTTGACAGCTGTTTCAGCCTCTGCACTTTAATTGCCTCTGAATATGCCTCAACACCCTAAATTTGGCTGATGTTCAGTGTTTGTCAGAAGAGGATATAGAACCATGAAGAGAGGAAGGACCGAGCAAAGTGGAAGATTTAAAGAGGAAAAGATAACATGATTTTAATCTGTTCAGGGTTATTCACGCTAGGCCTTCTTTAATGGGAGACAGAAGCCATTTTGAAGAAGGTAAAAGCCCGTGTTTCCAGACAGATTATTAGAATAGCCCAAATCATCCCCTGTAAGAATCAGAAACTCCTGCTCTGGATTTCTACTTGTCTCCCCATTGTGATCAACTCTGAGAGACGAAAACTGCACCTCTGCTCTCCCATCCAGGAACACATTTATTCAAAAAAAGGTGACAATGTGCAGTTAAGGAAACTGCCTCCTCTTTACCTCCTCCCCAACACTGTTTCCTGGTGACTAGCACACTCTGAAGGTCACTGTTAGTGATGCACCTCCTTGGCTGGACAGCCTTTCTCTCACAGCCCTATCCAGCTTGACACAGTGGTTTGTTCAGTTCTTTTCTCCTCCTGCCTCCAGCAGATCCAAGTCTGTTCAGATACACTGATGAATTCCACTCTCTGTGCCTTCTCCAGCCATCCTATGGGCTGCAAAGGCTACAAAGGAGATCAGAGCTGTTGAGTGTGAAGGAGGTGATGCATCAGAGGCTTAAAGTGAGATTGTGGGTGACCAGAATGAAGGTCATATGGGACAAAATCCTGGACATGTCCTGGAGAGTGTGAACTGTTGGAAAACCTGTTGGTCACCTCTCAGCTGCTGTCTTACTCTGGTGGAATCACACCTGTGGCAATTCCCAGCTTCAGAGAACAGAACTAAGGTTGCATCACACAGGTATGCTGTACTTGCATTTCATCATATTAAAGGTATGAGACACTATCTGCTTGTCCTGGTTTAAGCCCAGATGGAAACTGAGCACCACGCAGACGTTCACTCACCCCTTCCCCTCAGGAATTGGGAGGAGAAAATGAAGTGAAAGGCTCACCATCGAGATAAGGACAGAGGGGTGATTCACCCATTACTATGGGCAAAAGACAAATTTATTAGGGGAAGAAATAAAACAACATTAATTCAGACACTAACAATAACAACAGACAGAGTCGGTCAGTGAGAAGCATTACCACATCTTAAAAACACCTCCCTCCACCCCTCCCTTCTTCCCAGGCTCAGCTCTTATCCCAGTCTCTCTACCTCCTCCCTCACAGCATCGCAGGGGCAGGGGATGGGGATTATGGTCAGTCTGCCAGTTCTTCCTCCTTGGGAGAAGGGGGAGACTCTGTGCAACATTATTCTCCTGCTTCAGTGTGGTTTCCCTCTCCTGGAAGACACTCCTCCATGAAATTTCTCCGGTGTGAGTTCTTCCCACAGGATACAGCCATTCCCATGCTGCTCAAGCATGGGATCCATCAAGTGTGTTGCAGTCCTCCCAGCACCAAGCTACGACAGCGGGGGTTCCTTTTTCCCTCAGGGTCTTGGCCTCCTTTTGGTGCAGCTGGCTGCTCTGATGTGGGGCCCTCCACAGGCTGCAGGTGAATCTCTGCTCCTCCAGTGACCTCCATGGGTGGCAGGGGGCGGCCCTGCCATCTCACCATGGGATACAGGGGGGCTCTGCTCCAGCACACCTCCCCCCCTTCTCCTCCTTCTTCCCTTCCACTGACCTCAGTGTTCACATAGATGTCCTTCTCATAATGCCTCGGTCGCAAGTCCCCCACAAACCTCTCTCAGGCTCCTCTTCTTAAATACGTTATCGAAGAGGCACAGTAACTAATTGGCTCGGCCTTGGTGCAGAAGTGGGTCCAACTTGGAGCTGGGGGAGCTTCAAGAAGCTTCTTACAGGGGCCACTGCTGTAGTCCCCTCCTCTGCTACCAAAACCCCACCACACACAAACCCAACACAAATCTTCATCCAAGAGGAAGCTGTGGTTTTGTTCTCTGTGACAAGCAGCCAGATTAAAACACTTTATAACAAATTAATTAAATTACCTCAGGAGCAATGAGACTACATTTTTAGTCATTAGTTCTATAACTTCAAAGTTAAATACTACCTTAACGAAACTGAAGTAACAAAAAAAGAGTAGATACAAGGACATTGTGTTACCGGCCTAAAACAGGCAATGCTAGTATGAGGTATTTTAATACGATATTAATAATCTGAATCAAGCAGTTGAACTTCCCCATGGCAAACAAGGCATTGTGTCTCCTGAAGTTTGAATTTTTTCACTAACTGCATCTTCACAAGTTCACCAGTGAGAAGGAAGCTCTTTGGAAAATAAAAGTAAATTTTTCTGATGATCCAAACTATATTTGACTTTCAAATTTTCTGAGTCTTACCTTCAGTGAGTAGTTTCATTCACTAAAGGACAACTGAATTAAAACCAACTAGTCTTAAAAAAATAAATCCTTGCAAAGTAAATCTCACTTCCTACCTTCAGAGGGAAATTTTCACTTTAGGAAGACAAGGTTAGAAATATGATTTATTTAGATTTCTTAATGGAGATGCTAGTAACAGAGTAGAGTAAGATCTGATGTAAGAGATTATAATTTTTCTTGTCCTTGTGCCACAACAGGGCATTGGGTGTTATTTCTTCATATTATACAAACTTATGAAGGAACCATGTAATGTCTCCCTGTCTGAAGAGATATTTCAGTGACTTGTTGCAAGCTTCAACAAATAGTCATGAGACACATGAGTGAACAGGTATATTAACACCATTATTTATAGATTTCTCAGAGAACACTTCCTTCTTCTCCATGTTCTTAAAATGTGGACCCCTGAGTATGTTGTGCCCAAAACTTCCATACCATGCCCTCTATTACACTCACATGCTATCTGCTGCCTTGACTTCATAGAAAGAACTGACAAAGCATCATTGTAGCTTCAGAAATTCTGTCTATAGGAACACAGTTTAAATCAGTGAGGGGAAATCCCTTCTGAGAAGACTGTAGCTACTTCAGGAAACAGCCTGGCTCTTTCCAAGACAGCACTGGGATTGGCGAGAGTCTCAGGAAAACTATGTCTCTCCACAATCAAAAGCTGCTTTTGAGTTATTGCCTCTTACAAGGAAGCAGTCCCTACCAGCTAGACCTCACAATGAAGTTGGAGATAATTTTAGCAAAGTGGGAAACCAGACCCTTTTAAAAGATGGCAGCAGGGCAGGGAAGGAAATAAAGAAAACAGGTCATGAAACGTCAGGGCTTGGAATTGCCTTCATAAGATTGGATCTTGTGTCTTTTTTTTGTCCTTTTTTTTTCTTTTTTTTTCCCCCCAAAAACACTGATCAGTACTTTCTTATTAAGATCTTTAACTCAGTAGCTTGAAGACATGATCTCCACCTATTGTGTGGAAGTCAGAACATGGAAGTAAAAAGGTTGAGATCTGTGCTCTACCGCCTCCTCAGCCTTCTTAGTACTTCAAAGTGAATCAACAAAGTAACCATTCTAACCACCAGCATATCACACCAGCTAGGTTTGCAGAAATATTGCTGATCCTCACCTCTCCTTGCTTAACCTGGGCCATCGTAGAGGCAGGCAAGTGTGACATGACAGTCCAATGAAACCATAGTTAATACCTCATACATCCGATAAAGAATTTGATAAAGAAGACAATCTCTGTGAACATGCTGGGGTTATGCAGGCAATAGCAGGAAGAGATGGCGAGAGGAGGGGGTCCCATGGAAGTGGAATCACACTTTTCTGGGGCTGAACTTCCCTATCTTGAGAGACTCTGTAAAGAGCCAGTAGAGAAGCTGTTTTCATGACACATGCACTGAAAGGTCAATCATACCTTCAGGGAGAGGGGGAGTAACTCCCCAATGACCTCCAAGCCCACCGACCCATTTCTAGAAGAATCAGAAGGTATAAACTATACATACACCAAAGCAAAGAGAATTCAAGCACAGACTGTGCATGTCTAATTAGCTTAATGAGTCCAAATGCCTGCCTGAAGGAGGGGCAAGGAATTATAAAAGGACACAAGTAAAAGCCCTGGGTGGTGGTGCCCCTCTGAAATTGGACCCCTAGGCTGGCTGGACCAACGATGGAACCAGGACTGATGAAATCTTTATTTTCTGTCGTTCTCACTCTCTTTATCTCCTTTCCTCTCCCATTCTCTATCCCTGTAACCCTGTGTACAAAGCAAGGCTTGTTGAGGCGTGTTTAAGGCTTGTCAGGGCATAACATCTGCTGCTAGTCAGTGTATGTTGTAAGGTTTGCAGTTTGTCAGTGTATGTTCTGAAGATTACCACTTGTAGAGGTTGCAAGGTTTACTGATGAAGTTCCATACCAATACCTGTTGTGAGCAAATAAAAATTGAGGTCTGTGAATTGAAGAATCTTTGTGTTGTTTCACCTTAATCCTGACTCAGGAATTGGGGAATCTGAGTCATTGTCCTGAGAAAACTGTGACATGACAGCAAGAATGCAAAGTATTCAGGGCTAAAAGAAGAGATGGTATAATTCTATGGTTTGTTTCTTATGACATTTGTATAAAAAGAACAGAGTTGAGGGACCTGTTTATTTTTCACCATTTAGATTCAATTTAAACCAAAACAAAACTATCCAAAATCCTTTGGGAAGATGAGCTGTAAAATCACAGACTGCTAAGGAGTAACTCAAGTGGCTGAAATCTGTGGTGAAGATCTGCATACCTTGTTGATCACACGTTGGAAGGGTGCTTTGGTTTAATCAGATGGAAATTCTGGGGAACATGCTTTTATATGAGACGAATTTAACAGCTCTTTCATGTGTCTTGGTTTTGGTTAGTTTATTGTGTACTTTTATGTGTTGTTTGGCTGTTATTCCTGAAAACAGATCTGTTTCTTAACAAGAATAAATGAATGACTTGCTCTTTCTAAATTACTCTCAATGATAGACATGAGGCTGTCACCTGCAAATCAGTTTCTCTTGCTCTGAAGTCCAACGATATAGTTAGAGAATACAGCTGCATCAAATACCAACAGCTTTCTGCTAACAAATGACAGTTATCCTCTCTCCACACCCTCCTTAGTGCCAGCTCTGATCACAAAGCTTATTCAAAATGAACTGCTGAAAACGATTACTTTTCTTCCTAGTGCAATTTTCTGCTGAATTAACAAGTTAAATTTACTCATTGATCAATATCAGGGCTTGTGCAAGGGAGCAGGAAAATGGAGTAGTGGGATCATGGAGAGTGGGGCCTTTTCTCCTCTTCTGTGGCAGTAAGTTCTTAGATGGTCTAAGATGTACCACATAACTGCATTGGAGAGCTGTCGTAACTGGGACGCCTCGTTAGTATTTGCCATTATGCACGTACAACCCTTCTCTCTGTTGTTCTGCAGCTAGGTAAGGGCTGTATCCAACTGTCTGGTGATTCCTGGACCGCTGGAGACTCTGAGGGTACCCTGGGGAGAGGACACTTGGTCCACACACACGCTGAAGTTGCTCAAGGAAAAGGCTAAATCACTGTATTAGAAAGAGAACAGTTAGGAACATCATTCTGGAAGGCTGGCTGTTAAAACCTATCTCTAGGCCACAGAACAAACAAGTCTATTTGCATTTAAACCTACTCCAACAGCCATATGGATTTTACCCAGTGATTGCCGTGCATGAAACCCATCCATTAGAGATGTGCCCTGGAACTGGCACTTATCCCCCGAGATTCAAGCCTAATGAAAACCCAAGTATCCAGTGGAAATGCAGTACTTCACAGAGCTTTTTCTGGTGCTAGAGAGCCAAGTAGGAAAGCCTCCCTTTAGGTCATGAACTGTGTGCTTCAGTCCGTCCGCTCCTGGGCCTGGCCTTGCCCTGCTCAGCGCCGCACTCCCGGCCCCCGGCCCCCAGCCCCTCTACAGGCGGGCCTGCCTGCCCACGCTCCTCGGTTACTCCTCAAAATTCACCCTTTTATTTCTGCGGGAACACGGCTACCCCGCTCCAAAGCCCCGGCACGGAGAAGACACGCCTATGGAACACCGCCGCTAGGCCGGCCGGAGGGCCGCGGCCTCTCAC
>NW_020799095.1:77975613-78029597 GCF_003259725.1 Athene cunicularia | reverse complement strand
CCTTTAGGTCATGACCTCGGCAGCCTCTCCTGCGGCCCCTCCGGGCATGGGGGCGGGTGGGTCGGGGGTCACGCCAAGTCCTCTGGAGCCGGCATTAGCAGCGAGGTTGATGAGAGGGGATGTCGGGGCACCAAACCCTGTTCTTTCAGAAATCATCTTGCTCTGTGCCAGCGGGGTGGTTCCTGGCCGAAGCAGCGATACAGGCAGGGCCTGGGAACCCATGGATACACCGGCTTAGGCCTTGCCTTGTACTGGATGAGAGGTGAAGTTGTCAGGTCACTGTCAAACGGCGCCTACAAAAACTGAAGCAGAGATGGGTGGGGGATGCTTGCCAGAGCTCCTGGGAGTCGATTCTGATTGTAAGGGGAAAGTGGAAAGCTTCAATTCAGAGGAGCTCAAAGAAAAACCTTGCACTAATTTGTAAATGCCTCTGCTTAGGCTGTAGCAGACTGGTTACTTTGAGGAGTGTTTGGAACATCAGTTGAAAGGGAAGTGCCCAATTCTGGATGAAATAAACGTGAAAGCCACTGTGGTGAGGGAAATGTTCTAACTGTAGAGTAGGTTAAGCCAGCTGATACCTGAATGGAAGTCTTGGCTTTCTAAAGACCTTATGAAGCTTACCCTAGTCTGTGGCCATAGCTTTCTTGTATAAATGGATAGTAAGGCTGGGCATTCAGTTTGGCCCGATCGGCATGTAGACAGGACTAAACTTGAACAAAGCAACTCTGGGGTGCTTCATGAGATTTTGGTATTTCAGCTGTCGAATTTCACTCAGTCAAGGGGAGATGTTGCTTTCTAATATTAAGGTTATTTTATTAATGGAAAAAATGCTAGCTGCGTTGATTGACATAGCAGATTTCCGATGTAATTTCAAAAATAGTTTCTTAGAGCTCTTAAAATCCAAGACCCTTGGATACCCATGGAGTAAAGGCACTACGTTTGTAGAGGAAAATAGATAAAAGATAATGGGGAACACTTTAAGAGCTGGAGAAATTTAAGTGAGAGTTTTAACTTAAGGACGGTGTCTTCCTTTTCTCTTTTGGGTAGTACTGTCAGGTATTGAGTACATGAAAGTTATCCAGAAGTATTGAAAGATGTTTTTGAAGTTCTGGTTTTGCTAACCATAGCCTCTGCTGGGGAGGAAAATACTTGTGATTACTGCTTTTTAATTCCAAACCGATGCTGAAAATGAAAATTTCTTACAGGAAGCTAAGATTTGGGTGTTTAAGAGGTGTCATATGCTGGGAACTTTGGGTCCTGTACTAATATGCATGTTAAAAATTCCAATAGTATCTTAAAATAGACTGAATTTCTTTGTTATATTTCCACAGACATGCAGTAGAACACTAAGTTAACAGTTTATCTGTGTAAGACAAGTGTCACTGAGGTAGGTCTCCAGGCAGGCAGATGAGGGAGTTGCCAGAGGTCACCCTGCAGGTCTGTGGCAAACTTGGGATCCCGGCACTGCAGGTTCTGTCCTCTAGTTGTTAGGCAGCACCACCTATGCCAATCGCATATCTTTCATCTTCTGACTCTTTATTTTCTGTTGGCTTTCCTTTATGCCACTTTTCAAGTGTAAGTTTATAGAGAATCTATACACAAGAAAATTGTTTAGCCAAGCTTCAGTTGTACTATTCAGTTCCGTAAACAGGTTGTTCTTTTGTTGGTGTGTTAATGACAAGTACTTGGCTAAGTATCTTTGAAAGTGGAAGCTGTGTTTCCTGCTCTTTGGTCGAGGATCTGTATTACTACATTGAGACCTGATGCTGGGAGTGGGACACCATTAACTAGAGTGTGTGTGATCCCATAGTTCCAGCTTTCCTCAGAGTAGCAGGGAACCAGTGCTGAAGGAGAGCATGTAAATTGAAACCACAGACTTACATAGGAGATGCAGTTTCTGCCTGAAACTTCGAGTTCTGTTACCCAAGGTGAATCTTGGAAAAGTGTCTTCTAAAACAAGTTTGTTTGGTGTTAGAATTTTTTTTTATAAAGAAGTACTTACATGGTTGAAATAACAAAAAAGTTGTCACTGACAGAGTGGCTTTAAGGTGTCTGTCTTCTGCAGTAATTCCTGACTACTGGTGAGTTTAACTTAATTTTCCTGAAACTAGGCTGGTGTAGTATTTGGCTGTTCGAACACAAATGCACTGAAATGCACCAGGGTGGGAACAGATCCCTGCAGTTTTCTTCTGGATCCTTTATGTTTCTTGGTTGTTGCCTGGTGTTACTTGGAAGTGTCAGCCCAGTTCTGAAGCATCACTTCTGTAAATGTGATGGTCTATTGATGGAGTATCTTCAGTGGTGTCAAACTGGTATATACAACTGTCAAGAAAAGTGATCCTTACAATCTTCAGTTGCAGTCTACTTTGGACATAGGTTGTAGGAAGGAGGACTTGATCATAGATGCTTTTATGCCCATATTATGCATGAATCTTTAGCACTTACTCTGCCGTGAATGTTGTTCTCTGCAGAACATTTTTCTACAGCATGCTGAAATTTGCAGGTGATACAGAGTAGCTCACAGTGTTATTGTATTCTCTTTTGATAACAGACTAAGGAGGGTAATCTGTTTGCCCTCTCCCAGGCTGCAGTAGTACTTTTGATGGAATGCCTGCATGCTTTGAAACAGTGCTGTGCTCTCTGCTTTCTCATTCAGAGCTGGAGATGGTCTGTAGCAGTTTTTTTCCAATGGATCTTATTCAGTGGCTCTGTGATGTTAGGTGTGGTGATGCTTAGGAATGCTTTATTTTGTAGAGGCTGTGTTTTGCTCTATGTACAGCATTCCTTTTTTTTTGTTTTTACTGGACTCAGACCTACTGTTTTTACCACCTTCTGACAGCAGCATGCCAATCTTTGTGTTGTAAAGGAAATTCCCTCATGTAATAAAACACAAGTGTAAATAGCTATGCTTGATTGGTTTTCATCCTAGAGCTGTGCTTTAGGATGCCCTAGCTTGATCTGTATCATCTTTTTCCAGATTTTTGGAAGGTAAGGAGTGGGGGGAATGAAGCCATATTTATTTCCAGTGCTTCAACAGAATGATTAATATAGGAACAGTGTAAATTCTTAAATGCCTGGGTTTAGGTTAGGAATACAGATGACAAAATGGTTGGTTTCAGATGTGATGCAGATAAGTGTTCTTTAATATTAGGAGGTTAGCTTGAACTGTTGTGACTGATATTTAGAACTACATGTGGTTTCTTGCTACTGTAAATTATCCTCTACTACATCTAGCATCTGAGGGTCTGCTTTCTTTGTATATCAAAGTAATACTTTGTATTGTTTCTGTAAAGTTAGTATTTTATATGTATCTGACTAAGCATTCAGAGAGCTTAAAAGTGCTGGTATTTTATTTAAAAACATGGAATCAACCTATTCAAAATTTTTTACTAAGGACTTTACTGCTAGGTTTGTGTTGCTTGGGTACACAACTAATAGGGCACTTTCTCTTAAGATGTAGTTAATAGGTTATGAATAGTGTAAAATATCTAATTATTCGGCTTCTTAATAGGAATTTAACAAAGTAAGTAAAGAACTAAGGCAATTTTAACAATATAGGCCTGTTCTGCATAGTACTTTCAATAAGTATTCAGTTTAATTGTAGATATTGAGGTTAGTGCTGAAATACCTGACATATCTGCTTGATACATTACAGTGATGTGCAGAAACAATAGAACTGGCTTGCTGAGGATTAGTTTGGATACCAAACTGTTAGGATACACTGGAATGGTGCTGTGCCTGGACTAATTAACATTGCATGGCATCTGATGATTTACTTCATTAATTTTTCCCTCTCTGTACCTGTTGTCTTTAACCATCTCTTGATAATGACATGAAAGTTATGTTGTAGAGCACAGGAGTGCAAACACCTCTAGGTTTGGTTAGGCTGAAGGAGGATACAGGTCAGTATTGTCTGGTGACCATAGCAGATACCTGGGGGGAGTTCTCTGAAGCAAGGTAAGCTTATGACGATGCTTCCCGGGGAGACTTGCTTCAGTGTTCATGAGTTTGCAGCTGAAGGATACTGTGTAACAAAAGTGATATTCAGAGATTCATTTCTGAGGCCACTCAGATCTGGCAGTGTAACTATATACTAGGTATGTATTAGGTTTTATTTCTTCACCTGTATGCCAAAGTGTTTCTAATATCAGTCTTACTGGATTTTTTGCTTTTATGATATATTGCTGAACTTTGACAAAGATAAATTTGATTACTCTGCACTAGTAAAAATGCATTACATGCAGGACCTTCTATAGTTCCATGTTTGTCAACCATTGCTTCTTATTGTGCTGGTATCAAGAGCTGGACAATGCAAATTAATGTGTAGTGATGCCACATTGTTGGGCCATTTTACAAATTTCATTTATTTTGCATTTTGGCTGAGCTGAAAAAATGCAGTTCTTGGAAACTCTGTGAAGCCTTTACTGTCTGCACTGGGGTGTCCAGCAGTTATAAGGGTTTTAAGGGATTCTCAGTGGAGGTATTCCCTGTACTTAGCAGGGCTGTCTTGCTCTAATACCTTCTAATAAAGAATCAACACAGTGGGCTATGCTTCATCCATGCTACTTTTAAATCATTAGTATCTGTTATCTGCAGTGTTAGGTGGATACCTGTAGTAAAGGACTTAATGTAAGAGGCAGGTGGGGCTGACAATGTACACTTGATTCTTGTTTCATCTGGCTTTAGGATCAGGGCAGACATAGACAGTGTATACTGTAGTATGCAAGGAGGAGGGTGGGAGTAGTTGCCTGTTAGTCACAGTAAATTTCCAGAGAGAGGCTTGAGACCATTGAGTTGTGGCTGAATGGATTGTTTTCATGCTTAAAGGTTGGTACACAGCAGAGTTCAAGGGTAGCTGCTGGATGAATTGTCAAAAGAACAAAATATGTCTTTTTTTTTTGCAGTCAACTAAGTTGATTAGAGCTCAAATCCACTTTCTTGCAAAGTGGATACCTAGTGTACAGTTAGAGACTGCTTTTGGTAATGGAGTGAAAGGAATATTTTGGCAGAAGTATATTTGAGAGAGATTTGAGCTACAGTAGTAAAACATGAGAAGGCTTTGCATGACAGGTGCTCACATCTGTGTGTAAAGGAGAATGGGAATGTTTGGAGCAGTTTAATCCTGGCATCAGCTTCATGATGCTTTTCACAGTTGTTAGGCTTTGGCAGTAGAGATAATTGGCCCTAAGAACATAAACAGCTGTACTGGGTGAGACCATTAGAGGCCAGTGCCAAATGTTGGAAGAAGAATATATCAACATGAGCCTGTGGTGATATTTCCTGGAGTAATCTCTTGGATTTAAATGATCTATGGTTCTTGGGCTACCTGGGCTACAGGCAGTGCATTGTTAAGCTTATTGTGGATTGTATGCATGAATTTGTCTTGTCTCATCTTGAGCTGATATGAGCTTCTGGGATCAGCAGTGTCCTTTGGCAAGGTGTTCCTCAGTTAAGCTATGCATAATGTAAAGATCCAGGTTTTTTGTCCCGAGGCTGTCCCTAGGATTGTAGTTGCTGCCAGCTACAAGACTATGCATTAATGAGGCAGTCCATGAGTGCTCTTCGAAGCTGTCTTGAAAGAGGGAAGGGAAAAATTGAATCACCTGACAGTTGCCCATTTTGTAGTCTATTTAATCATTCCTTTTGTTGAAGCTGTTACCTGCCTCTAGATGTTTATCACCTCTGGTATGCTTTACAGTTCTGTTGTATCTTTGGGACTTGGACAAACCAGACCTGTGTGTGATACTGTCACAGTATTCCTACATCTTGGGCTATCTTGTTCTATCTTGTACTTTGTTTCCTGATTACTAACATGGGACTTGTCTGTTCTTTGTTGCTGCTGAGTATTGGACAGACTTTTTAACAGAATTCTTATTTCAAGATCTTGATTTTTCAGTGTTTAGAGCCAGTGCAGAGCCCCTCACTTCATCTTTGTAAAGATAGAATTTTCTCATATATGTCTGTGCTTATATTTGTCCTATCTCAGATTCTGCCTGCTCCCTTGTGCAGTCTGTTTTTTTTAATGTCCATCTGCAGTTCATGAGTGGGCTTATTCTAAAAACCGTGCAGCCTCAGTCTTTTCTACTTTACTATTTGTCCCATTGCTAGATCACTTAGGATTTTGACTGGCACTTCAGGGCTTCATTGGTGACCTTCTTTTAATATGGTAACTAAGAGTTCTAACTGCTTGTTTTCTGTTTAAAACAGTTCTTTATTTATGTAACAGTCTAACCTCTCATCCAGTGTCAGCTTAGTTTCTTTGTAAGTCTTGGTAAGGACGTGTGGAACCATTATCAAATGCGCTTGGAAATCCAGGTAGATAACAGGATTTCCTTTGTGGTTCACTGATTCTTGCAAATAATTCTGAATGGTTTTCGTTAAGACAGTACTTCCATTTAAAAAAGTTATGTTGACATCTTGATGTAGTCATAACTATTCATGTGTTGCATTGATTTTATTTTTGACTAGTTTGACTATTATGAATGTCAAACTAACGCTTTTAAATTAAAAATAGAACGATTGTTGCTTAATGTTGTTCTGATACAAATGCACTATCAAGTGGATGCTGCTTTTGGTGAATACCAAATTATTAGGAGTAGATTTTTGCTGTAAAGTATCAAGTATCTTGATTTGAATTCTACCTGTATAGTTAGGTATCGGGGAAACCTCTGAGGGATAAAAAAAGGAGAGGAAAAAAAAAAAACCAAACCAAAACACCCTAGCTTCTGTACTTGTTATGCATTGTGATCCCTTAACTTTCTCTGTTCTGATCATTTAATTCACTTAGCAGAAGCAGATTTTTGAGCTCCTGAGGTAGTTTATCCTTTCTTAAGCATAGGTTTGCATCTTGTTAAGTTTGTTCCTCATAATCCTTTTTGATATTCTTAATCTTCCAATCCTCTTTTCCTGCATTATATATGACTTAAGGGTTTCTGAAGACATCTGATGGAGTCCTGTGACAAGGTAGTAGAAGCTCTTTCTTTACTAAAATCTGATTAGTGATGCGTGCTTTTTATAAACAACTAGTGTGGTATCTTTAATAGTCTCTGATACGCCTTATTCTTTTGGTTCAGATTCTTAAATTAAGAAGCTTCCTCTTTTGTATGGTCAACTGCAGTAGTACTTAAAATCCAGAAAAGGCTTTTCTAGCTTTTTGTTGCCTTGCAGAGATACTGACTTTGCATGTGCAGGGTTTGCTGCTGGTGATGGATGCGTTTTGAATTAGACTGCTGCTTCAGATTGTCAAGAGTTGCTTCTTAAATGTTTCAGCAGCTAACCTGCTGTAATGCCATACCTGATCTATGTGGGTATAATTAGTTTCTAATCACTGATGCGTTTCTGCTGTTGCAACCTTTCTGACTTGTCTGGGATGTTAATCGCTTCCTATCTTTAGGCATTTGGAAAAGAATAGTATTAAGATAGGAATTTCAGTGTTTAGTGGTTCTATTTATTGGCATAGCTAGCTTGCTGATTCAGTTCCAAGGTTTAACATATGGTATGCTCCTTCACCGATGCAACAAAATAATTATGTGATGTTTTCTTGGTGTTGTGGTGAAGTCCAAGCAGCCTAAGTCCAGAAGTAATGTACAGCTGTTCAGAAGCTTATGTAGGGGATCTATTTTGCCATGCATTAACTTGGAGATATATATCAGTTTCTTTTCTAGATTTTTATAATGCAGCTTTTTCAAAGTACATCCAGCCATTAATAAGGTAATTGGTTGAGTTTTATTGGATTGACATACTTTGCAAAAATACGTAGTTTTTGGTTCTTCCAAAATGCAAACAAATTCTGTTACCTAAGTCTGGAAATTTGCAGTGTAAATCAGTCCAAGCTTAGTTTCTTGAGTGTGTGAACTGTCAAAGTGCTCCTGAGAGGTAAAATTGAATTGGCAAGAAAGTCAATCTAAAATTAGGACTGGCTTTGACTTGCAAGAGTGTGTTGCAAAGAGAAAATGTATAGAGAAAATAAGAACAATATGATCTCTTGTGGAAAAGGTACAATATATTTTATAAACTGCTTTGTTCTGTGGATGAGAGCAAAAGTACTTTTTTCTTCCATTTTCTCCTTAGTAGCTAACTTGCAAAGTAAGCTTGATTGTTATTTGAGCTTAGTATTTAGGATAGCTACCTGTAAAACATTTGATTTGATTCATATGTTCTATACAGGTAAGATTTTTTTTTTTTCATTCTGCCAGTCTGAGTTTGCCTTCCATACAATTGTAGTGACAAAGGTAACTGCTGTCTGAATTACGTAGTAATATGAGACTGATTTGGTGCAGCAGTACAGTCTGTGAATGTAGCACTGTTTTCATAGTTCATCATCTGTAAGCCTAGAAACTAGATAGGGCATACTGTTACCGGAGTGTTACTGTTAGTGAGGAGGATTTGTATAAAAAAAGGTAAAGACACCTACCTGATGGGTGTTGTGAGGTGGTAAGAAAAGAATTGTAAGTTTATCTCCTTTGGTCATAGTTCTGTTTTACTGCTTTTGAAGGTGTCTTAATCTTAGATCCTATTGCAGAAGGTCTGTATCTCAGAATATACTATTGCTTAGCCATATTTTCTCCTTTATTTCACTAAACGGTGTTGCTGAGTTTTAGACTGTAACAATGATTTCAACTGTTGAATGCATTTGATCATTGCAGTGTAAGATTTCACCTGCATTTCTATCATGATGCAATTATGCTTTGCAGTAGGTGGAGGTATAATTCAACAGATTTCTGGAATGCACATAGTGGCTGCTGGGCCTTTCACCATTTAATCTTGAGAAAGCAAAGTCCTCAGACATGTTTCAGAGTTCATGCTTCATTGAATGAATGTATCCTATTATTTGTAACCTTTATTTCAACAAAGCTTCTGTTGAAATGCTGCCTATGCTTTCCCATTTCTTTACCTCCCTTTCCTACTCACTCCTAGTGTGACACCCACATGCTTTAACTGTGGCATTTATTCTTTCCTTTTATAAGGTTTCTTGGCTCAAGTGTTAGACTTTTCAGATAGAAAAACATTATTTACTTACTGGAATGAGTGTGTTTTTAAAAAGAATCAGTTGTTCCATGTAAATGATGCAGTCATGTTTCTATCTGTTCCTTTAGAACAAATGAATGTGCTCAGTAGTGTAGACATGAAAAGAAACAGAATGCTTACTTGAGGGAACAAAGTCTCTGTAGCTTTTCATTCACCTTCTAGTTTGTTGACACTGTTGGAGAATTTAATGTCACTGCACTGAAGTTAACCCTTGAAGTAACAAGTCAGTGTTATATATAATGGTAGTTGTAGATACAGTAAATGATGAGTGAAGTAAATTATGTCCTTTTTACGAACCCGACTTTAAGGGAAAACACTTCAGAAGTCTGAGAATGTCTCTTGACTATTATTTTAACTTGAAGACTAGAGTGTGTCTGCCTTTCCTAAAACAGTAAAAGGGATAAATCTTTGGTAAACTAAAGGTGTCAATTTTGTTGCATAGTTCAGTCTGTAAGCAGCAGGTGTTTACTGTGCTTGGCAGTAACAGCATTAGTGAATGCTAGGTTCCTCCAGGCTGTTAAAATTAGCAAGCTGAATAGTGTGCAAGTCACCTCTTTTCATTCTTGTGTTCTAATCTTTTCCACCTTGCATTAAGAGTACAGTTAGATCTCACCAAGTTTTGTTCTCAGTGTTTCTATAAATATAGTGAAACTGCCTTGTGAAAAAGTCAATTAAAATTACTATCTTTGCTAGGAAAGTAGTATGATAGGCATCTTAAAATGTAATAGAAGGTAGCTAGATGCTGGGGTGTTGTTGGAGCCCAAATTCTCTCAAAAGCCAGGAGACTGAGAAAATTGACTTGTGCTATCTGTTAAAGGAAGTTACATTAAAAAAAAAAGCTAAGATGTTACTTATATCTGCATGTATATCATGTGCTGCCAGTCAAAATCTGTTCCTAATAATTAAGATACTGTCACAGTCCTGATTTGAGAAGTAACAAGTGCTTATGAAGATCATAGAGGCTACACGGGCAAATTACTTAACCAAAAACTATCCCTGTATTGGCTAGGTGAGTAATATCTTGTTGTGATCTGGCTTTTCAGATACCGAATTATTCTTTTGTCTAGTAGTGAAGTTGCTCTGAAGTTAATCCTGAGCAGCATGTAGCATCTTGTTTTATGTATATCAGAGCTACTTTTTTGTGACTGTTCCAGTAACTTTGTCTGAGCAAAGATGTATAGAAAGATGTAAACTACAGTAACATTAAATTTTAAAAAAGCATCTCAGTTTTGAAAAGTTTTATCAGGAGGAAGCCAAAAGAGTGAAGTGGCTGAAAATGCTGTGTTAAGATGGTTGTATTGTCATGCTGACTGTGATGTTGATCCAGAAGGACATAGACCAGGAAGATGATGTTCTCTGAGAAGCAGAAGCTGTTAAATTAAGGAAAACTAGAAGGAGCAAACAAAATAAAGTCTGTTAAGACAGAGGGCTTAAACTGGTTTGCCATGTACATTAAAACCTGAAAACCTTGCACATCGGAAGCAAGAAACTTGCTACTCACTAGGACTCAGAGACATGAAAGGCCACCCAGGAGAAGTCACATCATGTATTAAAATTAAGTGAACTAATAGCATTACTTTTTGTCGAAGAAGAGACCTCTCGCCAGAATGTTCTTTGTCTCCAGGCAACTGTCATTTCAAATTTAAGGAGTGTTTAGAACCATCAGCAGAATAACTGTTGTGCAGCCATGTCTGGTGGTATATGCTGCAGAGCTCCAGAGGAACATAATCATGAAACCATGGCATAAGGTTTGAACTTTAAATTGGTTTTGATTGTCTAGCTCCAGTACTGTTGTCCCATGCAAACTGAAGTGCTGCCTTGCCAGTGCAGGGTAGAAAATAGGAAGATGACTTCTCAAAAAGTACATCAGCAAAAACAGGTAGCCTAGTGATGGGTGGTATTCTTCTGAGTCTTTCATGATATGGTTAAGAATTGCAACAGTGTTAATCATCTGAACCAGAAGCTCAGTGGGGCACTGAAGTCAGAGTGCTTGTGTGCTTGCTGTTTTTCTGACCTTGGTGACACACTAGGGGCTGCTTTTGAAAGAGAGCTGTGTATGGTAGAGGCTGCAGTGTGTGGGGGAACTGGGACCCCTTTTATTCTACTTCCCTAGTATGGGATGGCCACTGTAAAAGCATATTTTTTTTCAAGAATGTCTGGATCTCCTGAAATAGTTGTATGGGGTTGATATCATAACTAAATAGAACTTATTTGTGTGAATAAACATAAATGGGCTAGTGCATGCTTTAATAAAGACAGTTGTGTCTCACAGGTCTAATTTTCTTGAAGGATTCATTGTTAATCCTTATTCATGTGGTCAGTCTGATAACACAGAACTGTTGTATTTTTTCAGAAGAATGAGATTCATTTTTGAAGACTTTGTAAAAACTGAACAGTCACAAGTTTGTGGGGTTTGTGGCTTAAATTCTTAGAAGTAACCAAAGGAGATAAATTCTTTATTTTAAAATAAGAGAAGGTTGCCAGTGGAATTACTCAAGACTGTTGCTTGATATGTTTATCAATACCTGGAGGGAAGAAATGAATGTGAAAAGGATAGAAAGGATAATAGAAAACTAGAGCTGTCTGCAGACAGTTGCAGTGGGAGTGCATTGTTCATTGGATTATAAAATTGCTGATAAAATTAAATTCTAGTAAATATGGAATTGTGAATCTGAACAAAAATAATTCAGACTGAATATAATGAGTGGGTAGCCTTTATGTGGTGGTTATTGTTCAGAAAACACCTTGAAGCTCCTTCATAATGGTTTCTTTTAAAGAGCAGCTGTATGCTCAGATATCCTGAAATAGCAGTTAGCGACAATCTTTGCAAAGATATGGACAATAAAATGAAAACAGGTGTGTGTCATGGACTGAATGGTAATTATTTATTGACTCTGTGTACATTTCTGGCCGCTTGTCAGAAAACATGGGGCAACTGAGAACAAGCTGAAGGAGGTTAGCAGTGATCAAACTTTGGATGTGCTCCTGTATAAGGAGAGAAGAATAGATGAGGTAGAGACAAGTGGATATGAATTGAGAGCCTGAGGAGTGGTGTGCTTGAAGATGAACTGCCAGTAATAACTTCTTTCTCCCAAGAACAAGAGCATCAGATAAAATCATTAACAGGCAGCATTTAAAAATAAAACACTTCTTTATTCTGATGCATACTTAAATTCTCATAGAATGCCATGAGTGACAAAAACAAATGGACTAAAAAACCCTGAAAAAATCAGTGGAAGAAAAGTCCTTTGAGCTAATACACATTGTGGTTGCAATCTACCCCAAAAGTATGTCAAATGAAAATATGAGAGGCTTTGAAGGATTGCTTCAAGGGAGTTGGATAACTGCTTTGTCTTTTTCTGTTTTCACCTAGTATCTGCCTACTGCTGATTTTTATAAGCAGGACAATGGGAAGACTTTAGTTTGGCCTCACTGCTGTTAAGTGCATTCAAGTGTTTTCTTCATTGATCTTGTATTCTTGGGAATGGGAAAAAAACATGCTTTCTAGAAACAAAATAAAACAGGAGCATGTTAGTTTGTAATTTCTGACTTACTCTGAAGTTTTGAAATCAAGAAGATTCACCAACAAATTGAAATGTTTAGTTGTCTGCTGTGTAGTTAAATGTTCAAATGTGGATCCAGGCTCAGCTTCAGATAAGAGAAAGGGCAAATAGTAATTCTAAATATGTATGCCTTTTAGAAGTATCTTTGTGCTTTGCTGCTAAAATCTCTTTGTGTATAGAAAGGAATCCTGACACTTAAAAATTGGGCATGTGGTCTGTTGGAGGCTATCTGTTAAAGTGGGAATTCTCTAGCAAAAGTTTCAAGAGGAGTTAAGAGTGCTGTTAGAGATGTGTAAAATTTTCCTTTTGGAAGGCTAAGTATGTTACCTAAGGATTTAACCTGTTTTTGTTTTGTGTTTTAGGACAGTATTTGGATTTCACTACAGTGTTGAATTGATGTTACTTGAATTAGAAATCTAAAATACATTGACATCAAAAAGATATTTTTGTAAATATGGTAGCAGTAATTTGCTTTTTTTTTTTGTCATGACTTGATGCTTTTCCATTGAAAGCAAACATAACATTCACCAGAACTCAAACTGATCTTTCAAATTTGGCAGTAAGTGTTCAGTAGTATCAGTAGATGAGAAACAAAAGAATTTAATAAGTGTATAAAGATCCAGTGTCAGAACTCCTCATATCACACTGGTATTAATGTACTTTAAACTTGAGAATATATTTAACACTTCTTCTACTCTACTCCGAGTAGTTCAATTGGAAGGTCACTTCCTGTATGAATGAATGGCTAATAAAAGCCTTGAGTGGTCAGAGGAATCCCCATTTGTCAAAATGGATGCCTTCACATCAAGGAATGCTCAAATGTCCCTTTTATTGTGCTCTACAGAAACTTATTAATGCCAGTGCCCTGTTTCTAAGTCTGTGTAAACTTCCACGTACAAAGAAGTAAGAACCCGTGGAAGAACAAACCTACTTGAAGATTTTAATTGTTATTGTGCTGCTTCACATTTGGATTAATGTGTAGTTTTTTAAGACTACGCTTATTTTTTTAAAGAAAGTAATCTCTCGGAATTGGGAATTTAATTTGACCTTCACTGTTGAGCCAGTAAGAAAGTAAATGTCTACAAGTGTTTGCATCCTATGTCTTTTCACATCTTTAGCTGATGTGTTGTTGAGATTACTGTGAGGTGCAGCCATGATAATCAAGTACAAATATATCTGTCCCAGATCCCAGACCCTACAGTTTCACATATGAAAGCCTAATTGTGTGGCATTTACGTTTTCTTGAAAGTACTGCTGGTTTTGTTTTTAAATGGTTATATTAAATAAAGTCTATGGCCTGTTTTTGTTAAAATTTATTGTAATACTTAAATCTACTTTTTAACTGATGCTACTTTCTCCTGTAGACTACATGAAGAAATAATTGACTTCTATGACTTCATGTCCCCTCGTCCTGAAGAAGCAGCTATGAGAAGAGAAGTGGTGAAAAGAATAGAAACAGTCATCAAAGATCTTTGGCCTACAGCTGATGTGAGTGTAGTTTAAATGTTGATTTGCTTCTGTAGTAAGTTGTAGAGCTCAGTTCACTTAACCTTGCTATTATCTTTCTGTGTTTTAGAAATGAACAGATAAGACTTCAAACTTAAGGCAATTGACTTAATATCACAGCTCTTGCAGTACTTAACCATTTATTTTAAAAAGTGGAGGAAATTTAAAACTTATATTTCAGGTTAATGAAGACTACTGATAATTTTTTCATTTTGAGAACTGATGATGTGAACTGTTCACTTTAAGTAGTGCATTTCTTAAAGTAAAAGCTTATTAAATTGCTTCTGCATAACTTCGTTTTGAATATTAAAGTGAGACTGACTACCTATTATATCTGTTTCTGCAAGGAGTCCTGACAGGATGTTTGTAAGTGTAAATACTTTATGTAGGAAATGTTAAAAACTCCAGATTTTTTTTAGTTCTCTTCACAAATTTGTCATTCAGGGAATTACTTTAGCCCTGCTTTAGTGGAAAAATTGGACTTGACTTCTTGAGATATCTTGCAATCAAAGATATTTTCAAACCCTTTATTACCCCAAAAGTAAGTTTCCTCCAAACAAAAAAGCATCTAAATGGAATGTAATGTAAACTGTATCTCTAGCATCACCTTTCTGATTACCAGATGTACTGTTGTCATTAACAAGCAGAAAAATGTTTCAGAAACATTGTGCTTTCATAGCCTTCCATGACAAAATGAGGGCTGTACTCACAGTACTGAACTAAAGTTACTGAAAAGCTCATTCATTCTTATCTGTGATTTTTTTCCTTAGTAAGAACATCTCTCTGGTTTGTGGGAACAGATATAAACATTGAAATGGCCCAGTATTGCCCAGCCTTTTTCATAGGTCACTTCTAAAAAGTGAATTTGCAAATTGTGCTTTGCTGTAGCAGAGGGGAAAGAATGTATGGATTCTCTCAAATGTTTCCTTTAAACTCTTCCAATTTCAGTAAAGCTGTCCTATGAAGGAAGAAGGAAGCTGAAAGAAATTTATAACAGCTTCTATATTTGTCAAACTGGAAATAAATAGTGAAAAGAACTTGCTTCAAAAGTTTGTGCTCCGCTGATAGTGGATTGGTAGTCATTTCATGTCAACCCCCCCCCAACAATTTCCTCTAAAGTTGCGGTTTCCTCTGTAAGAGGCAGTGTATTTGTACAGGCTTGACAGAGTATGTAGTAAAGTAAGTTCAGTAAATTTTTTTTACTGGGCTATATCCTTATCAAATCCAGAAAAATCTTTAGTGTTGTGGAAGTAAATGAAGTGAGCATTCATAATTAGAAGATATTTCACTTGTTTGGGTTTTTTTTTCAGGTCCAGATATTTGGCAGCTTTAGCACAGGGCTTTATCTTCCAACTAGGTAAGTAATAATTTACTATTTACATAAAAGCTTGTCATCTTTTAGAGTAATGGTAAATTTCCAAGAGGAATTTAGGCTGGAATGTGTAAACCTATCAAATGTTCAGTAAAATTTGTCTAATGTCCCATGTGACAAAGGAAAGAGCTTTTGAATTTACATATTAGAGATAAGTGTTTGATATATCATTGTACTGCTCTAGGTACTTACTGACCCTTTTGTGAATTATCTTTTCTTCCTTGTGTCTGGGGTTAGTCTTTGGCTCTTTGTTTTCAAGATACAGTGAACTGTTGAGTATTTCCTGTGTAAAGACTGTGTTTTGCTAAATAAGGTGAACAGTACTTAATGTGTCACTTATCATGGAGTTACTGGGCAGAAAGAGGAGTTACCACAGCTGTGTTTTCTCATATTTGGACAGCAAAATGTCTTCAGTGTTTTATATTTCTTAATGTTTCAACAGATGGATCTAGAAAAGCTGGGTAGCTGTGTATTTAAGATGTGTTGTCTTTACATCAATTAAATTTTCAGTAGGAAAGTGCTGGAAGCTTCATTTCTGTGAATAACAATCACTGATAAAAATTGTTTGGACTATTGACATGCCTGTCAACATAGGTAGATAAGGAATGGGATTGGGCTGTGGAAGTTGGAGGGAGCCAGAACGGCAAAAGGGTGAAGAGCTGAAAGAACTAATGAGAGAACTGGAAGCAAAAAACTACGATATGACTTTGGGACCTAAAAGCACACTAGGCCATCTTTCTTAACATTGCAAAGGAATCCTACTAGGAACCTCAATTGAAAGTTGCAAAATGGGTTCCCTGGAGGACTTGTAGAATGCCAGTTTTACCTTTTTTTTTGGTGGGGTATTATGCTTTAGACTTAATGAATCTCATGCTGTGTTCTTTATGTCTAGTGATATTGATTTAGTTGTTTTTGGGAAGTGGGAACGGCCCCCTTTACAGCTGCTGGAGCAAGCACTAAGAAAACACAATGTGGCTGAGCCATATTCCATTAAAGTACTTGATAAAGCTACGGTAAGTAATAGTCTTTGAAATACTGACCTGAAAAGCTTTCAGACCCCTTAAGATGTTGGTGATAAATAGTGTTCTTAATTCATGAAGCAAATGATAATGTCTTATGCACAATGTTTTGCTCAGTGCAAGATTTGAATAGAATCTATATGTGCTCAGCAATAGCACACAGGTTTTTACATGAGCAACAGTAATTCTGTGCTGTATTTGTGGAAAGGCCATACTTCATGCTTATGTTGTCAATAAAGATCTGAAAGTCAGTATTTGCAAAAATCTAGTAATTTAAGTTAAATATTTGTATAATGCTTTTCCAACTGACCTTTGAGAGGACTTTGTTTAGCCAAGGGTTGGTAACTGGAGCTGTCTTGCTTGAAACCCTGATTTTTTTTAGGTTATCTTATTTTTAATGGCATGATGAGGTGTTCCAAACATAACATTTGTTTTTACCTTCCAAAATATGCTACTTAAGAGCTCTATTTCATTTGTGAAACTGATGTGTAATATCTCTTGCATTTGTCTTGTAAGCCTAACAGATCACATTGAATATACAAAAAACTTAAAGTATGAGAATTTTATGTTACTGAACAAGTGGTATTTTCTCCAGGAAACTAAGCAGAGTATTCCAGACTTCTATTAGCAAGTTGTTACGTTTTGTGGTCTCTGAAATAGGGTGACTCTTTTAGGTCCAGAAGGTTCCTGTAGCTTCTGCTGAAGCATCAGTGTATAACAGTAGCTTTGGTGATCTTTGGTTTACCTGAGAATGAGTGGGATTTTCAGAATCAGTGATAGCAGTTAATGATGGAAAATGGCACTAGGCTAGGCTTATCAATTTTACTAGCCTTGTTTTAATTCCCTCTGCTGTTGGTATAAAATCTTACTATACTTCTGCTCTTTTTTTGTTTTCCATTTCAGATTAAACATACAGGAAGCTAAATTTAAAACAAATGTTATCATATTATATTAAATAGTTCTATAATACATTGTTGCCAGAAGAGGAGGTATTGCTACTCCTGCTTTGCTTTTATTCATTCTGGCTTTCATTTGACTCTGCAGTGAAACAGTTCAGCTTGATAAACCAACAGACAGTGCTTTATTTTTTCTGCTAGGCTAGTCTTCTGTCAGTTTAGCAAGTGAATGGTGCAGTGCTGGGTCAGATGAATGCAGTTCTCACATGTTATGAGAGTAGAATATCTCCTATTAACAGCAGTGAGTCATTAAGTGAATTTAGTTGTCTTAAAGCACTGGGATTGCAGCTATGAAGGCAGATAACTAATAGCTATGTGAGAGTACACAAGTGATTGTAAGTTAATGTAATCATACATGCCTGTGTTTTTAACCATCTCACTAGAAAATGTTCACTTATCAGTCAAGTTCGGATTGTTAACTTTTCTCAAACATGTTCCCTTGTCTTGATAGTTGCATTCATTTGGATTGATAGTATCCATGTGTCTTGAGTAAGCTGGGGAAGAGCACCAGTATTACATTTCTGGGGATTCATAAAACCTTATTTTAATCTTTTTAGGTACCAATAATAAAACTTACTGACCAGGAGACAGAAGTGAAAGTTGACATCAGTTTTAATGTAGAAACTGGTGTGAAGGCAGCTCGATTTATCAAGGAATACATGAAGGTATCAGCTGTATAATGAATGTTATATTACTTAGCAAGGATGTGCTAGATTCTTAGCTAAACTTTTTTTGGTATGTCTTAAGACTTTTGAAAATTTATTGCTGGAGACTTTAATACTAATTAAACATGGATATTTTAATTTATCTTCTACTGGTATCTATTCAGTGCTGTCTTGGAGTGCTAGGTGTTTGTGTAGATAAACCAGGGAATTCTACATTCATATCTAGGTCTGCAGATATGTACTAAACTTTATAGCATACTACTGAATAACATTTTTGTATTAGAAGATGAATCTTGTGTTGAGATTGTGTAGTTCTCTTTGTTTTGGAATGTTGACATTGTCATTGACAAGACTTATTTTGCTTTGCAGAAATATTCTTTGCTGCCTTACTTGATTTTAGTACTAAAACAGTTCCTCCTTCAGAGGGACTTGAATGAAGTTTTTACTGGTGGAATTAGCTCTTACAGCCTAATTTTAATGGCAATTAGTTTCCTGCAGGTGAGTCTGTTCCTTCTTTGTGTTCTTTAAAATAGTTTGGTTTCTGTACTTATGCCCTGTTATGGTGATGTTTCTTTAGACTCCTCTTGCAATGTACAGCTTTACTGTTATGGCTCTAGGTGTTTGATCATTGGTAGATCCTGTGGAGTATCTCTCAAATATCTAAGAACTTGTGTTCACTGTGTGAATTGAAACATGAGCAGGAGCCTTATGAATGGCATAGAGGCTGTGCATTGCTTTCTATACCAGGGCCTGTGATGTGGATTACACTACCTTCCTGGGCAGCCAGTTTCAGTACCTGAATCATTTTACTAGTGTTTTGTAAATCTGCCAGGATGCAGCTTAAGTCTGTTACTTCCTAGACTACTGATACTGAATGTGAAGAGTAATTGATTTCAGTGCCTGTTAAAATTATGAAATCAAACAGTCAAGTAGTTGTTTAATTAAATGTTGGTTAGGCTTTTCCGTATTTAAAATGGGCAGATAGTGTAAGTGATGAAACAGCTAATGAGTTTTAACTTCTTCCAATGCATTTTTGTGACAGTAAGCTTTTTGCGAGTGTGCTGAGGTACAATGTTAGCATCTCTCAGCAGTGGTGTTAAAAGACAAGCCTACATATTCTGCTGCTGTTAATAATTGAAATATTGCTTCAGATCTTACATACTGTATATAATATGGGGAGATTGAGGAAAAGAACTGTATTTCAGTTGGGGTAAATGGATTTCACCCCACCCCCCTCCCTCACTTCTGAAAATATAAAGATTGATGGATTTTCTGTGAAAAACTGGTATTACTCTGTTACTAAGCCCAATGTTGTATGCAGGATTTCTTTATTGCTTTTGGTTTATGGAAAATAATTTACTAATCCTCAAAAAGCTGGAAGAGGAGGGAAGGAAGAATTCTCTGGTTTCCAGATACCGCTGAAGTGCTGCCCCCTCTTGGTTACGTGAAAGTAGTTTAAGTATGTGAAGAGTTAATGACTCAGTTCAGATTTGTGTAAAGAGGTTATACTCAGCTGTTTAATTGAGAGCTCTTTGTTACCCTATGGTATGGTTTGAAAAGAATGAATTTTTAATAATTAACAACTGTTCTGTGTCACAGCTGCATCCAAGAATTGATGCCAGAAGAGCTGATGAAAACCTTGGAATGCTTCTGATAGAATTTTTTGAACTCTATGGAAGGAATTTTAACTACTTGAAAACTGGTATTAGAATAAAAAATGGAGGTGCCTATATTGCCAAAGAAGAAATCATGAAAGTCATGACCAATGGATACAGACCATCCATGCTATGTATTGAAGATCCTCTCCTGCCTGGTAAGCTTGTACACTTCTTGTAGTATTCTGGAGCTCTGTCTTAACTTGTACTCTCACAGTTTATGTTAGAGCTCTGAAGTTTGTGAAATGAGTTAAGAAGCTGCACTGAGAAGAGACTGTTGCTGGTGTCAAGGTACAGTTATGGAGATGGGCTAAGGAATCAGGACCTATAGTTCTCAAGACTGATAGACTGACTAAATGGATTTGGATTCTCATGCAAACAGTGCAGATACATAATGCGTTGGCAATTCAGAACTGCATTGAGTGTATAAGCTTCGCTAACGGTGCTTGAGGGGTAGTAAAGGAAAGAGGTCCAAGAAATCTTGGAATGGGGTTTGTTGGTAGGAACCGCACTTCGTTGTTCATTATGAGAGAATAAGAATGGAAAGTATAGCTTTTGCTGCCACAGTCTGTGGTGCCATACTTCAGACAAATTATACCATATGGGAAGGAAATGCCCCAGATGAGGTACCTGCCCTGCAGGGCAGTGCAGTAGAGACTGCACAGAAACGTGGGTATATATCCATGAATGTATAGCAAGGGAGCAGCTGTATTATGGTGTTAGTGTGAAAAGTGGTTTGCATAACTGGCTTCTGTGCTGCACAGGGACCTTTAGAGAATGCCAGTTATAGCTGCATGTACTTTTGAAAGTAACTAACTTAAAATATCTTTTTCTTTAAGATTTGGTTTTGATTCAGTAACCTTCAAAAGTAATCAAGATTAATTTTCACTGAGCTCCTGAAAAAAATTACCAGCTTTATAGTACTTGGTTTGGATTCTATTTAGACTGTCACAAGTAACTGAAATTCCAAAACATTTTTTTAACAGAAGTCAATTTTTAGTTAATTTGGACTTCAGCATTAGTATTTCTAGAATGTAATTGGCACTCAAACTCCATACTGTCACATCTTGTGGGTAGACTGCTTATGTACAGCACTTCTAAAGCAAATACCATGGATCAGGAGCTGAAGTCTGGCACCTTTCGAAGTACTCAATATGTTGAATGTCCATAGTTCTCTATAACGTGTTGCAAGCTAAGATACTCATTTGTGTAACTACATCTCTGATATGTTTGTGGCAATGAGTTTGTGTCCATCATGACTCCTGCACTTGGCCAGGCATAGGTGTGATTTTTGCGGAACTTTGACTGTACCACTATTTCCTTGTGAGCAGCAGCAGCATGAGATGCATTTTTCTAGAGTCAGAAATCTTTACCGTCCTCCAGTTCTATGCCTTCCTATTTGCTAAGGACTGAGAAATTAGGTATGCTTCACAATGCTTTAATCACTGCTAATAGTGCTTTGCAATTTTTTTCTTATTTGATGACACTTTAGAGAAGGAAAAAAAATAATTTCATCTCTAGTAGGGGCTCTGAACTGTTCCTTCTAGCATAAATCTTGCAGAAGCAAAGAACTATAGTTTAGAAGAAAGATATTTAGTTATAGGCTATCAAAGAGTTGATAAGAATTAAATTTTAGAAGAGGTTATATGGACTAAGATAATTTCTTACAGGAGAGAAAGTGTTTTTTGGCAGGGGAAATGAAAGCTAACAATAACTTGAAATTATCTGATGACTGCATCCCATAGGGATATTTTCTGGCAGCTACCACTGATCTTCAGAACTTGCTTGATGGAACTAGGACGAAAATTATATAGAACATACAGGATGGCTCTTTGAATCGGATCTTGTGAATGCAGCCTCCTTAGATCTAGACTTAATCACATATTCCTACAGTATCTAAAAGTACCTGTCAGGTGTATGTAGATAATTTCTAGAATTCTGCTAATTAGTTTAGTTCTGTTACTGCTAGTGTCCCAGTACAAAAAACTTTTCCAAGGGTTCAGATCCTTACCTAGTTGACAGGTCATCATCCCTGCTTGATTAGTTTGTGGTCCGATCCACTCAGTGTCTTAACTCCGTGAGGATCAGTGTCAGTGAGAGTACTGTGGAGGTGGTGGGAACAAGTATTTTGGTAAAGAGTGGACATAGATGTTTCTTGACTTAAATTAGTGTAAGCTGCTGTAGAGTTTTTCCCTCAATCCTGGTTTTGCACTTTATGTATTTTTAATCTTTTTTTGCAATCCTTTTTTAGCCTGATCACAACTTTCAGAGAAAATTCTGGTTGAACCTTGGAAGAAGACTTTGAAAGATGACCTCTTAATCCAGAAATACAGGGATGAGAAAAAAACCCTTTGAATTTCTCAAGGTTATCCAAGTAGTGTAAAAGGTTCCTCCTATGAGCATTTGTACACTAGTTCAGCAACAAATGCTGAAAGGTGTAACTCAAAAGATCAGCTTTCAACATTTTTTTTAGGGGACAGGATTAATTTCAGTCGGATTAGTTCTTTTAATTGGATTTTCTTCAGTGTGAAATGGTGATGTTTGGCTAACAGATAAGTGATGTTATCAGAAGGGTATGATGCTTAGTTCTACCTGATCAGTACCTTCTGTTCCTAGGTTGGGAAAGAACAGGCATCAACCTGTTGTGGTGTTGTTTTGGACATAGTCAGATTCTCCTGGGTGCTGTAGGGTTTCCTCTGAGATTCTCAAAGATTGATTACTGGGTGGTAGGGGATTATAATTTTGGTGATTTGAGAACCAAGATTCCAACAAAGATGTCAGGAGTCTACACTTGAAGCAGGAAGTGTGTTGAAATCTGTATTTGAGATGTCAGATTTATGTAGCAGGTGATACATTTTGAAGTGTTAGTTTATACTTGATCTTCATACATAGCCTAAGATTCTTCATCTTGAGTTAGTGTCCTAGGACAGGGTAATGAGATGAAAATCTCTCCCTTAACATCATTCAAAGAAGGGTGTTTCTATAAATATCTTGTAGCTGCCACCATTTCAGTTTCTCAAAGCAGTTGTCCTTTCTTTGATGTGTAAAAAGTGAAAGCATTCATTTAGGAGAACTGCAAAGCCAGGCACTCAGAAATCTGTTCACAGGAACATGTTGGAGCAGGGTAGATGATAGTATCCTAGAAGAGGTTTGTGTGGAGTTGGTAGTTGGTCTAGCAGTATCCAGTCTTGGAGGATATGACTGGTTGCAGGTGACAAATCTTTAATCTGTTGTTGTGAGACAAATTTGTTATTTATTCAGCAGGGGGGTTTATGATTTTATACCTTTGTGATCAGGTGATTATCAAGGTCCTTCAGTCACTTCTAATGCTCAGAACAGCAGTGATTTTGATCTTGATTCAGATTGGCAGTGGCAAGAGTAGCTAAACTACAATTTAAGATTTTGAGTTCCTCCCATGCTGCTTCCTTCATGAGAGAAGTTGTTCTTCATTCTGAATTCCTATGGTCACTAATAAAAGTTCTAAACCTTAATTTTATTGTGTTTTCTTTGAAAAGAGACTCTCTAACCTGCAGGACTAACTATGCTCCATGTTGCTTGATTCTGCATTTGGATAGGTCATAAGTACAGGAAGTAATTAGGTTTGAGATTGGCAACAACTATGGAGATTTATTCTAGTCTTAGTGGCTGCCCGGAGTTGTTATTGAAGTTTTTCAATGTTTGCATTTTGTCATTAGGACATGCAAATATATGTGTGTGTATATAAAATATATGTATTTATGAAAATACGCAGATACGTTGAAGTTAGCATCTGAAAGAACCCCTTCAACACAGAATGTTGCAAAAAGGTACTTACTAGATAACAGCTTAACATAAATGTATCTGCTTCAGTCCTAGCTCATGGACTTACTTTTGCCTTTCCAGGCCATGTTCTTAAAACTGTTTCAGATAATGGAATACAACCTGACAGTGGTAATACTGGTAGTGAGTGATGGAAGTCTTAGATGTGCTCTTTTAGGGAGGAAGGCTTTGTAAGAAAGAACAAGAATTGAATTATACATAAAATCACACACCATTGTTGTTTGCTAACGTACATCTGAGGATTAAGGTCTGTATGATTTTTTTTTTTAAAGAGCGAGAGCATTTGAGTTACGTGCTTTTAACGGATCATTCTGTGACTAAAGGATGCTCAGCTATGTAAAATGCAATCTACTAATGAGAATGATCTCAAGAAAATATTCAGGACAGCACATGCAAATGTGATCTGGCTTCTTTGATATCTTTGGTTTCTGAATTGGATAGGGCCACATCTATGCAGATGTGGTACAGTTCACAGTAGCTTGTGTAGTGGCTTTGGCTTCCATACCTGCTTTTCAGCTGCAGTGCAAGTCAGAAGCTCTGCAGACTGTATAATTGAATAAGACGTGTTTATTCAGACATTTTTATGAACTAATTACAGGTGCAGAATGAGGCAATCCAGGAACCTAGGCATGCTATGGCATGAGCTATCCTGCCTCTGTTCTCAAATCTGCTTCAATCAAGATTCATACACAACTTCGTTGGTGGTTTAAACTAAACTGCCTGAGTTTGCTGTAAGTGGATTAGGGAAGGCTTATGATTTGCTTTGCCTGCACAGCAGTGGAGGTGGTGACAACTGATGAAAGGAGTAACTAACAGTTTGTAGCAGGGTCTTACTTTTGGTGTAACTCCACGTGGGATGCATGTCAAGTGCAGCTGTCTTAGCACTGGACAAGACTAAACTAATGCAATTTGCTAGTGTGTATTCTTAACTCCTGTTATGTGAATTTATAGAATAATTTAGGTTGGAAAAGACGTTTAAGGTAGAGTCCCACTGTAGGTGGACTTGAATTTAGTGGTAGGTACAATTGTGTGTGTTTAGCTACTTGTATATATTCCATTTTTTTATTGCATCTCAATTGAATTATTTTGTATATATGTTTAGCATGTCATTATGTGGATGGTGGCATTGTTTCAGGACACAGCAATGTGTCCTGCCCCTGGAAAACCTGTACTGAATTTAATAATTATTTTTCTAGTAGAATTAACATTTATGTGTTCTGAGTTCTTGACCAATGAAATACCTTGGTTTATTCAGCTGCTTTTGGACAAAATCTTTTGTGAAGTCCTTTGATACTTTATAGTTCAGGTCTGAACTTAAATATAACGTTTCTTCCTAGATTCATTGTCCTAGGCCCACATTGGTCTCTGCTTCTACTTCAGGATAGAGTCCAATTGCAAATATGCCATTTAGAGAAGCTTCTGTAACTTTGAGCTATAGTAGCTGCTGGATACTGCAGTGGTGCATTCAGAATGAGATACTCAGGTGCTTCAGTAAACAGGAAGCATTTCTTCATCAGTTTTTATCTGACCATATAAATTACTGAAAAAATTCTGTGTTCCCAAAATGCTTTTATGTTCACAATCCATTTTCATTGATTATACTTTTCTGTTAAAGTGGCATTATGGTTGGAAAATCTTAAAGGACTGAAATATGTTGTCAAGTAGTAAAGCCAAGGCTGTTTTTCACTTCTGGCTGCCAGACCTGGCTGTCTGACTACTGGCTTGATGGACAAATTATAAAGTGAAGCATTCCTCTGAAGTCAAATTCAGCCTCATTGGATTCAGTCCTCCAAAGGATAGATTTTGTCCTTTTCCCAATAATTTTCAAAGTGGATTTTTTCATTAAAACCTGTTCATGGGCCCTGATCTGATTTTCAAGCTTAAAATAAACATGTTTGATGGTTCATCCCTTTCTAGTGTTCTCACAGCATTTCAAGCATCATTCTGAAGGAACCTTTTACTGTAAGCAGCTTTCTACCCACTCAAGATCTAGTCTGTATTTTAGACATGCAGTTTGAAGGAAGTTTTCTTTGTGTTCCTTAAATTGAGTGGTGACAGTGAACCTTTGGTGTCTGGTGCCAAATATATCAAAAAAAAACCCCCAAATGTTTCTTCTTGCATGTAATAGCAAGATCTTTCTAGGTGCAGAATGGGAGACAAATGCTTGTATGTTGTCACTGATACAGAAGCTTTACTATGCTCTTCTGAACTTCCTGACACATGGCACTGGATTTGGAAGGAGTTATGCTATAAATGTTATGCTTAGAGATGGTCAAAAAGTTTATAAAGATTATAAATTTATAAAGATGACATAAAAATTTATAAATTTATGAAGAGGGACAGTCAAGAAGTGACACTAATTTGATAAAAAAACAATGCTGTACGAACTTCTGGGATCCTCTATGATAGATTTGACGAAGTGGTTAATTCTGTGGAGATAAATGATCTGTATGAGCTCGTTTGTTAATCAAGAGTTGTGATAAGGTTAAATAGGGGTTAATGTAAGTATACCTGGCCCTATGAAGATAATGTGGTTGCAGAAGTGGAATTTTAAGCTGTATTTGGCCTGCAGAAACTCTACTGGTAAGTGAGACATGATGCTTTAAGCTTGGTAGGTTCCCTCTTAAAACAGCTATAAGAGCTTTAAGCTGATCTGTTCTCTGTTTTTCAGGTGCTGGTACATGTGTATTTTGAAAGTGGTAAATTGAATGCATAATGTTAAGTGTCATTCCTAAGGTTAGCTGCTTTTATGGAGATAGGCACACTTAGTTGCTCCTGATATGAGTAGGATGGGCTAACCAGTTAAGCTGTATTTTTAAAGCTTCTGAGATTTTTAAGTATGAATAATTTTCTGGTTACTGATATTAAAAAAAGATGATCTGATGACTGTCACATTATTTCAGGAAACGACGTTGGCAGAAGTTCTTACGGTGCCATGCAAGTGAAACAAGTTTTTGATTATGCCTACATTGTTCTTAGCCATGCAGTATCACCACTTGCAAGATCATATCCAAATAGAGATTCTGAGAGGTAATTAGTCCACTTTTTGAATATCCATTTGTCTGTGTAATCAATTAGGAATGTTTTGCTCTAAATCAATAAAAGGGATATTGTTATTTATTGTTTAACTGTGGCTGTATTGAAATCTGCCCAGAAATTCAGGCTGCCCAGTGGTATGAGAGTGTATACCTCAATGTGCAGCACTGATATGAAGACAGTGTGACAAAATCCAGGATGAGTCCAATATGAGGTTCTCTTAAGAGTGGAAGGGAGCCAGAAGATAATTGGTCTTTCCTCGAACATTCTTAAAGTATTTCAAAGGAAGGTCTGCTGGTTTAATGTTTGGTATGATGTATGTCTCTGCTATGGCAGAGAAAAATGTGTGTGATCAAATTTCTTGTTTATACACAAAACTACACAAGGCTACTTGTGTAGTTTTCCCTAGGTCTTCAATACGTGCCCCCATAAGCTGTTTTAAAAGGCTAGATATATAATTATGAAAAGCATCAGTTCAGCTTGGCTGTAATGTCAGAACTGCCATTAAAAGTAGCATACTTCTAGATGTGCCATTTTTAATGCAGTGCTTAATATTTTTCATAGAAACACTGTACAGCTAATACTTTCTCAGTTCTCACCTTTGCAACCTTTCTGCTTTTTGAAAGGGGGAGGAGAAAGAAAATGAAGGCATGTCAGCTGTGTTGTATTTTCATTCATGTATCTGCTCTAGCATCTGTTATTCTAACCCTCTGTTACAAATCGGGGCTAGGACAGAGGATGTCTCTTCCCTGAGGCTTCCCTAGAATCCCAATGACTTTGTACTCCCCATCTAATTGCAGGAAAGGATGCTGTAACAAGACTGTAAACCATCTAGGTACAATTCTAAACTCTGAAGCTGTTAACTTCCAGCATTAATGTCATTGGAAGGTGAAATAGCTGTCCTATAGTAAATTTACCACAAAGTGGATGCAGTCTTTCACTTGTGGATTTAAAATCGACAGTATTTTAATAATGCCTGTGAATATCTAGGTTTTCTGTGGTATTAAATTCACAAAGGTTAAGACTGCATGTGTACCTGTGATGGAGATATGGGAAGAGCGGTACATAATGTTACACACTGACATTTGAGACTGCTGCTTTAAGATAGGTTAAGGGTGTATCTGTTAAATATGTACTGACTGACAGTTCTTGTTGCTGATTCATACTTCGCTCTTACATAAGTATAGATAAAAACTTAGGAATTTCTTGAAGTTTTGCTTCTGTCGTGGGTCCTGGCCTTCATTTGGAGAACCTCTGCAGTTCTCCAAAGGATATAGTCATCCTCTTATGAGGTACCTGTATTCATTACAGACATCAGAAAGTATATTTGTAAATCCATTTAATGGAAACCTCAGATATCATCAATATGTGCACTTCATGTATGCTTCTTACTGTATTTGGGAAAAAGTTTTTTTAATTTTGTCACAAATTCAAACATGGGGAGAAGTCCCAGCAGTAGTGTTCAGGTGTTGTACATCTGGCCTGTCTTTCTATTAGTTCTGGGCTATCTGTGCCAGTGATGTATGAGTCTCAGAACTTGTCATGACAGTGGTTTACCATTCTGTCAAAGGGAGAGTGGTGTTGTAAGAGGAACAGCATGCAACAAAGTACTGTATGCAAGTAGTTCCCCCAGCACCAGTCTTGTCAATGTCAACATGATGAGCTTTTTGGTGAGAAGTTTACTGCAGAACCTCAACAGCAGTCTGTGTTCAGTCTCAGTTTTTAGTTAAATCTGATATACTTGGGCAGTCGAAGTGTATTTCAGATCCTTCTTTCATGTGTTAGGTGGAGTTGTCCAGGTTCTATATAAAGACTTTTCTGGTGCCCTGACCTAAAGCCTTAGCCATCTAGGAGCCCATTGTCCTGATGCATTTTTTTCCCCTTTTCTAGGCTTCTTAGTGCTTGGTTAAACTGTAAACAATGGGCTCCCTTTTAGAGCAGTGACTAGCTGTATGACATTCTACTAGAAGGATCAACAGAGACTAAATGAGGAGCACTTGAAAGGGTAGGAACTTGCAGGAGGCTGAACTCCCCAGGCTGACTTGAGTTTATAAATTGGGGCTAGCTTTCCCCTAAGTGGAATGCTTTGTTCTTGAGCTACTTGGTGGGTTTGAATTCATATCAGATCTTTCCAGGGTAAATTTCTGTGTAGAGTCCTATTTGTAGATGGCAATCTCAGCTGATTTCAGATGTGTTTGGGTGATCATTGTTACTTGCTCTTCAGTGTCAGTCCAACTCAGAGGAACACAAGCTTTCTAGCAAGCTGCTGCTTCTGATATTCCCAGTGTGAAAAGAATCAGATTTTGATCCTTCAGCATAGACCTTTTTCTTGTCCATGTTCTGTAGTAACAAGTCTTAACAGAATAACAAGGGGTAGATTGAAGTCACTGTTACCTTCAAACTTCCAAATATAACATCTGGAGTGTAGTGGGAGTTGAAAGCTATCCTCTAGGTGAAAACAGTCATCAGCCAAATCCTAAAAGTCATTCTTACAGCTACAGAAATTACTTTAACACTGTTTTTTTCCCCAGTCTATCTCACCCATCCTCTTTCAAGAACAGCTCAGGAGAGATTGATGAACAGTTTAGTAGATTGTGTTAGAGCAAGAAGATTCCCATCATCTTGGAAGGAGGGGTTTCCCTAGTAGGCAGATGAGGGGACTGGTCTATTTTGAATCTGTACAACTTGTACACAAGGTCAGGTTTGGTGTCGACTTCAGCCAAGGCGATTGAAAATCGCAATTGATTTCATAATAATTGGGGCCATGGGGACATGAGTCTAGCTGTAAAAGTTATGGACAGGATAGCCTCTTGCTTAAGGGTCAGTGTCAGTATGTGCTTTGAAGCTTTAGTATGGTCTTTGGCCATAGCCTGTCTCTAGACAGGAGTGTGTCATCTTAAGTGAGCTAATTAAATTCTGTGAGGAGTGATACTTTCATGGAACCATTTAGGTTGGAAAAGACCTTTTAAGATTGAGTCCAACTGTTAACCTAACACTACAAAATCCACCACTAAACCATGTCCCTAAGTGCCACATTTACACATCTTTTTCAATATCTCCAGGGATGGTGACTCAACCACTTCCCTGGACAGCCTGTTCCAGTGCTTGACAATCCTTTTGGTGAATAGATTTTTCCTAATATCCAATCTAAACCTCGCCTGGTGCAACATGAGGCCACTTCCTCTTGTCCTATTGCTTCTTACTTGGGAGAAGAAACCAATGTCTATGTCACTACAACCTCCTTTCAGGTAGTTGTTGAGAGTGGTAAGGTCTCCCCTGAGCCTCCTTTTCTGCAGGCTAAACAACCCCAGTTCCCTCAGCCGCTCCTCATGAGTCTTGTTCTCCAGACTATTCACCAGCTTCATTGCTTTTCTTTGGACACGAAGTTTCAAGTTAGTGACCATTTTTCTAGTTTTATTCTGTTTGATAAACCACAAGAAATCTTAGCAAATGTTTGGCAGCAAGTTCTTGCTTATTGAGTCATGTTCTTTGAAATAGTGGACTGTTACTACCCTGTCCATGGTCCCTACATTATGGTGCAGTTTTACATTATACCTTGTCTAGCCTAACTATCTGTGGGCTATCTCCTGTCAGCTGCCCTTTTTCTTCCTTCTCAGTCTTGTATGTTCCTGATTCTTGCTTTGGATCAACCTAGCGATCCTGCAGTCAGATGAACTCTCTGGTCTGAGAACAAATACATCAATGCTTCTGTCATGTCAAGAAGTTAATCCAGTTTGTGGCTGTGTGATGGGCAGATCAGAAGCAAGAGAAGCAGCAGGAGTTCCCATCTAGGGGAAGATGGAGAGTGTGGTACTGTAACATTTGACATCCACAACTTACACTGATGTGGATGAGATAAAGATGCATCCTTAAGTTAATCTGTATGTCTGTAGATCAGGATGTTGGCTTACATGTTGATGTATTGTGTGATTCAGATACACATGTGTGCTCAGACTGCCAGCAGTGTAGCCACATTTTGGAAACAGTCGGGGTCATCTGAAATCAGGAATGGAAGACTGGTTCTGCTGTGATGTGCCCTTCCAGTGTAACTTAAGACTTTGGGAATTGATGAAAGGTTTCCAGAGTTGCAGATTGGTAACAGGTTCTTCCTTATTGGTGGAGGTGGATGATGGAAAAGGACTGTCATGCCAACAGGCCAGAGTTCAGAGTTTGAGGAAGCCTTGGCGGGGTTTTGCTACTGTATGTCTGGAGTTCTCATTTACTGATGATAAATCTCCAAAACAACAGTACTCTGGGCCATATATAAAGTGATCTTTCCATATCTCTGCTTTAAAGCTGTTTGTCTCTTCCTAGTGTACAGTTAACTGATCTAATTGCTGATAGGTCTGTATGCTAGGTTTGGGTTGCCTCTAGTTGGCTGTGAGAGTCCTGGGAGCTGTCAAAAGGGATATTAAATTTGTGTGCTTGATGGGCTGACACAGAAAGCAGAAATCTGATCTCTGAAACAGTCCTTCCTTTGCTTCGTGTCTTGAATGGTCAATGGCTGTCACTACAATGCACGCTGTCTCTGAAGAGGTATCAGCAATATCAGCTTTTCCTACACGGAGTATTTGGATAAGACAAATTAGGGGTTTTTTATCCTCATACATAGGCAGATCCTTCTCAGATGCTCCTTAGTCTGCTTTTAGACTGTATTTCCCTTTTAATACCAGGGGGATATTTCATAAATTCAATTATTTTATTGTAAAACAAAGTAGGTATGTGAATAGCTTATTCCTGGTTTTACTGCATGATAATATTAAGGGAAAAACCTTAAAGGAGCATCTTTCATAGGAGAGCTGTCTAATTTTATCAACCAATTACCTGTGTTTTCCATGTCTTCCAAACAAGCATCTTTGAAAAATTGTGGGATTGTCTCATATATCTGTAGAAATTTTGGTCTCTGCCAAAAAAAAGAAACCCAACCCAAAAGTGTGGAATTTCTTTATACTAAAGGCAGGGCAGATAAATAGGTTTCTTGTTCCAAAGCATTTTCAGTGTTGAAAACAAATATAAGTATAATATCTAGATGTTAATTTAAAAAAATTGTTCTCTGACCCTGTGGATGTGCTTGAGTCAAGAGCGGTATCTAGTTTGATCACACTTGCTTCCTTTTCTTTGCTGCTATATTAAGTATATGGCAGTGTAGCCTTAATCACCTTTCAGTTTCTGATGTCTCATAAAGAATGTTTTTAATTCTAGTGTACAAGCAATGTAGCCTGGATCTGCCTTTGAACTCCTGACCTGATAACTTTGTGAATTTCTTTTTTTTCTGCCAAAAAGAGAGCTTGGGGCTTTGATCTCTATTCTTGGTGAAAAGAGCTAGTGAGAGAAGAGCTTCCCAGGTCCTGTATATGCAACTCTGCCGTAATTGTTGGTGTAGCAGTATTTTCACCCTTTACATCTATTTGATCACACATGATTTTGGTATATCAGCCAGGCTGATAAAAATACCATTTTATATCAGTCACTTTCCTTCTGGTATATGAAGGCATGACTATTCATTTGCTTTTGGCATAGTACTCCAAGAAGCTTCAAAACTGACAAACTCCTTCTCCATAAGAGTTTGTGTTATTCATTCCATGTTAATTTTCTACTTCGAAGACCACAGCTGGTAGTAGCTGTGAAATTTATAGGTTAGCCTGGAGCAAAAGCTCAAATCTTCCTGAAGGCATTCTCAGATGAAACTTTTTAGCTACAAGATTTCCTTCTCTGTCTCAGTGTTGAGGAGACCCAGCATGTGTATGTTTGTGTCCCCTATTGGCATTGTTGTCTTAGGAACTGCAACTTCAGGGCTACAGCAAATTCTCTGCATTATTGGTCATCCTTGTCTTCATTGTCTCCTCCGACTTAGCTTCCTTTTTGGTATTTGAGAGACCATAACTGCATCGAGTATTTAAAATGCTGTTATGTCAGGGGAGTGCGCTCTACTTAGTTATCGAACTGTGGTTTCCAAAGAATTACCTATGATAACCCACATCTTTAGTTGCAGAGTGGTGACAATAAAGCCTTTAATTCTGCATGTAAAATTCAAGATTTTATTTTCCATCATGCATCATTTTACCTACATTACATAAATAGAATGGTGAATGACATTCATTCTGTCTGTGAGGCCCTTTCTGCAGCTATTGGACTTGTATGTTATTTGGTTCAATGTTTGCTTCAAATGCTGGACTGCCTTTTTTAGTACTAACACTGACATGTCTCTAAAGTTGGAATACTAGACATGGAACATGTGGTATTTGATCTTGTGTGAAATAGTAATCCCTAAGCCAGTAAAAGAATTATTGCTCTTTTTTAAAGTGTTACTATGAAATGACCTAATGAAGGTAACCTAAATACAGTTAGGCTCTGTATGTCCTCCCTTCCCTTTATACACCTAAACCAAAAGGAAATTTCAATACAGGTACCTTTATGATGTGAAATATAAAATAAGCTTTGCAAAACTTAACATTACTTTCTCCAAGATGGTAAATTTTCACAGCCCACTTTTGTACAATAGTCAGTCCTTCATATATCTTGAGCATGGGTTTTATAGTGTTTCAGCTGCTAGTCCCTGATGAAAGGGAAACTTGACAGTTTAGCTCTCAGACAAGGACACAACTTCTGCTCAAGAAGTGCAGTTCAGATAGCTGAATGTTGGGAAGGTATGTTAGCAAAATACTACTTTGTATTGGTTGATCACTGTTCAGGATCAGGTAGGCTTTTTCTCTGAACCACATACTGTTAGGAATTTTCTTAAATTTTAACTTACTCTGGTTTTGGAGCCAGTCTGTTGCTTGTTTCCACTACCTCACGATCCATGGTACTTCCTTTATAACTGTGGGGATCTTAAAGCTTTAAGTTGTCCTGTAAATCTGTAACTAGCGAAGGTCTCTGTCTTCAGCATGAAAGTCAGCTGGGGGACTGGGATAATATCTTCACTGCATCCCATAACTGTTGTAATCCAGATTCTGTGGAAAAATTATCTTCTATATGGAGAAATGCAAAGACCTGTAAATTGCTTTTATCAAGTACACTGGCATGTACATTCTTGATAATTAAGATGCACTCCATTTAGAAGTACAGAGCAAAATTCTTACTTATGTGTCAGTGCTTGCATGTTAGTATGATAAGTAATATACTAATTAAAAAATTGTGATGCTTCAGTGGATTATATGGTGCACTAAGGAAATGAAAGTTCAAAAGGATTCTTTGGTTAGGGATATCTTAAAGTGTCTTTTAGCATAATTTGATTGCTTGTTGAAATGTTTGCAAATATATAACCAGCAGTCTTTGTTTAATACTTAATTGAAAAATTCTTTTAGCACATTAGGTAGAATCATCAAAGTGACCCAAGAAGTGATTGACTACAGGGCCTGGATTAAAAAGAAGTGGGGGAGCAAAATTAATTTATCACCTGAACTTGGTAGGTATAGCAGGAATCTTTGAAATCAACTTAAGTTTTTTTTCTGGAATTTGATGTAATTCAAAATACTCATGCTTTGAAATCAAACACTTTCATATAGGTAAGAAAAAATAAAAAGACTTTGTAACTTTTTAATCCAAGAGTAGTTTTCTCAGACTGTTTTTCCATTAGTTTGTTAAACTGCAGCTCTTCTTAGACTTCAAAGCCTATGTGTTTGTAGTCTGTACTCTTACATGATACTTATGTTTTGTGTTAACAGATAATAGGTTGAAAATAAGGGACCAGATAGCTCCGTGCAGTGGAGAACAGCAACAGAACAGAGACTCTGAACCATCTTACAACCAACGCTTGGCTTTGTCATTGGCTAATACACAACAGTTATCCTCTGGTTCATCTGCCTCTTCTGTATCATCACTCTCCGGCAGTGACATTGTAAGCTTTTTCTTTTAATGGGTTAAATTAACTAGCGGAGTTTATCATACTCTTCAAAGCTTGAACCGATACAACAGCAGTTAATGTGATGCTATCCTTAAGCTGCTATAGCAAGTTAATAGCTTCCTCTCCTCAGAAAAGTTACTGAAATCAATTTTTTTTTTTCATTAAATTAAATGGGTCTTAATTCCATCCTAAATCTTTGGTACTCTTTGTGGTAGTAGTTAGATGTAATAAAATATAATTAGCTACTCTTAACTTGGGTTTTTAGAAGAGTACAAATGCATCTTTGTAAATCTTCCCATCAAGCAGAATCTCCTATTGTCAAATTCTGGTCTTTTTTCCCCACACCCTAAACTGAACATGAACATCATATTGTGCTGTGAAGGTGAATAATATTCCTTACTATTTTTAGCCCAGAAGTTCATGTTTTAATGGTAATGGGGCCCTTGTATGTAAAGTCTTTCTGTCAGCTTCCTTGTTTGAAAGTGCAATATGAAAGTAATTGCTGAGCTTTATTGTAACTTCTTGGAAGAGGAGGCTGTAGTCTTTTTAGGTATGTTCCCAGACTCTTTAAGATTTGTTTTTGTTTTGGTATGAAGTTAAATCAATATGGAATTGGGCAGTGCAGATTATAAAGCACAAAATTGCATTGCATGGCATGAGGTGCTCATTATAAATCTACTGAAGCATTTTGTGCTAGGTAGAGGTATTGGCTGGAACAAAATGTAATATCCAGTTAACTACACTAGTGAATAGCTGGGTGATGCCAAGAGAGATCCAAGTACCTGTTTCATGACTGCTTTCAAAAACTAGTCAAATATGGATTTAAAAGTTGGGAATTGTATTCAATAAAAATTTAATAACTTTTGAGGGGCAAGCGCCTTCTTTATATGTTCTGGTTACTTTCTGTAATTCCTTTGTCCTACTGAATTTTCTGTGTTGAATTGTCTTTTCACTCCACCCACCTCCAGTAAATACAGTAAATGTTTTAGTTGCAACAGCTGCCTAATTGAAAAAGAACACCATGATGCTTGTCAGTGATACTCTAGCCATGCTCCTGGTTTGAGTGTCAGTGAGATTCTGTTATGATGAGTTTTATAAGAAAACCCAAATATTTGCTTACTATTATGCACTCCCAACATAATGGGTGGTGAGTGGTTATGACCTCCCCTTAGTCTCATTTTGCCTGATGTTGAAGATGGAACTTCATTGCCTGATGCCAGAGAAATGAATGAAAAGTGAAAAGGAAGCTTTCATCAGGAAAGACCTGCATTCAGTTTGAGCATCCACAAAGTAAATGGAAATTCTATTCTTTTCAACAAATAAAAAGCCTTATACCCATGTGCTTGTGACAGACCTTAGTTTAAACCCTGTTCATTTATTGGTATTATGTCCTTAGTAGACTGCCAGCACATTACCTTAATCTGTAATGGAATCACAGGTTTCTGACAAGTAATTGATGAGTTCATCCTAATCATGCTTGGATATGTGAGGATGAGCAAGTTCTGGTTGAGCAGTCCTGAGCTGCACCTGATTCAGGAAAGAGAAGCCCATTCTGCTACAGTTGAAAAGCCTATCTGTGGCATGATCTGGCATAATACTATGCCCATGTTCCAGCAGTGGAACACCTAGAATGTGTGACAACTGATATCTGTGCCAAAACTTCTGGTGCATGCAAATAGGCATGATGCAGTGAACTTTGGTATCAGCTTCTGAACGAAGAATATGAATATAGTACATCTCATCTCTGTAGAGTTATATGTAATATAGCTCTGGTCTTGTGGAAGGATTGTTCTTCAGGAATGATTCTGTTACTCAGAAGATTCTTCTCCGTTACTAAAGACTGAAAGCAAGGTACAGATTATAAAGAAAGTGTAGGAAACAGGAGGATCCTAGATAGACAATTTGCTGTTATCTTCCCAATAATTAAGGTTGTATTAGCAAAATATTCATCCCTCTGTCAGTGTTAACCTTAAGCACAAGGTCTATTTCAAGACACTGTTTTTGAAGATGTATTTTGCATGACTGCAGAATCTTTTGCTGTGTATCAACTACAAGATCCTAGCTGTCAAATTAGAGGGACTTGACAGTGTATTTGCTTTTCAATTTACTGCTAAAGTTTCACTGGTAACAGTCATCAGCTGCATCTTGACCTTTGAGATCTGCCTACCAGTATAATAAAGTCAATTTACGTATGTTGAGGAAGTGGAAGTAGGCTTAGTAACTTGAGACTTGACTTGGTCATACTGCCCCTCTGAAGTTCAAGTATTCCAGCTGTTTAGCACAGAGGTAGCTGTATTCTGAAGTCATCACATCATTGTAGACTGGCCATAAGTATGGAGGTCTAGCATATGTTCGTCAGTATGTCTGGGAAGCAATATTGACAGTATATATTAAGTATGCAAGTATTGTCAAAGCAATGCTTGTTCATAAGGATCTTAGAATTTTCATTAAACCCTATAGTTTAATAGTTGTAACAGCAGTTAATTTAGTTGGTTGTATTACAGCATGCTGTATGTTTTTTAAGGATTTGCTTACTTGAAGTTCTGGCAGCATTACAGATTTTGCCTTATTCCAGAAATAAGGCTCAGCAGCTGAACAGATGAGCCTCCTGGTGTCTTGGACTTGTGGGTACTTCAGAGATAGCAGTGCTTATAGATTTGTTCCAGCAGCAGGAGAAACGAGTGTCAGAACAATAAAAAGGAGCAGGTTTTTGTGGAGACTGGATTGGCATAAACCAGAGCTAAGATTTAGAAGTCAGTCTCTCAACTTTTTTGTGTACTCAGAAAAATGGAAGTGTAGACCTGTAAGATCTTAAAGTTACTACCTTGAGTTCTTTCCATTTCTGCTACTGCTTTCCTTCCTCTGGGGACCGTACTGATGGTAAGCTTTTGAAGATGAAAACCTGTGAGCCACTGAGGAACAAGAGAACTGCCTCCTTCAAGGACAGCCTTCTCTTGCCCCATATATTTTAGATGTATATGGTTTTCCACAGTATGCCACCTCAAATTCAGGAGGATGATTGCTTTCATCTCTGCATGTCCATGACTAACTTCTAGGGGAACACACTTCTGGACCACTGTTCACACACCCCAAAACTAAGAACTGGATCTAATGAGACTGAATCATAATTTGTACAAAAAAAATCCTTTTATGGATTTTTCCTAGGCAGGAAAACTACTTACAAAAATGCCTTATGTCAGCACTATCTGGCTGATGAAATTCTAGTTGTACTGTTTTTCTAAGTCTCCTAGATAACTGCAAAATCTTAATCACAAAAGGAAAGCTTTCGTAAGGACCAATGAATTTCAGATCAAAGACTGTGTAGAAGAGAAATTTGTCTTCTGGTATCATTATTGCTATTAGTGAGCTGTTCATTTTATGGGTTTGTCTTACTGTACATGTCAATACAGAACTCTGTACTCTCTCACTGGCGCTTCTAATGTAGTTCCTTGCAAAACACTGAGTACTAAAGTTCCTGCCCTGTTACCTCAGCTCTGTGAAGAATGTGAATATTAGTGATCAGGTGCAAACTGAGGAACACATGGAAATAAACCTGTGGATACAAGGAATTTGATCATCAAAATGTATTCAACTGTGCATACATTTTTAGGGATTCTGTTAATTATCAAACTCATGTATGTAGTTAAGTCTTTTGTCAATGAAGTATTCTGCTGTGCAGATATTTAAAATACCATATGCTGCACTGACAAAAAGGCAGTATGTATTCTTCACTTTTTCTTTCAAACAGGTAAGTTGCAAAATACTATATATTCCCACATAACCCAACAAATGTTGAAGTGACTAATAGAAGATGATTCATAAATATCTTTGACATTAAGGACAGTGCAAAGCATGTGAGGTTTTACTCATGGGAGTAATAGTCAAACTGTTCCACAAGAGAAAAGTGAGATTTCCTAAGCCCCTGGCATTAGGAAATCTCACTTTAACCTTCATACTGAGTTAAGTGATTGTTATGAGAACTGAAACCAGATGAAATGAGCTATGTTTGTCCCCAGCTCTGTTTCTTCTGGATAGTTGCAGATGTCAGTCTGAGAACCTAAGCAGTAATGTCTCGAAAATGCCTTTTTTTCTTGGGTGATTTTTTGTTCTGGACCTGCACTAAGTAACTTGTGAACTGGATTTATAGCTGTTTAAGCATTGTGGAAAGCTCCTTTTTATTAGCTGAGGTAGTCCTAGAGTAGTGCTGGAGAATATCTGCTGCCTGATCGACAGTGTCTGCCAAGTGAAAAATAATCCTAGGTATGTTTTGCAGTCTCATTTTAGTCTGGTATAATTCCTGGTGCTAAGTATGCTTTGCAGTTTTGATGCTGCTATGCCATATAAAGCATAGCATTTTATGTGACAGTGATACCTGCATATCAGTAACAGATGTGATGGCTCATAGGAAAGTTTTAAAGCTCTTTTCTGTTACGTAATGGTTATATAATCTTATATCCAGTCCAGAATCTGAAAGTGGTCTGTTAGAAGTTTGGATCTTAAGAAATCTCATACACCTTATCTCGGTGTTTTTGATGATAATGTTCTTTGGGTTTTTATGACAAGATTAATTCCTGAAGAATTATGACTTCTCAAGACCATGCGGCCATGTCAAGGTAGTTGACGTTTCAGTGAATGAGGTACCTGTGTTAGACTAGTTTGGGGGAGACTAGTTTGCCTCTAGCTTTTTAGCATTTACAAAATTTCAGACTGTTCTTGAAATTTCAGCTGTAGCCACTGCTGCTCAGGCTTTATAACGACCTTTCATCTGAATGTCAGTCCTTGATTTGCCCACCACTCTGCCCCTGTCAACTAGGGGATATGCCAAGCAATACCTTAAGTGTTTCATGGAATGTGTCTTTTCACTGTCTTAAAGAATTACATATTCACTACTTTGGTCATAGGTTTACATTGTGAGAGTAATATGTAAATGTCCAATAAGACTAATACTCATTGTTCCTATAACTCTGCTGAATACATAGATCCGTGCTGACTTTGGAGTTGTTACTTGCTCTGCAGTCATTGTGGCTTGGTACTTGAACTCGATATGCTTAATGAAGTTATTGCCATCTCCCCTTCTTTCCTATTAGTCAAAGACTGAATTTCAGCTTATTAGCAGGAACTGTTTTACCTTCCCTATTCACAGATAGAGGTGACAGAGTATATGACATATCTCATCCTAATAAATGTTGCTTTTTTTAAAGTGATTAAATTTGCAGGTGTAAGATGTGCTTATCTGTTGTTGAGGGACAGGCACTTCAGAATAGTTGGTGTAACAGCTCTTCTAGTAGTCTTGTTAAATCTGTTAATGACTATGATTAATTTGTGGAGTTCCAGTTGAAATTGCGTGTGTAGGGAGAGGGGGCAGAAGAGGGTAGCCCAGCAAACTTCTCAGTCTGAAAGCAAGAGCTACACAGGTTTTTCTCCCATCTTTGTACATGTCTGAATATTGTCATGTCCTAAGTAGCAATTCAAGTAAGTGTATGAATGGTTGATCATATTTTTGCAGAAGAATGCAAATTCTCTTTTCCCCTTCCTGAACAAATAGAGGCATGTGCTCTGAAAATGAGGCTTCCTAATCTTTAGTCTTTCAAGTGCTGACTTGCAAGCCAGCTTGTCTCCAGATAAAGCAGTGGGCATCCCTGGGTGTGCAGACACAGGCAACCTGATGTTAGCATTGTCAAACAGTTGATTGACGTTTGATTTGGGGCATTTAAGAGTTCAAGCCCCAAATCTGTTAAAACTCTTTTTTTCCTATTCTTGCTCTGCAGATTACTGAGTTTCTGTGGATCAGAAGGGAACAAATTTTTCCAGTGCTGCTTTTGCCTATTTTCCTCTTTCACCATATAGTCCCACATTTGCTTTTGTTTTTTTCAACCCATATCTCTGACCATGTGCTGTTTTATACTGTCATACTCTCCTTCAGTTCTTCTGTGTCAGTTGCTTGATCAGTCTTTTGTCTGTATCCACTTGAAGAGTAAATTTCTGCAGTGCTGCAGGAGGCACAGTTTTGAACTCAAAATCATAATTTTATTTAATAAGAAGTTACTCTAAGCAGTAAAGGGTACAGAGGGAATGTGTAAATTAGCAAGCAAAATTGGATTTTACTGCTATGAAGTCAGTGAAGTAAGGAGGAGAAGCACATGACTTTGTAAATTCAAGCTCAGACTATTTTCTGATGCCAAAGGGTAGTTGTATTCTTGCCATATATTAACATTCTCTCCCCTGATAAGAAACCAACAGGTACTTAAGCTATTTTAGGATGGAAGAAAACCTAAATTTGGTATTTATATTCTAGTATAGTACATATTCAGCTTGCATAATGAGTCCTATAATTTAGTACTTAACTTGAAAAACACTAACTTGAAATATTGCTGTACTCAGTAACAATGCAAACCAATTGAAAGCTTGTGATATGAAAATAGTAGGGCTAACAAAGGAAACTTGAAATGACATGCTTCTGGGGACCTTTATTTAAGATGGCTTATCTGAAATACAGTGAGTATTGATAAACTGTGCAATAATCCCACAGTCAGGCCTGGCAAGATATAATGATATGAGGTTAAAGGGGTACTCTGTATTTAATCTTGGTAGATACTTGTTAAATTACTTTTTCAGTTGTTTTTCTGTAAAAGGAACCCTAAATGCTTTTGGAGGATGCATATTTTTCACTTTGTGTGTGTATTCTATATGTCTTTTTTCACTTTTCTCCTCATGTAAACACAATGACCAAGATATTTTCCTTTTGTAATGCAGTAGACCTAAAGGCAGAAAACCCAACAAATTGCATCTTACTTGAGACTGTTTTATATTGTTTATAGGCTGGAAAATAGAAATAGTGTGACTGTATTGATGCAAATTCTGTGACCTCCTATAGAACTATAAATTTTGTTCATCTCAAATATACTTTATTTACACCACAGTTAAAGTTATGGCTCCATCTACCAAAAAGGGAAATGGCACAAATTGAGTGGAAGAAATGAGGATGGGGGTGTGTGTGTAATACATTAAATTGCCTTGGAAGCATGTTGATTTATCAAGCAGAGTTAAGTATTCTGGGGCTACTAAAACCATTGAAGTGAGAGCATGCACTGAAGTTCTGCTCCTTCATGTGGCCACAAACTATGAAATGTCTGAAGATTTCTGCTGTTGCTTTGTTCCAAGGAGTGTTTATACTTTTACTAAGCCAATCCAATAGTTAGATGTTCTTGCTAGGGATGTTTCTGTTCACTAGCTGTTCCTGCTTTTCTGCACTGGTAATCACCTAATCCTGTGGTGAGCTGCTTCAGAAGGTGAAGCTAGTAAAAAGGAGATTACTGTTTCTGTGGTTCACCTGCATGAATTGGCTCATAATTATGTCAAATGCTAATGCAGGTATAATGGAGAAAACCAGGATGGGAGAAGAGGCAAAAGGAGTAAGACTGTCAGCATTTACCTGTTAAATCACTTTAATTGTAAGAAAGAGGAGCACATAAAAAAAAAAAAATCTGTAAAATATTAACTATAAAATGCCAGTTTTCACACTGTTTTCAGTTCTTTGCTTTCAAAGATGCAACACAATTTTTACTGAAGTGGTCATTGTTCTCTTACAACTTCCAGTTTCTTAATGTTGTGGGAAAGAGGAAAAAAAATAAGTTTAATTAGTGGGAGAAGTTTGGAGAATGGAAACAATAATAACTTTTTTTGCCAAGACCTCTGTAGCTCATTCTTGGAGAGTGAGAAGTGGGGTGTAAAAATCCAGATGTCACATTAGCAAGAAACTTACATTCTCTTGTTTAAGTTTTGATTTCTGAATACTGACTTCTAGGATGTTTAGACACTTTTACCACTGGGCTAAAACTTAGACTGGTGTTGTGAATTAATCTTCTTAGGCCACTCCATTTAAAAAAAAAAAAAAAAAGTCTTGGAAATTGAAAGTTCTAAAATGGTAGCTATTGTTAGTCAGTTGAAACTTCTGAATTGACTACATCATGAAACAAAGCAGAAGGCACCACTTCATGCATTTCGAATCATGGAAAGGAAGCTTATGAGTATAATTGAGTGCACATGAAATTCATGGAAACTGAACTATTGTCTTGATGGATGAATGTACCAGTATAGTTGTATCTTAAACCTTGAGTTAATAATGGAGTCAAAATAAGGTCTTATGGCCAGACCTAGTTAGTAAGGAGCTTCTGGCAAGAAAATATTTTCTTACTGATGAGGTCCTGGGACTTTTTATAATGGGAGATGCATTTTGCAGAACAGTAAAGGATTTTTTATTCTCTTCCAATGTCAGGAAGAAGTTTGGATTGTAAGATTGTTTCAGGTCTTCATCTTTTATATGACTGCAGTGTTTTGCTGTTTTTAGACAGGAGGCTAGAGGATCGCTTTTCTCAAGCAAAATTTACAGTTAAATGAGAGTCACCAGTACCACTTGAGTTTCTAGGTCTCTTCCATACTTTATTTTCTTTCCAACATTAAGGTAAACTAGAGAGTCCTCAGTAATCAAGACTATGCAAAAGTAGAAATGTGCCTTCCAGGTATTAAATTCTTACTGAGGAAGTTAAAACTGATTTAAATATTATGTTTTAAAATGGAAACTTCCCAGTAGGATAAACCTATATCTGGCAGTCTCTCTTTGTTTCTAAAAACATCTCTTTAGAAGATATTTTTCTTGCAGGATGAGTGACTCTGTATGTTTGGCATTCATAGTAGTAGTAATCAAGAGATAGGAACTTACCTTTGCACTTAGTAGCTTTATCCCTAGATATTTTGCTAAAATTGAGGGATTTTACCCTTTTATTTTACATTCATTTTTTTTTACAGTGTGACCTTTGTAGCCCTTACCCTAGTAAGGGTCAGAGCTTTTGTCTTCCAGATACAGATCTAAAATATCAGAGTATGCATTTACTTACTTGTAGGTCTTCTGAGCTTCTGTAATGCTTCAAGTTTGCACATGACATTTAAAAATCCTGCCCAGAAGACCAAATAAGACTTAATCCTTCAGTATAGGCAGTGTTTGTGAAAAAACGGTTTTGTTCACGAGACTCAATTTTCTAATCACTTGAGGTTAATCTTTCAGTTTGAGTAACAAAGGTAATGCTGCTCTTTAGAAAAGGATTTTGGTGCTGATAAATCAGCATATCAATTTTGATACAGTAATCCTGTTAGCAATTCAGGATAGTTTCAGAAGAGATACAATCCACTTGTATGAGAAATGTATCAGTAAATAACATTGAGACAGAACAACATACCTATTATAAAATTAAAGCAACACAAGCTTCCTTGTGTTGAAATTTATCTAGTCTCAGTTAAACCATATGACTCCCTTTTCTCTTCCATCTGCTGCTGCTTCCACACTGGAGTTAACTTTTTGGTGCACAAAACCTCTTGGACATCTTATAAATGGGAAGTGTCCCATCTGGGTTAGGTATGTGAATATTCAGGGGGTCTCACTGTGTCTAAGCAAAAGAAAGGGGTGATTCTTTGAGTGGAGGGACTGAAAATGGTCAGATTTGTGAAGGTTGCATTGCAGAAGATAACACATTGGTTTGGATAGACAATAAAATCTCCTTTTCCTTTTCCCATTTGCCTGCTCATGGTTACTTGTGAGTATGCTCAGCAGTTCAAACATAACTACCCCCTCTTTATTTTTCCCTCTCTTTATAGGCTTTTTAATAATTCCATGACCAATGGCATCTGAAGAAACTTCAACTTAGAAGTTCAGGTTCTTGCCCCTGTACCTGATTCTACAGCCTACTTAGTTAAGAATGTATCACCTTCATCTTTGTAGAGACCTTAGCTTGTGTTCATGACTAATATTGTAGGATTGAGCAAAGGGGAAAAATGCCATCTCATCCAGGCAGTTGGCTTTGCATAGGCATACAATTAAGCTTAATTTTTTTGATTAGTGCTGCAGCATGTAGTTGCCCACTGTGAACTTATTTACTAAATGGTAAACATCTGTTCTCATACATGAGTTGAGTTTCTGCAGATTCTTAACAGTATGATCTGTCTCCGATTAATTCATGATGCAAATATCTTAAACTGCTTCACAAAAGCATACTGTAACTTTTAGCACTACTTGACCTAGTAGGAGAGCATCTTCTTTCTTTCTTGAACTTATTTTTAAGTAAGCACAACTTTATGTGGACCAATAAAAGTGATTGTTCTAGTAGTTGACAGTTTTATTGAGGACTGTTTCTACAATGGGCATCCATTTTAGCTAGGATGCAAGTTTTGCTTTTTAGTGGTTCATCATTTAGGCTGCTCAGTATTCACAACTGTCAGTCTCCCTTAAATGACCTTTTTCTTTCCCCAAGAAAAGCTTTAAAATATTTTCTTGTTTCTGTTCTTGAAAATATTTTCCTAGACAGCCTAGTCTCTAACTGAAGAATCTAATTGGGAAAGCAAGGCCATGTGAGGGCAAGCAGTACTGTTGGAGATCTATTTAAAGTTTGCTTGGTTTAAGTGAAGAGTCTTTGCTTTCAGGCAATTAATCTTTAGAGAAAGAGAAATATAATACTTAAGTGATTAGTTTAATGGTAAAAAGCCTTGATGATCTGAGCCAATAATGTCTTTTAATAGGGTAACTCCTAAACGACTAATTGGCCAAGTCCAATCTCTTGATATACTTTGAGCCAGATGGCTTGGAATGGAAAAAACGCTAGTGGTTTGGGGCAAAGAATGGATTTTTTCCATTATTTTCAAGCTCAGAATGCTTTGGAGTTAAGGATGAGATGAAAAGCAGCAGTAAAAAAGGGAAAGCTACTGTCGCCATTGTGTTGTCTGACAAATAAATTTTACAAGATATATGTTGAAAGTTGTTTCAGAAGGCTGTAGCTTGCTTTTCAACCTTCTTAACCTAAAAAATAATTGGTCATTTAAGAATTGAGGCAGTTGGGTGTTTTCAGACTTCAGTAATTCCTGTAAATCCCTGTATCTGTGCTTGCCTCCTTGCTTGTTGTCTAAGTGCTCCAGGCATCCAGTGCTTTAACATCACCGGTATGGCTGCTCATGATGCATCTGTAATTGCTATTGGTCAGGCTGAAAGGAGGAGGAATAGTAATAAGTAATATCAGTTCCACTACAGTACATTTTTCTGTAATCCTACGTCTATCTTGCTTCCACTAAAGAATTATCACTCGCATTTCAGAGGGAAAGTGAGGGGAACAGAACTCCTAACCAGCAGTGAAGTCGGTGACTAGTATGCATATACTAGTCTCAACTGGCAGATCATCGTCTTGTTTCTTGGTAGGTGGAGCCCTAACTTTGCTGTTTCTGGGTAGAATGGGAGAAGACTATAACACTTACAGTGAGTGACTTTGTCGTACAAATAAGTACAATCCAGAACACTGTTCAGAGGACTGATTCTGTCATGACACCTAAAATTCTAGCCATTGTATCACTAAAAGTGTTGCTGTTCTTTTTCTGTTTTTTTTTTTCCCAACCTTAGTACCTATCTTTGAATTTGGTAGTGGTATAACTTTGGCTTTAGATTGCACTGACTGGAACTGACTGTGATTGCTCTAGACCTGTTGACATTGTCTCCCTGATGCAGGTTCAATGAAACTTTTGCTAGATGTGTAAAATAAACATAGTGATGGCTTGTATTTTATTTTTTACCATTGAAAAAAAAAATCATGAAATTTTACAGTGTTCACATGAGTTGATATTTGGGTGCATTTTCACATGCATAGTCTGTATATACTGTACTTTCTGTAAAGTTGCTTTTCTTTTCCCCTTTTTCTCTGCCAAAAGGATTCTGATACACCACCTTGCACAGCTCCTAATGTTTACCAGTTCAGTCTGCAAGCACCGCCTCAGCTTATGGCCAGTTTACCACCCGCATTGCCTATGCCAAGTGGTAAACCCCAATCTGCGCCTACGAGAACCTTGATAATGGCCGCCAGTAATCAGGTATGAGCCAAATAATGGAGCGACTTTTTCATGAGAAAGTGATCAAATTGGAAGTGTAGAACATTTGCGCTGTGCTGTCAGTCTAAAAACCTCTGAAGATAACCTTCATGTAGCATGTGCTAAACTTCATGTATTCATAAAATTATCTGCCATGTCAGAATTGTGGGGAGAAGAATGGGTGGGAAAGGGTTCAGTGTTTGAAATGCATCTCTGAATATAATAGTCCTTCCACAGCACACTGACACCTAGGAGTAAGTTGGAGGAAGAGTGTCAGATGTCTGACTCCTTAAGTTGTATTTGAGACTCCTGGTGCCTAATCGGTGGGATATTTGCAGATCTTTAGGTTATTTAACATCCTGCTCCTGAAATAGAAACTTCATGTAGGTGGTGTATCTGTAAGCTAGTTTTTGAATCTGAAGAAATAGTACTGACCTGTCTAGGCTTGTTTGGTTGTCTTGATTTTTGAATTATTAGAACAGCTCTGACTACACACTTTCTGTAATACATTTTAAAGATAGAGAACAGAATATTAATTATGGACATGTGAGTAAGAATTTTTACCAAGACATTAAATGTGTGCTTAAATGTACTGGGAGGTGAACATGCAGAGAAACTGTGTTACTCAACTAGCCTGAAATATTTTAGTTAATGTATCAATTATAGTACAAGGAAGAAGAATCTTCAGTTTTTCTTACAGCCTCAGTGCCTTTATCTGTAGAAAAAAAGTTCCCTTAATCTTGATTATTAAAACTATTAGTCTAAACAGTTGCCTCACATGAGCTTTAATGCAAGTTATGGGTTGTAGGTTGCCTGTGATAACAAAATGAGCTGGTTTCTTTGAAACCTGGTTTTGGTCAGGTTCTTTTAATATTTTCCTTCTTTCAGTCTTCATGTCACAGTTCTTGGGAATCCAGAGCCAGGGATATTTTCAACTTAATGACCCTGTCTGTTTTGATTCAGCCCTTGACACCTTGGGGATGACACAAGACATACTTATTTCACTTTCTGCTTTAAGATTGTTCAGGTATTTTTGCAGAGTTGCAGAATAGTTGAGGTTGGAAGGGGCCTCTGGAAATAACCTAGTCCAACCTTCCTGCCCAAAACAGGTTCAGCTATAGCAGGTTGCTCAAGGTCTTGTCCAGTCAGGGTTTTGAGTATCTCCAAGGATGGAGACTCCTCAGTCACTCTGGGCAAATGTGTTCCAGTAGAAAAGTTTTTTTGTAAATGGTGTCTTCAGTATTTCAGCTTATGCCTATTGCTTCTTAGGCTTTTACTGGGCACCAGTGAGAAGAGTCTGGCTCTGTCTTTACACCCTCTCATTAGTTAGATCGATCAATAAGATCCTTCCCAAGCTCTCCTTGAGATTAAACAGTCCTAGCTCTGTTATAATTTCCTTGTATGACAAATGTTGCAGTCCCTTACTTATCTTCATGGACCTTCACTGGACTCAGTCCTGTGTGTCCATGTTTCTATTACTAGGGACCTCAAACTTGGGCCCAGCATTCCATGTGTCACCTCATCAGTGCTGAGTAGAGGGGATATGATGGCCTCCCTTGACCTACTAGAGAGACTCTTCCTAATTTAGCCCAGGATGTTGTTGGCCTTCCTTGGTGTAAGGGCATGTTGCTGGCTCATGTTCAACTTCTCCACTGGGAATCCCTGATCGTTTTATGCCAATCTGCTTTCCAGCTAGTCAGTGCCCAGTGTGTACTGGTGTGTGGGATTATTCATTTCCAAGGGCAGAGTTTAGCATTTCCCTTTTTCAAACTTCATGAGGCTTCTGTCAGCCCATTTCTCCAGCCTGATGAGGTCTCTCTAAGACACCACAACCATCTTATGTATCAGTCACTCCTTCCAATTTTGTATCCTCTGCGACCATGCTGAGGGTCACTCTCTCCCATCATCCAGGTCATTAATGAAGGTATTAACTGATGTTGGCTATACTATCAGCTCTTGGGGTATATCACTAGCTGCTGACCTCCAACTGTGCTGTGTGGTCAAAATGCTTTGAGCCTAGCATGTAAGGAAATACTTTTCATGCAGCTTGTGAGTTTGATTTATATGCAGAATAATGATAAAAAAATCAGGTAGTTCTCTATTGAAACTTTTAGATGAATAATGAAGAAATTTCATCTGAACAGCATTTTCAGTGTTCAGCAATATCAGCATTGAGTTTAGAGCATGTTATAGCTTGATGCCCAGATTCTTCATAGTTAGTACGCAAGTGCTTGATTTAGACACTTCACTGTGGTGTTTTTCACCCTCTTTTTCATTTAGACCAGGCTACTTTATCTTTGCATACTGCAGGTGTTCCACTATTTCCTTGCGGATAGGTTAACATAGAAGGGGTTCCAACTTCGGAAGCTGTTATCACATGCTGTTGCCAGCTACCTCTGCAATCCTCAGTCATCTACCAATCCCCACTTATATCTCAGGGTATGCCTTTTGTTTTAATCTTTCAGGTAATTATACAGATTTCCCCCCCCTGTCCCCCCCGGTTTCCCCCCCTTTACCTGTCCTCTACTTCTGAATCTTACCTAGGCAAAACCACCTTATCTGCAAGATGTTTTCTATTAGTGAGAAGCGATTTTAGTGTCTGTAGTTGAGTATTCACATGCTAGTGTACAGTCATAAAGTTTTTATAAACTAAAACTGGGGAGCTATTTTAAGTTAGACTTAATCTAAAAACCAGACTTAGTCTATTCTTTCACTTAATAACTCTGCTTTTCTGATGAGGTACCCTGGATCTTAACTTCATCAAAATTATCCACAAAAGATTCTAGTTTTGAGGCATGCACTTGGTAAAAAAAAAAAAAAAAAAAAAAAAAAGTTGGCATCCAGTGTTCTTGCCTCAGTTGTGAAGAGGCAGTGTGTTACATGAATTCTGGGTCTGTGTTGGAATTTTGAATCTTGGAAAACAACTGCTTTGTAGCACTTTCTCTGGCTTTCTGTTACTTGGCTGTCCTTTCCAATGCTTGTTAACTCTTCTTTTAGTAGTTTGTACAATACTTGTATGTTTAAAATAGGGAATTTTTCTGTGGCTCTCACTTGACAAAGATATGCCTTTGAGATTTGTTAAATCAGAGGAGTTTCTTGCAATTTACAGTTCAGAAATGAGATGATGTTTTATCTACATTGAATTTACCAAAAGCTTATCTATTGTGAAGTAGAAATGTTCTTTTGATAAGTATGATGATCAAGCCAGAAGTGGAAAATAGTATCATTCTACTGAGAATACTGTAAATGTCTCCTTTTTATTTCTGGACTGAGATTAAATTGATGGCTTTCCTTTTGCAGTTGATGTAACTTAAGACCATATTAGTTTATAATTTTTAATGGGTACAGTTTACTAGCTCAGAGGACTCCTATCCTTACAGACATGTGCAAGCCTTTTTCTTAACAGCAATTGTTCTTTCATATTCAAAGGGATTCATTTGTCTGCATGGTGTCTTGAGCCTTTTCCCTGACAACTTTCTCCACCTCAGTTTATCTTGGAAGCTGTACCCAGCTGTCCAGTACTACTCTCAAAAGCAGGAGGTGCCAATGTCAAGAGCACTAACTGTATTTTGAACAACTTGAAGCCTTCTAGGCAAATTCTCTGCCATTAGAGCTTCCTTTCCTAATACCTTTTTTTTGGAAACAACTTTAGTGTGATTACCAATTCTATTTATGTACTGCATAATTAATTGGAGAATTTCCAGGTAGTTCAGGGAGTAATTAAGCTTCTGATATAGGTCTGGATGCTTTTCAGGATCGTCATCGTCATTTTTCCAAGCCTATCATTCTTCTACTTTGTTGACAAGTGCTTTGAAATTTCATTTGAAAGAGCAGAACAGTTTATAAAGCAGTGCTGCCCACTAGTATAAGCAGAATAACAGGTATTGGCATGCATGTCCAGATGAATGGAGAGGGTAGAAATTGCTTAGTGACTTTCCATCATTAAGAAAGGATTAGTTTCCTTGTTAATTTGGGATGAAATTAAGTTCAGTTTGTTCATGGATTGTTGGTCACCAGTGAAGACAGAAGAAACTTCCTGTTGCTTAGGTATGAAAACGCTTTTTAAGCTGTGTTTTTTTTTCCCAAAGAGTGGTCTTTTGATTCAAAAGTACCTAAAGCCAGTAAGTACAAGTCCTGCTGTGCTGGCTTCCAGTGTGTCTAAGAAAATCTCTGAAGACCCTTTAGATGAGTGGTGTCTGGTCATGAATATGTTCATTAAAAATTTCACTGGCTCAGTTATGAAGCACAGGAGACAAGAAATGAAACTTTAATGTCAATCCTGAAAAAAAGCAGTCTAAATAACTGTTAGAACTTGTAGAAGTAGTTTGTTTTTCAGATTCTTTTGTGTTTGGCCATGTAAGGCCAGTCACTTAAACCTGTAAACTACTTGTTTGTATTGCTTTACAGGCACTTCACTGGCTAAAATACTTTGCCTCAGAGTTTCCTCTTATCGAGAAGAATTGTTAATGTCTCACTAATAATGCTGATATGCTAGTATCTCCAGAATGATTCCTCAAAAGTTAGCAGCATTGGAAATATAACATTGGTCAGGGGCTTGAGTCAAAAATATATTTCTTTCAGATGAGTGTAAGTGGTTAAGTGTAGTTCACTGGGATGAAAGATAGATTTGTAAAGTTACATTTTAATTCATGTCAAGGCTGAACTCTAGTCCAGTTTACAACTGGACTACTCAAATGTAAAAATATGCTGAATTCCCTTAGTATAGTGTGATGCTTCAGAGTTTTTAGTATGTTAACTTCAATTTAGATGTGACCTGTTTTGTTTCTTCAGTGACATTATTAAGCAGTTCAGGTACCGAAGGTTTCTTCAGTCAACCAACTGGCATTTTTCTTATCTTTTATTTAGAGCGTGCATTTAGGGTGGAATACTTATTCAGTGTCCATACACTTTCTTAGGCAAAGAAATGAGGATTCTCTGTCTACTTTGGAAGCTGTTTTGATTCTAAATGTCAGACACTCATCTTCTGTGTATGTCAGAACATTGTTTGGCTTTTGATTTAATGCATGCAAAATTAGGAAAAGATGATGATTTCTTTTCCTGAAGAATGGAGAGAAGAAGAATCTACATATGAGTTGGAGGCTGTTCAGCTGAAAACAGTACTCAGTATTTTTCATTTTAGATGGACGTATATTTATATGGACAGTCTTAATGTGGTGATACCCTTCTGTGTATGGAAGCTGACTCAGTTTGACTAGATCCTGGATTACCTAATCTGACTCTGTTTACAACAGAAGGTTGGATTAAATGATCTCCAGAGGTCTCCATTTAGACATCCAGCCTCCATATAGACGTCCTGGTCTCCATATGAGCATCCAACTAGATGTTTATATGCCTGAAATTGTCTGGCCATCTTGGTGGTTGTTTTCTGAGTGCTTTTTGAGTTGCAGGAAAGACACAAAATCTAAATAGTAGTTTCTAGCAACATAAATAAACCTACCAGAAGTAAGATAGACTTATGGAAATGTAGAACTAATATCTGATTTTTGTTTGTGTAGTACACCTTTTATCTTCCAATGTCACTGTAATCAGATTGTTGCTTCCAAGCTGAGACTGATTTGAATATTCACATATGCATTTCCTGTACTGACTTGTTCACATGTACTCTGATATCAGCTCATCATTTTAAGTGTTTTGGGTCTGCTCACTGTAATAATACTTTTTTATTCCAAATAAAAAGGTGAAAAATCTCAGTGAGGTAAGATTTCTCTTTAAATAGATTTATACTGGAGAAGCTATTACCTTCTTTTCTTCTTAATGACAAGTATGCAGATAACACTTCATGGCCCATGTCACAACATTAGCAAAGTTGGAGTATGAGTTCTGTCTTCTGGTAGTGTTGTTTTGACTCCCGTCCCTCAATTTTTGAAACAACTGGTGACAAGATCAAAAAGGGTATTCATTTTGTGTGTCAGATTCTACTTTATCATAAAGTAGTTCTAAATATGTTCAGATTATGATGCTAGTGTCTACTGTCAGTCACTCATTCTGGGGACTAGGCCCTCCAATCTCTCAAATACTTAGTTTCTTTTTGAACTGGTCATACTAATAGTTGCCTAACCTGTTAAAATGACGAGAACAAAAAACTTCCTTTCGTCGCAGAGCTACCGCACAAGGCAAAACAGAATACGAAGGACTGATGTAATCCCTTGTGTCTGTGAGTCTTTCAGTTCTCCAATGTTAGAAGATAAGAACCATCTAAAACTTTCATGGCTTATGAGCTCTTTCTAGTCTCCATGTTGACTTTTTTCTTTGCTGTTCTCACAGCTGGTTGCATAAATGCTGTGTTTGTCTTTTAAAGGGAGCAGAAATGGGTTTTGGCTGATGTTATAAAATCTGTTCAGGACTCAAGATCTTGTCAGTTGTAGCTGGAAATAGCCAGTCGGTCCAAACAAGGGGCCCAAAAGGAGGGAAACAGTCATTGTTTGCAGTGCTTTGAGCCTTATTTCCTCAGATCGCCAGTCCTAAACAACTTGAGTAAGAATTTATTTTTGTTTTGCTATACTTCATCTTAGAAATCTAAACCACTTACAGATTTTACCAGGTTAAGAGTATGCCCAGGTAGCTGGTACACATATCTTGTGGAATCCTGTTAGCTAATTTAAAGTAATGAGGCTAGTTTGAACCATTGCCTAATACTGGATTTATTGCTTGTGCAGTAATGACTAAAATGTTAGGTTATTGCCCATTGCTTCTCTGCAAAACAGTGAATTTATTTCATAAAGAACAAGAAGTTAAATTTTACTTGCATGCAAGATGCATTTTTTAGTATATTTCCAGATGTTATGTTCAGAAAGTGGAAAAAATAACATAAATCCTTTAAAAAAAGGTTCTTTGTTTCGGGGGTTTTTGCTACAAACCTAAAATAGAGTAATTGGAAATAAGGTGAGAACTTGAAATGAACTTTGAAATATTTTGAAGATATATTGTTATATAAGGGGACACTTAAAATGTTAATGGTGCATTAAAGTTCTTCTGAATACTACTTCAATATTTCACATGGAATGATTTTGAAGTGTAAGAGTTTGATTATAATTCCAGTCAACTGCAGACTAGATTCAATCATGGCCATTAACCCTCTAGTTTTAACAACAAGATAGTCAATATGTCATTTTTCTAAACTATCTTAAGCCTTTTCTAAACTTTAGCTTTGTAGCTCCTTAGCAATTGAGTGCTGTATGTATAATCTCTTTAGTTCTAAATTTAAGAGTACTGATACTTTGTTTTCATCACTAACACTTCTCTGCTTTTTACTTTAGACTTGCTAGCAGGCAAAAAAAATCAGACACTGAAATGAGTCAGAAACCTTGTTTATATTTACATTTCAGCTCTATTACTTGGGCTATTTCAGAGTGTAGGTGATTTGGTTTTGACTTTAAATTTTCTTCTTGAATAATGACAGTCTTTGTTAGCAGTTTTGTATAATAAATTTGCCAGTATTTAAGAATAAAAGTTAGGTTTCATTTGCAAATAATGAATTGGTATTTCAGTTTCCACCAGATTTCTGTTTGGATTAAAGGCCAATAACATCCTTCTCTTAAATTTCTGTTAAAATATCTGGAAACTTTTTAAACTTGGTGTGTGATTACAGAATTCTACCTCACCAC
>NW_020799095.1:77930155-77975563 GCF_003259725.1 Athene cunicularia | reverse complement strand
GCCTGGCATATCTTAAATGCAATTTTTTAGTTTTCCCTCCAGATCTAGAAACTTTTACTTGCAGAGGATCAAATTCAACAGCCTGGTTAAACTCCAAAAAACATCAGAAACCAAACCAGTTCTATCATTCAGTTGTTGAATCAATAACCCTGTGATGGAAGAGGAGATTATCAAGAAAAATAGTTCTAAGGTCAAAGCATCTAAACCATCATCTGTCATATCACATATGAAGGGCTGTTTTTTGATTATCTGATCTCTCTCCAGCAATCATCTGTGTAGACATGCCATTTCTCAGTGATTATGGGAGTCCCAAGGATGTGAATATCCAGAAGTGTGTGCACAAGAGAGCTGTTTGATACAGCCTCTTGGGATTTCCAAAAGACATGAAGTAAATCTCTTTTGCCAAAGATTCCAAAAGAAATTAAGTGAAAGATGTATGTTGTGTCGTATACAATTAGCTAAAAGATGAGAAACAATGATTCAATTTTTGTAGTAAGTGGAATTTGTCAGGGAAGCCCTGCAGGAGTTTGTGCTGGGCCTTGTGCTGTCTGAAATCTGAAAGGTAATGGATGAAGTCTGGCCAAGTTTGCTTGTGTTTTTAAGCTCCTTAAGGACCAACTGAGAGGGGGTGCAGAATCAACCTTTCAAGGCGTTGCATCAGGAGGGAGAGAAATACATTAAACTTTGTCGAGAGTGGTAGGCCCCAGGCTGACAGTTTCTTGCAAAGATGAGATCTTGCTGTTTTTGCAGAAAACTGCTTTGATAATGCTTTCTTAATTTCATACAGAATATTGTCAAACCAAGTTTTAGACATTATTAGGAAAAAAAAAGTAGAAATGAAAGCATCATGTAAAAATCCATGTACATCCCCCATCATGAACATTGAGTACAGTTTTGCCTCCTACATCGGAAAAAAGTGATAATACAAATGAAGAAGAATAGGGAAGGATGGTAAGAGTAGTCAAACATGGAGTTGCTTTTGTGTGAAGAATGATTCTTTAACCTGGAGAAGAAAATTAGGGGGTATATGATCTAGGTCTGTGTAGCCATCAGCAGTATATGGCTAAGTCAGAGAGCAGAATGACAAGAAGTTAAATAATCTTTGGAAGTTTGATTACCTTTTGATCAAACCAGGGATATGACTACTTCTAGGATACAGGTAGATAGGCTGAATTGTTGTTTGCTGTGGTGCTTGTGTGATCTTGTGGTGACCTGCCTTCCTGCCCCCAATAATTTTCTTTCTGAATCCTCAAATTGAGGATGAAGTTGCCAGGTTTTTCTCATTTACAGATAAAGAGGATAGCCTTGCTGAGTCTTTATATGCTTCTTGGTCAGTGTTTTGTTCTGGTTGTACAGTAACAGAACTAAAGTTTTCCTTTGTCTTTTTTCAGCATATAGTTGAGGGTAACTGTAGTGAATGGCTGGTTTTAGTGTTTTGACTGTTGAAGGATCCTTTTTAGTATTTTGACCTCAAATAATGTAGATGCTTAATGGTTTGCTTTATATAATTGGGAGTCAGATGTACACTTACTGAACTAGAAAACTTTGCACAAGAGTGTGACAAGATGGTGTGTTTGCTTGAAGGACCACAGGCCAGAAATATAAAACATATTCAAAATTCTTTATTTCATGTTGTTGACTTTCATAAACAGATTCTAGTAGATGTTTTAACAACATATGCGAGTAAGGTTTTGGCAGTTGTGTGTCTTAAGAATGAGGGATTCTCAGTTTTCATTCCCTTTTTCTCTTTGTCCTTGAATATTTTACTGAGGATAGCACTTAGCATGTCTGTCTTGGGTGTCTAGAAGTTGCATGTAGAAGGTTGATTAAGTTGCTGTAGGACACAAATTAAAAAAAAAAAAACAAAACAGTTCAAGGGTTTTTTACCACCCTGCAGTTAACTTTAATTATTCCTCAATACTAGTCTTCACCAGTTTGTTTTTCTGTATGCTCCGTGTCTCTTCTGATGATAATTTGACAGTAAAATGTTGTTTATGGAATTATGCCTTCGGTAACTGTTTTAGTTTTGTGCATACAATTGTAATTATGGCTTGGTGTTCTCTTTTTTTTTTTTCCTAATCCAAACTTGTTTGGAAATATAGGTTACTAAAGTAACTGCAGATATCTCATATTCTAAGCAGTTGCCTCCAATGTTAGCTTTAATGGTGCTTCTGTTTAACTGCTTATGGAAGACAAAATGATGTATAAGCTTTTGTTGAAGGCAGTCAGTTGTCTGTTCTAAAGTAATTGTTGTCAGACATAAGAAAAAGTTGCTTGCATTGAAGTTAACAGTATTTGGGAAGTCTGTTTAAATTTCATCTTCTGAAACTCTTGTACCTATTTTAAGTACATACACATTAAACCAATTTACTGTATGCCATTAGGTGATGGGAGGACACCTGTAGTACCTTATGATGTGGTAGAATTACTCAGGCTTCCACTAGACCTTTTTGGCAGTTTCTGTTCCAAGTTATTGGAGATTCCCCCCAAAGAAAGTGTCATGCTATGTTCCTCATCATTTAATTGTTTTGCCTTGCTCTGAATGTAAAGTGTGATCTAGGAGCCGTGTAGCTTTGTGGTCAGACCAGTAGGATTTATAAGCTCCTTACAGGCCATAGCCAGTTTACCTGTAGCTGAGTGAGATTGTGGGAAGAGCAGATTTGTGCGTGGTGTGTATCAGCTCATATGATCACACCCTTAAATTTATCCATGATGTTTTGGAAAGTCTTACCAAGAAGTATGTCACTTGGTCATGCTCTTTCTGAGATCCTCTAAAATAAATGCAATTGTCACTATTTAAAGTGGAAGGTTTCTGTTTTTAAGGGTGGTGCATAGTGAGTGCATTTCATACTGAGATCCAAGTTTTTTCAGGATGCCTGGAAATCTACACCATTTCATTTGCAGGACACTTCAGAAAACACTTCTTAAGCTTTAGTGCCATCAGACTTGCACAGCTAAAATCAGACAAGCATGAAAAGACCAGTTCCTTCAAGCAGTGCTCTGTAGGAATGAATTGTATGTTGAAGAAATGCCACTGGTAATATATTTTGTTTCAGTTGTTTGTATGCCTAAACTGAGTGCTTATCTTGTGTTTTTTAGCAGCACAGCGGAATGAAGTTTTCCATGAAAGGAACTCATAACCAAGGCAACAGCTACAGCCCTGTCAGCAGTGGAGGCATGAGGCAACCAGTTGGTAATAGAGGACACCACCAGTACAATCGTAATATATGGAGAAGAAAAAAACACAGAGACAGTTTGCCTATTAGTCTGAGCAGATAATGGCAGATGCCAAAATGACCTTCCCTGTTCAGACAAACTGAGTGAGTGCCACTCAACTTGAGGGATGGAGACCAGCGTCCAGCACATCGTTTTATTGGTGTTGCCAAATATCTGCAGCTGACTTCTTTGCATGTTTCTTTGTGTGGTGGTTCAGTCCATCTTCAAGAAGTAGTTGTGCTTATCTGTGAAGCCTTATTAAATGTGGAAGTTTGTTTTCTGCCTTCCCACAATGGTTCATACAGTGCCGAAGCAGCTCTGACAATAGAACTGCAAGGACATTTACAAATGCTGTGGCTTTTTTGCTGTGGCTACATCTGTTCCTTTGTGGGTTCTGTTTTCTTTTATTTTAGAAGTGAAGGAAACTTCAGCCCCTTGGAATTATTTTTTTCTTTTCTTTGCAGCAAATCAAGTTGGGAATTCATAAAAGTAAATTTGCTGCTCTTCTGTTTTTGTTTCGAAGTTCAGAATTTTTTGCTCTGTAAATATTGGAAGTATAATTTGTGCAATAACTTGGAATTTTTAATTTAATTTCATATGTCACATAAGTTATATTTAAGGGGAAGAGGTTTTTTAATTTACAGATCCTTTCCCAGGTTGCATTATCTAAGTTGGGTTCATAGTTTTGGCAGGTTGTCTGAGCAGTGTTACAAACATGACATTTGGTAATACTTGAGGCTTCTTGATTCACAACGAAAGTGCGATTTGGCTTACGGTTTTAAGAAGGTATTAAGCTCCAAAGCATTTTGACCCTGTGTTTTTTAGCTCATTGTCTGGCCTCTATCAGTCGTCTTGCTCTGACCAATGAGTTTTAATTTTATTCCTTTAACTAGACAACAAATCCAGCATTTGTATTACCAGAAGTAAAACTTTTGAGAGGGAGGGGGAGAAGGTTGGTTCAAGTCCTGATGTTAAATTAAAAAGCTGTGAACTACATGCTTTGATGCATTTTAGAAACGTAACCTGTTAATGTTTGGGTTCAAACAACATTATTAAACAGAGGTACCCGGCTTAAGGAATGTGGAGAAAGGAAATATGTTGATTCCATTAAGGAATCTGTATAGCAGTATGCATTAGTTCTGTTAAGAGCAAATATATAAAAAGTACTTCAGCTGCTCTAAGCATTACGAGAAGTATCTTTTAATGTATTGCAGGAGAGCACAGCCCAGTGTTGTACACAGTATGAGTGGCTGGCACTTAATTTACAGATGCATACAGGTATACTATGCAAGTGTGTATTGCCATGACAAACACTGTCTTTAACTTTTTGAAAAATGTACATCCTGCCTAACCCTGAGTTTTTAAAGCACCACAGTTGTCCTGGGAGTAGGTCACATCTCATGCCCTCTGACTTCCCATTTTTTTTAATGAGAGTTCTTAATGAGAGTTCTTAAGCTATACAGAAAACTACAGATCAGTTATATAAGTCCACTAGCAGAGAAAGCTGAAGAATCCTGTTAACAGGACATCTATACTGTATACAGATATAGAAGGTTTTAAAACTGATATCTGAGTATTAAAATGAGGTGTCAAGCATGAAGCTTTTTAATATGCTCTATGCCTTTGAAGCAGAAGTAGTTCATGTTATTACTGAATCTGTTGAACACAAACAGGTCCTTGAGGGGAGAGAGGGCAACATTCCAAAGTAGAGTAGTGCATATCTGTTTGCAAAAAGTTTGTCTTAATGCTCCGGACTCATCACAATTTAAAAAAAAAAAGTTTTAAAAATTGTGAGCTGATTCATAAATAATATCTAAGGGCTGTTACATAAGCCTGTACTGCTTAGTCTTTACACACTAGCAATATTGAGCATAACTACATTAAAGAGCCTTCAGAGGCTTTAGTTGGTGTCTTATACTAGCGTCCATTTTAAAGCAGAACTCATCTGAAAAGTGGTATCATGTAACACTTCAGTCATGGTGAACCAAATAAATTGGCCTGGCTATCACTGTGGTTATGTGCTACAGGTTTAAAAAAAATCATGTTTAAAATTTTTGTGTGGACAACTATGTGGAAGCTAAAATTGACATATTTTTATGTAAAGTTTTCTATTCTTTGATTTTTAATAAACTTTGGAGACCAGTCACTCTTCTGTACATTTTTATGGGAAATTTAATGGATGAAGTAATACTTGACCTTACCCCATTGTTTGACGAGGCTTTGAAGATCTCTTTTTAAATTGTTCATGCTGAACACCTTCAGCATGAGCTTGGAAGGTGGATAGTCACCCTTCACAAATGTGTTTGATGTGTTTGTAAAGGGAATAATGAACATGCCTGTTAGTTTTGTAGTTGTGGATTTGATCCCTTGATGATGAGAGAGCAAAGGAGCTGGAGGTAGTTCCCAACAGTATTCTTGGAAGAGGAGATTGACTAACTGATGCCTTGAGATACCTTAACTTTCAGTATAATTTTAGTCCCTCCCTGTAGGTTCTAAATTCCTTTCAAAATTTTTGTCCAGTCTTCAGCATCCTCAAAAACTGCACATATTGTGTGTCATTTGTTTTCTGTTAACCCTCTGAGAGGCCTCTGAAATGTCAATAACTGACTCAAATTCAAAATTTCAGAAATTGAGTCTTTGGGAGAAACTTCTGTAAATACCTGAACTCCAAGAAAGGGAACTGAAATATTTTTAATAGTAATGCAGGACTAGGGATTCAGAATCAGACTGCGGTAGCTGGTTAGTCTTAATGAGTATCTACCAGAGAAAAATAGAAGAGTGGTAGGAAGGGAAAATAACAAACACTCAATAGTAGATGGGATAATATTTTTCTTCTGTCAAGGTCAGCCAGTGGGACATGACTGACAGAGGGATATAATCTGCAGATGCAAAGGTTGAGTGCAGCAGCATTGGTCTTGGAATTTCAATTTTCCTGGGCTCTACCTTTTCCTGTTCAGATGATGGCTTTGTTTTATTCTTCCCACAGATTCTGCCCAACTATTTATCCTTGTTAGTAGTCTTTTAACACATTAGGAGTCTCATTTTGTTCCTTTGAACCCTTATTCTCTGATAACAATCTCAGATAACCACCTGATCAGTTTCCCAGCCCTACTGACAAATTTATACACTGTTCATCGGTACAATTAGCTGTGGACTTCAGATGTAGAAGGAAGAGGCTTCAAACAGACTGGATGAACAGGACCCCCAGAGTACATCATAGGAAGAGCTTAGTTGCTATCTGTTGCCATTTCCAGATGATGTCAGTGGTGGTGTTACATTGGACTTTTCCGGTAACTCCACCCTGCCATGCAGCCAGGCAGGGTAAGAAGACAGAAATGTGACTGCTGGTACAGTGTTGCTGGTTCTCCAGTGTTTGTTTTCATGGGGACAGCTCTGGGACATCATCTTGAGAATGGGTATAGCAACAGTCTGTCAAAGAGCAGTGCTGAAATACAGTATACCTTCAAGTAATATGACCTTTATCATTTATGGGCAAAAAGAAAAGCTTGACTTGTGAATGCTAACAGGCAACAGGTAACAGTGTATATGTGGAGGGTGAATGTGTCAACTTCTGAGCTGTCAAGGGCAACAAGCCTTCTACTGTATGGCTGCTGCCAATATAGTCTGGTTATAAATTTAATAACACCTGGACTAAGTTATGTCCTGAATTCTCCAATTAAGTGACATGACAGAGCCACTGATGAGGTTGCTGATCATGTCTTGTACTACTTCACATAAAATATTTTAATCGGGGCTTGGAGTGTTCTGGTAAGTAAATGTGGTGCCAAAAAGGAGTATTTTGGAAGTGACCTTAGGAAGATGGGAAGCCTGAAAGAGAAAGATCCTGGACATCAGGGAGCTGTGTGGAGAAAAACAGCAGGGCATGCCCTGGGACCTTGGCTGATACTGCCTTGGACTGGTAACTGTGGGTAGCTGTATAGTGTGAAAGGGGTATGCTTTTCTGCCTGACCTTCACATACCAGCAGCAAGCCTCCCTGCTGGGAAGGGAGTTGAGACCCTAGCAAACATAACAGTTTGGGGGAGTAGATGGATGTGTGTGACATAATCAGCTGGGATAAAAGCTCTAATCTTGCTGGTTTGTAAATAAACAGTATTCAGACCTAGTGCAGGTGGTTGTTTAATTTACCTGTAAGAGAAAATGGTGTCAGAGTGACAATACTGATAGTTTACTGAATCTCAGATTCACTGCTGGAAAACTGTTGTAGCTGACCTGTCTCAATCTTCTTTGAATGGTTTTACAATAGTTTAATACTCTGGTTGAAAAGAAAGTGTATTAAGTTTGGTTTGTTTGGGGTTTTTTTAATTCCTTCTAACACATTGCATAAGTTTCGGTCCTGGAGGTGTCTTGCCTATTTTGGATGACAGAAGTCCTTCATTTGTTATTGGCAGTAGGAGATCACTAAAGGAAGCCTATGGACAGCTTGTGTCTGCAAGAGATCTAGTGGGCAGAATGTTTTTAACTTTTTAACAGAAGATCTAACCAGATCTAACTAGTAGATCAGCCATGTATTTGTTATAATTAAAGTAATGGTCACAGACTACAGATGTGTTCCAGTGAAAGGATGGTAGGGATGCCTCTTCTAGAACATCTTTGTACCTGAAACATGTAAAATTGATGTCTAAAGTTCTGGCCACATTTCTTCTCACTGTTATGCTACTACAAAAGTTTTGATGCAGAATGTTTCCAATGGCATAGCAGCATTTCAGTTCCAAATCAATTAGACATTCTTCAACCATTTGCTTTTTTCATGTCTTTTTTATTGAGGGATTGTTGCATGAACATAAAAAGAAATTATGAATGGAGAGATTTTTTTTTCCTTCAGGGAATAGCCCATATTCTTGCTCATACTGTTGATATGTATGTCATATAAGGATCAGGAAATTTTTCTCCTGTGTTATTGCTAATGGCCTTTGTGCTGCTGCCTCTCATGCTAGAATTGTGGGTGTAAAGGGCATCTCATCCAACCTTTGCTGTGAATTTTTAGCTGTACAGCAAGCTGTTTTCAGCTTCAATAACTTATGGGAGCTGAACAGTAGGTTGATTTACTGTCTTACTAAAAAATGGGTTCTAAATAAATGCTTCACTGACTCATCTTTAAACTTAAACCAAGCAGGACTTAGGAGCACCTATTAGAGGATTTTCAGTGTGAGAGGATGAAAGCAGTGTTTAGAGTGAAAGTCCATAACCTAAAATTATACCTTTCTATAAGTGAAAACTTTGGCACTGATCCACTTGGGGATGCTCTATTGAGAAAATCTTTGCAAGAAGATTAATCTATTAGTAGTTCATATACATGTGTGCGGTCTGCAGATGAACAGACCAGAGTTGCAGTTCTCAGCTGCAAGTTTAAGATCTGTTCTGCTGTCCTTAGGAATGCCCTTAGGGAAGCAAAGTCAGGTCAGTAGCTATGTTTGCCCCTCAGATTAAGAGGAAATGCTGCTACTTCTGTTCAAGAGCAGGTCTGTACAACAGTTTTCTGACTAGTTCCAGATATAACGGTTGAACAAAATGACTTGCCATTCCCTCCCACTCCTCGGTTAAAAAGGAATGATCAAGGAAAGGGAGGTTATGCAAGTTACAGGCACTGTGAGGACTTGAGTGTTAGAAATCATGAGTGCTCTAGAGTGGTTGTGAATTTTCATCCTTTGAAATTTTAAAAACCTGTCTGGACAAGGCCCCAAGTAACCCAGTCTAACTTCAAAGTCAGTCCTGCTGGGCCAGGAGGTTGGGCCACATGATCTCTGCAGGGCTTCTCCTAATCTAAAGTTTTGTATGATATCATTATTCAAAAAAGAATAACTTTTTTGACAGGCAGAGATTTTTTTTTCTTTGTCCTGCACTTCATAAAATGTATTTGCAATTTCTAGGACCAAGAGGCTGAAACAGGTAAGAATATACTTACTGACTTTTGAAGTTGATAATCCCTGGAAATGTATAGTTGCCAAACATAATTACTGATCAAGAAGTAAATTAATAAATCTACCTGACTAAAATACATTTTTGCTTGTATCTTCCCTGTATTATTTTATTATTATTGATAAACATACATACATACATTTTGTCTCTTCCGGTTTCAGTCAACTTGCATTTGCAATGGTAACAGAGTGCAGATTAGCAGGAGTACTGGTTTGTGCAGGACATCAGCAAAATACTCCAAGATGCGAAGTCCTTCACCTTTCCTTCCTGATGAGAATTGCATAGATCCATCGTGGAAACTTGATAATTAAAATCTGCTTGCTTGCATTTATTCTGCAGTACAGGAGTAGGTAGGTTACTTATAATAATGCTGCCTGAAAGGTAGTAAAACAGCACTGATGGAGCTGAAAGCATCATGAAAAGGCTTTTTTAGAGGTAAGCTGCTACTAGCCCAAGTTTTACCTAAATAACTCTAGATCTTATCTGTCTAGATCAGGGCTGTCCCTTACTTTGCATCGTACAAATCATAGAGAAGAATGTTCATCAGGAATGGGTATATAGGAGAGGAAATTTCCACAAAGGATAATTAAGCAAAATCTAAGAGCTTAATAATCTTAACTTGAAATATAAAATAACTGTCCCAGCAGAATGGGAATTCTGACATGCCAAGCTGCTGATCATCTAATAAGGACTTAAAACCACTGGCAAAAAACTTTCTAGTGCTAATATGATGTGTGGAGGAGAGCTCCAGGATCTCGAAGATACTAGTATCACTAAGAAATGACACAAGTAATTGTGAACAGCTCATACAAGTGTTTCATCTTTATTTCTGTAGGAAAACAGAATAGGGCTAATTAGAAACTGAGGCGAACTGTTTTGTAATGTCTAACCCAGTGTTAAAAAAGATATTTTGTAAAAAAAAAAAAATAAAAAAAAAAATTCAGATACAGTTCGGTGCCACATGGTGAATGAACCACGGTGTTACCTTCTACTTAACAGAAATGGCATCAATAGATGGCGCTGAGTGCAAATTTTTGGGCCAAGGTGGTGCAGTTATTTGAAGATTAAATTTGGAAACAGATTATTCTGACTGTGTTTGCTAATGATTGTGACACAAGAAATGAATCAGCTGAATTTGCTGATGTGACAAATGTGTGAAAGTTTACAGGTTACAAATGATAAAGAGGAGAGAGACTTGGGCATGTTTGGTGACTGTCTTGACTGAATTTACCAACCTGTCTCATAAAGATGATATGTGAACCTAAGACATATCAGATGAAATATTTCCAGTAGTGTTATTGTTTTTCTTTTATTACAGGTCTTTACTGGTTAGATGACCTGTGGCTTTTCTCTCTTTTTTTTTTTTTTTTTTTTGGGGGGGGGGGGAGGCAGAGTTAAAAAGAAGGGTAATTCTCTTTTTTTTGTTACTCAGTCATGGCAGGAGATAAGAATACAGGTTTAAAGAATCTTCTGACACCTGAGGATTTACTTCATCTGGAGATTGATCAAAGCTCAAGTTAGCTTTTATGATGTCATGTCAAAATGATGTGAAGTACTAGGGATGACAGATATCATCGCCCAGCTTTTTACTTCAGTTTGTACCATTCCTGTATTGACAAACTTTGATCTTTGGCTTTGATATAGGAGTGACTTGCCTCCTGGGGACGCTGAACATGCTTGCTGACTGTCATTTCAGATCTATGGATGACAAGTAGAAGACTTGACTGAATATAATCAGCCTAGGGAATGCGATGTGACAGAGGTTGCCAGCCCTCCTTTCTCAGTTTTGGTGGAGAAATGCATGTGGTTTTACTCTGGGTTTCCTGTCAGATGCTTTTGTGGTATCTGGAAGAAAAAGGCATGCAACATCTCAGACCACTCCTACAACCCTGATCACTTCAGTGGATAAAATGGGATAGGAATTTCATAAGACCCTTTGACCTAGCCTGGCATCCAGGACCTAGCTCAGTCGTTGATGGCTCTTGCTTACCACTCCTGTTCATTGACCTACTGATACAGATAGGTCCAAACTCAAAAGTGTGTGGGAGGAGGCGTGGGGAGGCATCTGAGATTGTGAGCAATGTAATCCTGTAGGCATGAAAGCTATTTAAATTCTCATTGCATGGCTCCTGGCTGTCTCCGATGGCTTGAAAAAAGACTAATTCTTCATCAGTGAGAAGGGTCCTCCCATGGGAAAGATCTGCTACAGGATTATTGTCTCTAAATGGAAGAAATTTCTCTGTCCCCTTCCCAAGTCCCTCTCCCATATACTTGTGTAGTCAGGCTTTAGTGAAAGAATTATCTTCTCCGCTATTTTAGTGTATTTGTTTTAACTTGGTATGTATAGTCTAGACTGTCCCAAAGGGGAGAAATATCTCCATGAAACTGATTTTACCTGTTACTTGCACTACAGTATTCTTAATACCAATGTTCTCAGATTTTGCAGCATATAGTTGGGTTTTTTCCTTTGTACACTCCCCGCAGCTCTAAATTTGATGCTTAAAAAATCTGTCATGAATGTGCCCTTAGGTTATAACATGGTCATAGCTTATACAACAGAATTTTTTGTGGTTGTTATCCATCTTCTGGAAAGAGTCAAGGTTCAGAACTTAATGACAGATCTGACCTTATTGAATTTTTATCCTTGCTAGTTTCCTATTTTCAGTCCTTTCAAGTAGTTGATGCAGTTTTCTCTAAAGTACATTTTGGGTTAGGGAATTTATTATGTCTTATTTTCTAAAAAGAGGCTTCCAGGCCAGAGGAATTTTTGAAGTTTTCCTGACATCTGAGAGATGCTCATGGCACTAAGCCTTAGTCCTAATACTGTACCTACAGCAGACAGGGCATTGTGACCAACCTTGACTCTGCAATTGTCATTCAAGCTGATGGGGCACATTAGATCATGTTAGGAGTCTGCTACATGGTCACACACTAATCACAAGATGCACATTAGTGATCAGAGGGTGTTCCACCATGGCATAAGCCACACATGGAGCTTTACTCAAAAATGTCTCCATCTCAGATGTGCCCAAAACAGCTAGATGGGATGTCCATGTATACCTCCTTCAATCATTATGGAACTGTTGAGACATCTAAGTGTACAACAGCATTTTGCAGAGCAGTGGTAAAGATCACATTATTTATTTGGGAGACTCAGAAGTGCCTGGGCAGACCCTAAAATGTAGGATGTTGCCTGGAGTATCCAAGGCTACAGTCATGTCAACCAAACCTCAAAGAAAGAAAAGGCTAATAAACACTTTTAAAAATTATCTACCTGTTCATTCATCTCATAGATATCTTATCTCTTTCTCTGTAGCCCTTTATCTTTTGCAGGAACTAAAAACCTGTGTTTTCTGGCTCTCATGAACTCCTGAGAGGAGAGAACTGTGGGGGAGGAGGAGTAGGGAGGCATCTGAGACTGTGAAGACTATAATTCCCTAGGCGTGAATCCTATTTAAATTACCAAGGCAAAATGCACTATTCATTATACATTTAAATTTCAGAGACCCTTTTGATGCACATAAGGTAGAAAGAGCTCAGCAGGATCTTTCTAAAGAAGTTTTGTGGAAAGGACTGCAGTGAACATGAATTAATATTTCAGACTTGTTTAAGCAGATTGCTGTCAGTAGTTACTTCATAATTAGCTTGTATTTATTTCTATCTAGGTAAACATTGAATCTAGACAAAAGAGCTTTTTTCCTGTGCGTTTTGCAGAGTTTTTTTTTAAATTTTAAGTGAAAGTCCCCGTGGAGTCCTGGAACTCAGTATGGCTCATCTAGCAATAAGAATTTAAATTGACTCCAGTAGAGGATTTTTTTTTTTTTTACTTATCTCCTTACAGGGTATTACAAGATTTTTCTGCTGCTAATAAGGTAAATGAAATTTCCTAAATTCAATTTGCCCTGACTGCAGAGAGGGTGCGCTCTTGCACTGCTTTTATGTCCCACTGCAAAACGGCTCACCCGCTTCTGGTTTGGAGGTGGTGCTACCTTGATTGAAAAACCTTCCCTGAGGCACAGGGTAGCTTTAAACGTAATTTCATTTTGTTTCATCCGGATAATACTCAGAACACTTTATTTGTAATAAGTAATGGATCACTGACCAAGGTAGTTTTTCTATCAAAACTGTACCTGGGAAACCCTCCATTTGATTTGCACTCTGCTGCTGTGCCACTAGCATAATGTTTCATACTTCCAGATGTTAAATTGTTGTTTCCTTCTTAGGGATCTCTCAGTCCCTTAACTACGCACATCCAGCTCAGGTGCATGAGCTCCTAATTGGTTTAGCATGCAGAAGAGATTTTTTTTTTAATTCCTAAGTGCTCTTGAGAATGGAACTGGGACACTGACAGGTTTTCTCCAGCTAGCTTGAAATGGCCGTTTTCTTTTTTTTTCCCCTCCCTTCAAGTTTAGGATGTCAGCTGAAAATAGAGTATACTCAGCATGAATGTAAAAGGCACTCTTGAAAATAGGTCCAAGCATCATCTAGATTGGGAATTCTTTGATTTATGCAAACAGACACTCATGATTCTTGTGCTATCCAGCTTTCAGTGGTCAATTTACCATTAATGCTATTTTCTAGAAATTAAAGAATTGATAGAGTGAAATCTTTTGATGTGTGCAAACCAGAACTTCATTCAATTGTCGTGCAGTGCAGGCTGTATGCAGGGAGTCTGTGTCACCAACAGTTTAAGAGTGAATTTTGTGCTTTTAAAGGGGAACTTGAATTGCAAGTGAAACAGGCTGAATCAGTAGACCCTGCATTAAGGTGTTTTTCACCTTTGACAAAAGATATGTGAGGATGGATATGTCAAAGGTCTAAAATATCAGGTGAGGGGATAGTTGACAGTCTCTTCTAATAACTGTTGAACAGTATCGGACAAATCACATAGGTGCAGGCTGAAAGGAAGCAAAGGGAACAATTTTTGTAACTCTTCGTTTAGCTGCAGAATTTCTTCTTGAAAGATTTTTGTATGTGAGATCTTGCTTGAGTTTGACAAGCAGCTGGACAAATTCCAGGAAGAGAAACCCATTTGGGTCTATTACATGTGAGATAACACCTCTGGATGCAACAACCAGAGCTGCAAAGGGGTTGGTTTGGAAAGGGGAGCTGTGTGGTCCAGATGGAAGATTTCTCCTGCTACATCTCTTTTCATCCCCCTTCAGAGGTAGGCAGCAGTTTCCAGAGCTTTGGCTGGCTTCAGGGTGAGGTAAGCTGTCTCCAGATAAGATGAGAGTGGTTTTTGTGGAGGAGGAAAGGGACAGAAGAGAAAAGGAGTTTCTGCAATGAAAAGGATGTGGGAAAAGGCAAAAATAAGATGAAATTAAAGAAAATTGCATTAAAAGAGTCTAGTGATACTGGCTTCTCCAACTGTACACGAGAGTGGAGAGGGGTAAAGGGCTTTAGAGTAAGGAGAAAATGAAGACTAAAGTAATTGTATGGAGGTGCCAGAGAGGGGGAGTGGAGGGGACAGATCAGTGGGACCTGTGGCAGGTGAGGGAAAAGAGGAAGTATAAAAGATGAGAGAAAATCTGCAGCTATTTATGAAGCCTTAATACTTTCTTTGTCCTTTGTGCTCCACTGTACCACTTACCCACCTACCACATAATCCCACGTGGTACTAGAGCCTCCAGTTATTGTTTTTGTCTGCCATCTACCTCTTCTCTGATTTATCTCAGCCTGTCGCTGCCACCGCTTTGTTGTGTGGTCGATGCTGTTTCTAGTACTGCTCTGCTCTTACCCACATGTGGGATTCAGGCCAGTGGAGTCTGTGGTAACTATTAGTAAGGTTGTACTCTATATATACACACACACACGCGCACATTAAATCAAGCCTCTCTTATGTAATCTGTACCTTATTAATTCAATGTTCCACTGATTACTTAAATCTCACCAAATTTCTGAGTGTTGCCTATTTGGTCTGCCCTTTGGTTTGGATTCTTGGCAGTTCTAGTTGGGTATAGGTTAGAGCAGCCTAAGAGTGCTGTAATGTGTGTGGGAATCCCTTGGTCATGCTTTTAAAGAGGATTTTTAAACTGTGTCTCTATGTATTTAATTCATACTACACAGTGTTTACTAGAGCTATGCAGGAATACTCATGATCCCTGTATGTAACAATGTCTAACGCTAAAACACTTTCCTTCCTGTGAATCCAGTGATTTCATATGCAGGGAATTACTCCATTTTTGCTCCACAATTATGCCATTTGTACATGGACTTTGAGAGATGAAATCTAGATGACTTTTATTACTTCATTATAAAAACATTTAGTATGCCCCCATATGGAAATAAAAATACATCAGGCAGACTGTATAATGCATCAGGGTAATTCTTTTCTCCTTAGCTGCAATCCAGTATTACTTTATTTTCTGTGAGGATGCTTCCTCTGTTGGTGCATGTCAGAATACCACGGTGGAATTAACTGATTTATGGCAGCTAAGAAAGTGCTCTCAGGAGTTTTAATATAATGCAGGATTTAATGTAAAATGTCTTGAGAAGTGTAAAATACTGAAATAATTAGTGCTGATAAAAATATGAAAGGATGGTATTAAGATTCAGATGCCAGCATCTTCCATGGTTGATAAATGGAGTGTGTAGAAGCTGAATTCTGCACTTTCCTTCCTCAAGTATACTGCTGTGATTTGGTGTCCTCTACCAAGCTGCTAACATTCATGTGACTTAAAATAACTCAGTTGTCTTGCTGATATTCTCCCCTTTCAAACCTGATTGAAGTTGACCAACAGAATCAAATTTAATATAAAACATATAGATGGGACAGCTAGGAAAAAAGAATTGTGTAAGCTTCATTTTCTTTGGAAACCTACCTAAAAATACAGTCTTCTAGACCTATTCATCAGTCTTGCTCCCCACCAAACTGCATTTTTTCATGTGTGACAGATATCAAGATTTGGAAGCAGGGAACATTTTGATTAAATTTGTCTCCTTTGTTGCCGCAAGGTACATTCTGTGTATTCTTAGAATGTAAAACCTGATGCTAATTAAGTTGTTCACTATTTGAGATGATAGTGTTAAAAAAATATAGCTCACCTCAGGGAGTCCCAGAAAGTAAAATGTCCATGTGCGGGATTGTAATTTACCAGAAATAACTACTGTATATCCATTCAGTGGAAACAATTGAAGCTATTTTCATTTTCTATAAATTCTTTTCAGTTTTCAAAAGTTACTTTTATTCTCAAAAACTGGAAAACAGTTATTCTGAAAAAGTCACTTATTGATGATTTGGATTGAGTTGAAAAATGCAGAATAAAATTGTTCAAGCTGATCTGTTTGCTTTATGCTCCATTTTTAACTATAAAGAGAAGCACAATTAATAGATATAGTATTTATGCAGAACCAACATGCTCAAAGGGCTATGGCAAATACAAATCTTACATAATGAATTTGATTGAATTTTGTATCTGAAGAAAACAAAACCCTGTAGAAGCAGGCTGCTTTATGAGCAGCAAAACTAATGAATTTCAGTCTGTTCTGGTTTTATTGTTTCTGTCCTACCCTCAATCCCAGTGCCTCACGTGTCACCTGTGACACCACCACTGGGCAGAAGCCTGTAACTAACCTGGAGCTGTAGCTTTCCTGCTGACTGTGGCCATGTGGATGACACACTCTGAGTTATGACTACAGTTTTATGTCAGGATGCTCATGTACTTGTGCTTCCCCTTCACCTAGCTGCAGATTTTCAGGAAAGCTGTAGAAAGTGGGTTACATCAAGGATTGTGCAGCATGTACTCTGCAAGGAGCAGATGAGGGACTGGAGCTGGCTCAGCATGGAGGGGAGAAGGGTTCAAGGGGACCTGATGGGCTGCCAGGAACCACAAGGAAGTTACCAAGAAAGTGGAGCCAGTGGTGTCTGGGATGATAGGAGACAACAGGTATAAATTGAAACATGAGAGGTTCTGATTGGGTTTCAGGAGAAACTTCTTAGCCATGACAACAGTCAAATGGTGGAACAGGGTACCCAAAGAGGCTTTGTAGTCTCCATGATTTATCCAGCCAGGTTGGATAAAGGCTTGAGTAATGTTTTGCTGATCCTGCTTTGAGCAGTAGGTAGTATTAGATGACCACCTGAGGCTGAAGTCCCTTCCAATCTGAGGTATTATATGATCTTTATTCTTTATATCCTGTGTGTTGCTTACCAGGGACTCATATCAGGATGTTACCAAGAGACTACCGAGGCTCGTACAGTGCAATGACTTATTATCTGATGCTGTCGTTTCATGTGGGCACAGTGATGCATCCAGAAGCAGTGTGAGGAGTATCAAAAAGGGCTACAAAGTCCTGGGACCAGCAGTAAGGGACTCCAGAGCACAGGTAGTGTTTTCATCAATCCTCCCAGTCAAAGGGAAGGGGTTTGAAAAGACCAGTCGAATCTAGCAAATCAACAGTTGGTTATGGGTCTGGTGCCGCAGAGACGGGTTTGGCTACTTAGACCATGGGCCTTGATTTGAGAAGCCTGATCTACTGAGAGCTGATGGGCTCCATCTATCAGAGAAGGGCATCTCTGGTCATGGGCTTGCCAAGCTGGTGAAGAGGGCTTTAAACTAAAGTTGCTGGGAGAGGGGAACCTCAATCCATCCCACTACCCTACCAACTTGATGCCAGTGCCAGCAATAGATGCCCAGAGCCTGGAGAGGGGTCACAGGTCAGCAGGAGAGCACCTGAAGAACCACACAAAGGAATTCCAGACAGTGTCAGCTTCACAGGCATCCAACTTAAAGGCCTCTTATGTAAATGTACATAGCATGGGGAATAAACAAGAGGAGCTAGAGCTGTATTCATGCCTGAAGGGCTTAAATCTTATTGGCATCATGGAGATGTGGTGGGATGACTGCTATGACTGCAGTGTTGGAATTGAAGGATACAGGCTCTGTAGGAAGGACAGGCTGGGGAGATGAGGAGGGGATGTCACCCTCTATGTCAACAACCAGCTGGTATGCACAGAGCTCTGCTTGGGGATGGATGAAGAGCCGACTCAGAGCTTGTGGGTCAGGATTAAAGGGAAGACAGGGATGGGTGACGTTATAGTGGGGCTCTGCTTACAGGACACTTGACCAGGAAGACCGAGCAGATGAGGCCCTCTATAGACTGATAGGAGCAGCCTCACATTCACAAGCCCTGGTCCTCATGGAGGACTTCAGCCACCCTGATATCTGTTAGAGGGACAGCACATCAGGGCATAAGCAATCCAGGAGGTTCCTGGAATGCATTGATGATAACTTCCATCTCAAAGTGATAAAGGAGCCAACGAGGTGAGGTGCTATGCTGGACCTTGTTCTCACTGACAAGGAGGGGCTGGTGGGGAGTGTGAAACTCAGTGGCAGCCTTGGCTTCAGCAATCATGAAATGGGTGGAGTTCAAGATCCTTAGGGCAGTGAGGAGGGTGCACAGCAAGCTCACTGCCCCAGACTTCAGGAAAGAAGATATTGACCTCTTCAGAGGTCTGCTTGGCAGAGGATCATGGAATAAAGCCCTGAAGGGAAAAGAGGCCCCAGAAAACTCGTTAATATTCAAGATCACCTCCTCCAAGCTCAGGATCGATGCATCCTGGCAAAGAGGAAGTCAGGCAAAAATGCCAAGAGGTCTGCATGGAAGAACAAGGAGTTCCTGGACAAGCTAAAACACAAAAAGGAAGCCTACAGAGGGTGGAAGCAAGGACAGGTAGCCTGGAAGGAATACAGAGATATTGCCCAAGCAATTTTCAGGTTGGGAAGGCCAAAGCCCTGATAGAATTAAATCTGGCCAGGGATATCAAGGGCAACAAGAAAAGCTTCTGTAGGTATGTTGGTGATAAAAGGAAGACTAGGGAAAATGTGGGCCCTCCCTGGAAGGAAATGGGAGACCTGGTTACCTGGGATATGGAGAAGGCTGAGGTACTCAATGACTTTTTTGCCTGAGTCTTCACTGACAAATGCTCCAGCTCTACCGCCCAAGTCACAGAAGGCAAAAGTGGGGACTGGAAGAATGAAGAACCACCCACCATAGAAGAAGATCAGGTTCAAGACCATATAGGGAACCTAAAGGTGCACAAGTCCATGGGATCTGATGAGATGCATCCATGGGTCTTGAGGGAACTGGTGGATGAAGTGGCTAAGCCACTATCCATCGTATTTGAGAAGTCATGGCAGTCCAGTGAAGTTCCCACTGACTGGAAAAGGGGAAATATAACTCCCAATCTCAAGAAGGAAAATAAAGAGGACCTGGGGAACTACAGGCCAGTCAGTCTTATCTCTGTGCCTGGCAAGATCATGGAGTGGATTCTCCTGGAAAATAGGGCACATAGAAAATAAAGAGGTGATTTGTGACAGTCAACATGTCTTTATGAAGGGCAATTTGTGCCTGATGAATTCAGTGGCCTTCTACAATGGGGTTACAGTGTTGGTTGATAGGGAAGAGCAACTGATGTCATCTACCTGGACTTGTGCAAAACATTTGACACTGTCTCACACAACATCCTTGTCTCTATATTGGAGAGATATTGATTTGATGGATGGACCACTTAGTGGATAAGGAATTGTCTGGATGGTTGCACTCAAAGAATTGTGGTCAATAGCTCAATGTCCAAATGGACTGCTGTGATGAGTGACATTCCTCAGGGTTTTGTATTGGGACCAGCACTATTTAACATCTTCATTGGTGACATGGACAGTGGGATTGAGTGCACCCTTAGCAAGTTTGTTGACAACACCAAGCTGTGTGGTGCAGTTGATACACTGGAGGGAAGGGATGTGCCATCCAGAAAGACCTTGATATGCTTGAGATGTGGGTTCGTGCGAACCTCATGAAGTTCCACAAGGCCAAGTCTGAGGCAATCCCATGCACAAATAACAGGCTGGACTAAGAGTGGATTGAGAGCAGCCCTGTGGAGAAGGACTAGTGAGTATTAGTGGATGGAAAACTGACTGTGAGCCAGCAGTGTGCACTCACAGCCCAGAAAGCCAACTGGATCCTGGACTGCATCAAGAGAATTGTGGCTAGCAAGTCGAGGGAGGGGATTCTCTCCCATTACTCTGTTCTTGTGACAACCTACCTGGAGTACTGTGTCCAACCCTGGGGCCCCCCAACAGAAGAAGGACGTGGACCTGCTTGAGTAGGTCCAGAGGAGGGCCATGAAGATCATCAGATTACTGGAGCACCTCCCTTACGATGACAGGTGTTGAGAGTGTTGGGGTTGTTTAGCCTAGAGAAGAGAAGGCTCCAGGGAGATCTTCTAGCAGCCTTCCAGTACTTATAGGGGGCCTACCAGAAAGATGGGGAGAGACTCTCTATCAGAGAGTGTAGTGATAGGATGAGGTGTAATGGTTTTAAACTGCAAGAGTGTTGAGTCATATTAGATCTAAGGAAGAAATTCCTGTGAGGGTGGTGAGACATTGGAACAGGTTGCCCAGAGAAGCTGTGGCTGCCCCCTCCCTGGCAGTGTTCAAGGCCAGGCTGGACGGGGCTTTGAGCAACCTGATCCAGTGGAAGGTGTCCCTGCCCATGGAACTAGATGATCTTTAAGGTTCCTTCTGACCCAAACCATTTTTTGATTCTATGATATGGTTATTCTGGGTGCAAAAAAAGTTGATAGTACTTAATTTAAAGAAATCAAGACTGTTTCTGAAGACAGCTTGTTACATCTTGATTGAAATGTATATGATTGAAATATTTCTTTTGCATCATTAATTAGTAGAATTTTTTCCCTTGAGCCATGGTATGAAGCCAAGAGTTTAAGCAGGTTCAGAAAACTGGCGCTCTAATAATGACAAAAACCTGGACTGCAATGTTAGATAAGACTGAGAGAAAAACAGGCAAACAAGATTAGTTTGGACACTATGTGAACATCAAAAGAGTTTCAGGGAAAAGAAGTGGGGGATGGAACCAGCCCGTTTTACTTTTGAGGTTTAGGCTAGTGTTTTGCCAATGATCAGGCCTAACATAAAGGACACAGCCAGCATAAAGATGAACCAATAACCAAGTTGTATTTGATACAAAAGGGTCAGTACATGGGTGAGCACTGGGGGTACAAACAAGTCAGATTATACATAATCAACATCAATCCCAACAGCAACACCGCACAGCCAACAATGGGTGAAATAAATGGTGAAATGCAGTTTCCCATAGAAGGGATGGGAGACAACCAAGTCAACAAACCAATTACATAAGACCAAGGAAGCCACATACTGAATCTCTACACAGCCCATGTTCACAAAAGCCAGACCTGACTGGAGCCCAGTCCCAGGGAGGCAGGAGGTCCTTCCCCAACAGGGAACTCTGCACAGGACATCCACCTCACAGACAGACACTGCCCCTGCCTGCAAGGGGTCCCAGGTTTTATCCCCCAGTGGGACACCTGACCTTTGGTTACTTACTGCAGACACCTGGGGCTCATTTACCCAATGGCTCTCCCTGCCAGGCCGGCCGCTCCCTGGAGGGAAGCCTAAAGGCAAACTCACCCCCCTTTGTGAAGGGCTGTGGGAATCACCCATATGTCAACCTTAATTTGGGGCCTGGGGTTGTACAATACAAAGATAAACACAAGTAAAATAAATTAGCCATGGACAGGTGGTAACCAAATGAACTAATTTAGAATGACCAAGTAAAGCAAACTTGCAGGTAGGTCAAGAAAAGTTGAGACAGATCAGGTCTGAGAACTTTCAGGTCTGGTGCCTTTTAAACTCATTGCAAAACTTATGGCCTGTCACTAGCTATGACAAAACGGTATTACAGGGCTACATGGTCAAACTACTGATAATTTGATACCAGATTTTAAAAATTTGTATCAATAAATTGGAATTTGTCTAATTGTCTTCAGATCTGTTGTTCCTCTCATGTGAATTTTGCATAAGAAACGAGAGTTCCTTAGTGGCTTTTTGGCTTCTAACATCATCAAATGTTGGATGTTGCTGTATTTCCATCACAACAAACTAGCCTGTTCGGTTTAATGGCCATGATGTCAGGCTCCAGCAAATGCAATATATATAGCATGAGCTCTTTAATAAACAAATGTTATAGTTCTTGGGCTGTAGTGGTACTTTCTGTACTTAGATTGTATAAACACCCTGAAGTGCTTTTAGTTCAGTCTATTCTTCACTACAGGCTGAAGAATTTCTCACCTGTATATATTGAGGGAAGGTTCTTGCCTTACTAATTTTAAGACCATGGGTTCATAGTGCTCTTAGTGTCAGTGTCCAAATTGCCTGTTACCCCTCTCTCTTGTGTCATTTTGCCCTTGTTATACACTAGGTTAAGATGAGTGCAGGTGAGCTATCTAGTGTTTGCATTTTCATTGCCTTTCAGATTATCTGTACATATAGCCATTGCATATTTACTCTTCATATTGTCTACGGGAAGAACTATTCCCACAGGTATTCTTCAATAGGCTTTGAATGTTTCAATACCATGTCAGCCAATTAATTTTTATTAAAGACCTAACCTTCAGGTGACTGCTGGGAAGGTCTGAGACTGCCTGCTGCACCTAGTTGTGGACCTGAATAAAAATCTGTCAGTTAAGAGTAAGGATGAGGCTGGCTAGGAATAGAAAACTATCACTAGCAGTTGTTTAAGATGCAGTTTTAGTATGAATTTAGATGCAGATGCCTATAAATAGAATAAAACTTTGAATATAAAAGTAGTTAAATAGATTTTTAAATACAAATAGAAGACTCAATTTTCTGGGAGTTTTCTTTAGTATGGCTCTCTAATTTCTCGCTTCACAAAAGCTATTTTCATGGGTTTAAATTATTTCATTTTCAACTTCACAGTAATTTACAGATAGGGAAACAGCCACGCAATATACTTATGGTCCTACCAAAACTGTGGTTTTAACTGTTCAGTGGAACTTGTGAGCAGTTCCTGGGTCGTCAAAGCAGTCCAGATGTATTGCAATCATGAACTTACTAAGACTCATTTTTAAAATGAGGTTTTTTGATCCTACTCTTCTCAGATTCCCATTTCAGTATGATTGCGTCAATGGTGTAGGTAACCTTTTCTCATTTCAAATGGATATTTATTCACGACTTATTGAGTCATTTGTTCTCATGCAGAATTCTTAATTTTCTTCCCTGATGTTAACATAAATATCTGCTATTATGTGTATAGGTATACATGCTAGAATAATTTTTGCCTTTTAGAGGACTGCTTGGAATCAGACAGCAAATACTTTCTCACAGTTTCTCTTAAAACAGGCCCCCCGCTACTTTAATCTCTCAGGTAGGCCTTCTCCACATGACTTTTAAGATTAATCTTTCTTGAGTATAGGTCGTCAAATTTGGTTCCAATACTGAGATGATGGCTCATAAGAGCATGTGGGGTGATACCTCTGCTGACAGATTTTATTATTTTATTCTTGGGGTTTTTTTTAATACTGTATCACACCAGCAACTTATGTAGGCATACCTGAGCAATGTGTCCCAGTACTGGCTATAGAAAGAAAAGCTAACGCAACACTGGCTCTCCTGGTTGCAAAACCAGAACAGGTCTGCCTGATTTAATGTACTGTGATGTGCACTGGTCATGTTGAAAGCAAAGCTTTACCTACCTCTTCTTCACAGTATTGATAACAACAAAGTTCTTCCAAAATTTCCTCCTGCCTTTTGTGAAAGAGAAACGAGATGTCTGACATAAAGTATTTTGCTAGCAAAAAATCTCTTGCAATAATAATATGTTGAGAACAAAGACCAAATTTCTGAAATTTTTGTTATTTTACATATCTGCACCTGAGGAGATTCTTGGTTCGGTGTTTATGACTGTACTTCCCTCTTAATCTCAGGGATCTATTTTAAATCTTGCTTGCTACGTTTCTGTACAGTGTCTGTCAGTCTTATGCCATTACATACAGTGTATTGCTATACTCTAGGAAAGTAGATCTGAAATGTAGTTTGAAAAATGCTAGTTGGAGGAAAATTTCCCTCCAAATTCTTATTTAGAAAAACGTATGACTTGAGCTGCACTGTTACACCAGTTTCTTTCAAAACATTGCTTTTATTTCAACACCACTGATTCTATTATATAATGTGTGAGCAGGGGGTAATCGCCCCAACAAGACTTCTCTTTTCTGGTTCATTTATCATATCCATCATGGTGGTTCCTGTGGCTGCCCTGAATTCTAAAATATGGGACCTCTGAGGTGCTTGGACTTAGAACAGTAGTAACAGAAATTAACCTTTTGGGTTTCCTAGAGTCAGTCATATCTGAAATACAGCTGTCGGGTTATAGATTTTCTTCCTGCATTGGCACCTGTAATATTAAGATGATATTGGGATTATTGACAGTTCCTGTAAGGGGTGGAAGTTTGATATGAAAGGATATGGAAGTTTCAGACAGAAATTTTTAAATTATTTAAAAAAAATGAATAATTGAAAAAAAAAAACCTGTAAATATTTAATCACTTAATAGTCATTGCTTACTAATCAATAACTAGTGATTCAATTAATATCTAATGCTTTAATATTATTCAATACTTGAATATTAAAACATTTATAAAGTGTGTTGGATTTGTCTACATATTGTTTTAATTTTATATACATGTATGTATACATACATATGTGTATATTTGTAGTCATTGTATCACACCATAGTGACCCTTTACCAGCAGCTGGCTTATGTAAAAATGATTTGGATCTATCCCCAGGGCTCTCCACTATGGATGACTGGCCTTGTTCGTACAGTGTAGTATTTAAAAGACCCTTGCATCAGTATGTGCCTTACAGATTTTTCTAGCTATTTTTTATACCTGCATGCAGTCCATGTTATGCTCAGCGTTTGTCCACTTCTCTTTGCAACAGCCTGCAGTTCATTACTGTGTTTATTGCATCAGCTGTTGCTGCTGGTGGTGCTTGTTAAATGTTGTGTTTGTTGCCTGTGTCTGAGTAGTCTTTGAACTACCTGAGGACTGCTAGTGGGCCAACCTCAGCAGCAAATTAATTTATGTCCTGGGGTACCTGGTCCATCAGAGCTTCCAGAGTATGGACAGATAAGCAGGATACCAGTATCTCCAGACAAAGTCACTCACTAAACTTGTCAAGGAAGCTAGCTAGCTATGACATAGGACAGTATATATTTGGTTAAAAAGATAAATAATAGAGAGTAAATGGTCAGGTCTGGATAAAGAGAGATCGCTAATGTGTCTAAAAAGAGTTGTGCTGCTCACCAGAGAAGGAGATGGGTTGAGAAAATTGCGGTAGTGCAAAGTTATCCATAGCAGTGAGATTTAGAGCAGACAATGAATTGTTGAGGGATGTTTCAAAGTCACTCAGTCATGTAATAAACTTACCCAGATGAAATTCAATAGAAGTAAGTGTAAAGTGATGTGCTTTGGGGGAAGATATATGTGTTTCAGTTGTAAAGTGGTGGGTTCAGAGCTGATCTGTACAACTCAGGGGCAAGATAGTAGGGTTATGTTAAATGATTCCATGAAGACATTGGCTCAGCATCTGGTAATGATCCAAAGCAGCAGATCAAGTGTGAATTTTTACCATTGTTCCATTGTATGAATCCATTCATGTACCATGTAACTTCATAGCGTAGCAAAGACAAGGGAGATATAATAGGGATCTACAAATCTGTTCACTGCTCTACAATATAAAACCTAGATGCCTAAACTGCTAAAGCTGACAGAAAACCCATTCAGAAGAAAAAAAAAGTAGATTGTTCTTTTTGCAGCAATTATATTTACAAATTTATGGTCAAGTCTTGAAGATCTGCTATAGAGATTATGCTGTGAGCAGTTTCTGCTCTCTTTTTGCTTCATTTTTTGCTCTTCTAGCCACGCCTACTTGTTTCTCTGCTTGCTGCTCTAGCTGATACTGCAGTTTTCTTAACAGTTTCTTGTTATTTCAGCTCCTAATTGGATGGTCTGCACTGGAAAAAGAAGATGCTTGAACATATTTTGTCTCTAAATCATGAGAGATACATATACAGTCTTAACTACTGTAACTGTAGCCTGCACAACAGTCTTTGCTTTACAGTTTACAGAAGATTTCTAAATTGATCTGCTGCCCTTTTGTCAGGCTGCAGCTTCTGTAACCTTGAGTTGGAAACCATTGCCCTAGGATGACCACTACTCCTGGCACATGTAGGTGTAACCATTTATTTCCAATTTGGTATTGCTCTTTTACAGACCATGTCCAAAGAGAACTACTTAGAGGAGACCTCTGGGCAGGATGGCCTATGAAATGCTGGTGTGAGTGGTCTCTGACTTGGGGAAGAAGAGTGGTGATGCAGTCATCACCTGTAGCAAGTGGACTGCAGGAGAGAGTGTGTGTGGTGTGGCAGTTCTCTGCTGTATTTTTCCAGCCTGTTTTTATGTGTATATATATATGAGGAAGCAAGCAGTGTTCATCTCATCCTAAGGTAAGTTTGGCAACTTCCTCTGTTCCCTGCCTGAGGTTACTCTTGACACCCCAGTGACCTGCTCACAGACTGGGTGATTACTGGAGAGAAACTGGGAATTTTATAGACTTAGGTGGGGAGTGAGGAACAGAAGGTGTAGGGGAAAAGAGCACTAGATTTCTGATTAACCTGTCACCTCCATATATGAAGATATGCATCCAGAAGATATGCGTGCATACAGCCAGAACCTTGTACAAGGCTGATGGTGATTTGACATTACAAATCTTCCCCCTTCCTCTCTTTCCTCTGAGGCTTGGGATTGCTTCAGACAGACAGCTACAAGGACCCATATCTATTTCTTCTGAGTAATGATGCTGCTATCTTCGAGCTCGCTTCCACAGGATGATGCCAAGGGTATAAGCTCCATGTAGTGGGGGGAGAGGAGGTGTGGGTGGAGACAGGCCTTCTGAAAGAGTGTTGGAAAGGACAGTTCCTGCAAGCCTCTGTACTGCCTGGGCAGAGCAGACTCTAGGGTGGACCTTGAGGCAGAGGCACTACCTTCCCATGTACATTCAGTGTCCTGCCTAACAAACCTCTGATATCAAATGGGACCTCTAAGTGATGCACTGTGAGTAACACACAACAATATGCAGACAGACAAAGGGGATCCTGGAGATGGACAACACATATAGCAAAGAGGTTTTAACAGTGGTTTACACATGTGTCAGTAGTTCTGACAATTTATTTCTGTGATAAACTGTTACCAAATGTTTGTCCATTTAGGAACAATCAGCTTGACAAATGTGGTTATGAAATGAAGACTTAAATTGCTGACCTTAGGAAGCCTGAAGTGGAGATGTCTTTTGTAACTATCAAGACTCAAGACACATTAAAATAGAAACAAATCATATTTGCCATCGTGAAAGTTATCCTGTTATCCATCAGGAAGTGAAATAGAAATCACCTTTTTTTTCCTCCTATATTCAATACATATGGAGAATTTGCAGTTATATTCAGGGGAATAAGAAAGGAAATTACAACATCATTAATATTTCTTTATGAATTGTCTGTCAAAAGACTGCAAAGCTGGTAAAAATACCTGTAGTGAATTGGAACCAGATCCTAGTCTAAGCACAAAGTTTTATGTGAATACAAAATAGAAATGAACTTGTTGTATGTTTATCATGGTTCAGAAAAAAATCACAGTTGAGATCAAATTTAGAATATGTTTCCATTACTGTTCCATTTGTTGTTTTGTGTATCTCTCAAATAATTTACTATAGCTAGTATGACTTTATTAAACCATGACTTTATTAAGTTGAAGTGGTCCAACTGTTCAGCTCACAAACAGAAAATGTTCAGAAATTGACTTAGTCTATATTTCTTTGTTACTTATCCACAAGGGACAAATTATTGCTTATATCTGATGAAAAAGCTACGGTACATTTTGAGGACAATGTTTAAGTGTCTACTCCGACACTCTCTCCCTAAATATCCTGAGGGATTCCAAATGTATGCTATTAGTTATGAAGATGACATAGATGGAAGGCATTATATATAATAAGCTGGCAGCAAAGCAAGACTTTAATGGTCAGCCGAAAGACTGTACTTTTTAATTTAGATGGAGATGAAAAACTGTGTTGTAATAAACATTTAAAATAACAGGAAAATAAGAAACTGTACTATCCAATTCTAGAACAAAATATTCCACTTGTTATTAAGGACGACAACAACCTTTTGGTTTTACTCTTCAGTGAGGCAAGATGACTAGGAACAACATAAAACGAACCATTTATTTGCTTCAGTCACTCTCCAGTGTACATGTCAGGCATCCATGTATTCACAACTAATTTTCAACTTCCGTGACTAGAGGTGACCTGATAATTTCATTTGTCATGACAAGCTAAACACTAATATTAACCAGAATTAAGCTTGCATTTATGTAACTATTACCAAGTTAAAAAGAGATTTTCTAAATTTTATGCTGTAATTTCTTTTTCCTGTGTATATTCTGACATAAAGCTTTGTACAAACTGAAAATCCACAGAACTAGCAACATGTAAAACCTTGAGATTTAGCAGTTTATCCAGGGATTTACTAATTGTACATCTTGAAGGACGTTTCTTCAAGCAAGCTAGAATTCAGTAATATGAGGCATTTTTGTATGTTTGATTAAGCGTCCTATTGCTGAACTCCAGATTTAGTGCACACAAAGTCAGGTGTTGCCAGAATCAACCATAACAAATTCTTAACATTGTAGTGACTTCCTATAAAACAACTACAGTGATCATGTCCTCCTCCTTAGTGGGGAAAAAAGAAAAAAAATCTGGCAATGAACTTTAATGAGCTAACAAGTAGTAAAATTCTCGTGGTCCTTCCAGCTGGCACAAGTAATAGGAAAAGTTGAGTTCAATTACTGAGAAAGTGTCCTTCTTAAAAATGAATAATGAGAGAAGCTGCAAACTAGGGGAACTGTAATTCTGTCTTCTAGGCTCTCATCGTGACTAACACCCCTGGCAAAACCAAGGGAACTTCAGAGAGCGCAATGCATCTTCACTGAGAGAAGAGAATGCATCTGGGGAAGTCAGCAAGTGAGTAAATGGACGATACCAAGGTAATCATTATGGCATCCTTGCCTTCTCTCATTGCACACTCAGAACTCCTCTCTGCTCACTGTGGATTCATAATACAGTGTATGTGCATGCCTCCATTGCCTGTTTGAATAAAGAAGCCTTACCAAAGTCCCTCAACTAGTCCAGAGGTCTGTACAACAGCAACCTGAATAGTCCTATCTTTAGGTAACTATCTGAACTTGATTCTGACCATTTCCACCTTGGCTTTCTATTGTGGCTGTCACTTCACTGTTTTTGCCTCCAAAGGGTTATCTGGGATGTATGGGATCCATTAAATAAATTCTTGACCTAAACCAGAAAACCTCAGGTAGCTTTGTCAAGGTCCTCTGGACCTAGATGGGGGAATGAGAGTCCAGGAAGGTCCTTTGCTCTTGATAGGTCTCTTATCTGCTTGCTGCCCCAAAGAGTTAGTAGCAGGTTTTGCACTCAAAGTCAAAACTCATATTTTAACAAAAAAAAGCCCTGAACTGTGGTTTAACTTAAATTTAAGTGAGGTTTGACCCACAAACTTCCCTGGCTGACCAGGAGTCTTCTCTAGTCCATCAGATACCTGTTTGCCTAGAGTCCTCAGGAAGCCCTGAGCTGCTGCTCTCCCTCACAAATAAGTGTCTGCAGTGAACTCATCACTGTTTGGGACTCCAATTACAGCCAGATGTTAGTGGAGATAACGTTTTACAAGCAGAGAGTTATGAGGGAACAAGATATTTTGTTCTAGTTAGATCCTCAACCAGCACAATGTTTGCTGTTGGGTGTTGTGTTGACAGTTGCCTGGTCCACCCTGCCAAGGGGGCTGCACTGCCTTCTGGAGGGGTGGGTTGGGGTGAAAGCTGTGTTCATGTGGTCTTCAACTTGATTTGCTAGGCTGGAAATTGAGCTGCACTGTCTGTATTAAGACTATGTTGTTATTCTGTTAGAGCAGACTGAACACCATTTTTTATTAATTTGAGTGTAACCAACCTAACAGCCTGAAATTTCTCTCTGACAGTACACCCACAAGCAGTAGTTTGTCTGCATATCTGTCATCATAGTATAGCTGGTACCCCTTTCTGAACATCTCATTCGTATACAAGGAGTTACAAAGTGACAGCGGTTGCACACTAGTGCAACCAAAATGCTCTGTAATGCAAAGAATAACAATTTACAATTGTCTGAGTACAAGATGTACACAAATGCACACGTGCTGTCGTTGCCCCCACCTTCAAGCTAAAAAGAGTTGTGAAATTGTCTTGATCCCTGCTTCTGTTTTTACAAACACAAGACACAAGACAAGAGTCTGAGACTCATATTTAGCTCCTGTTGTGACAGGACTTCAACTCTTGCTAGTTTTTGGAGAGTGCAAGCTCCCATATTAGGTGTTACAGTCAGATAGGTGGTGTGCAGCACCTGTATTTGGATCAGGCTTGTATCTGCTCTGGTTTACAATAGATAGTCATTACAAGTGGATTCACTAGTAGTGTAAACAGTGACTGGGGAGGAGGCGAGTGGAAGTGATATTTACCCCACCTAGAAAGGAGGGAGGACTTTATTCTCCTTTAAGTGGATGGAATAAGGGAATCAGTGTGGCCCATAAAGTCCATCCAACCAACTGTGGATTTGGAGATTTAAGACTTTGAGTCTCAAGAGTCTTGTCTCCTTAATAGTATTCAGAGCTTCATATGGAAAAAACAAAACAAAACAAAAAAACAAACCAAAACACTTCAGATACAGGAAGGTTTAAAATCAATGAAAAATTAATTATGCATTTTGTAATTTGGTGCCTGCTTTTTGCACGAGTGTCTTGGTTTTCAAGCTTTATTCTAAAATTTCTTGTTCCTGGTCTAGATGTCTAGATGTCTAAAATTTTCTCTATTGTCATTGTAACAAGAATGCAGCCAGTCAAGGACTTAAGCGTCACGGACAGGCTCAGATAATTTGAGATGGTGGACTCTGGTATTAGAGAGCAGAGGTAATATATGTGGCAGAATAAATAAAAGGGATCAGTGACATGTCCAAGCCCAAATCGCAAAGCACATCCAGTCTCTGTAGTCAAAGTCTACATAACATTACATGTAGCCTTACCTCTTGTGGCCTCTGATGCAATCTAAAGGATCTGTGCATGGCTGAGTTGACTGGAAGCAGCCTTTCGGACAAGAATTAACTTCATAGCTCCAGATTCTCAGGTGTGTTTGCTTTTCTGTCACCACCTTCTCATGGAAAAGTTCAGGAGGAGACTTTATTTGATTAGCATGTCAGCTAGAGTGTGCTAGAAAAGGCAAAATCCTAGATTCATACAATGGTCTGGGTTGGAAGGGACCTTAAAGATCCTCTAGTTCCAACCCCCCTGCCATGGCAGGGACACCTTCCACTGGATCAGGTTGCTCAAAGCCCCGTCCAACCTGGCCTGGAACACTGCCAGGGAGGGGGCAGCCACAGCTTCTCTGGGCAACCTGTTCCAGTGTCTCACCACCCTCACAGTAAAGAATTTCTTCCTTATATCTAATCTAAATCTACCTTCTTTCAGTTTTAAACCATTATCTGTTGTTCTATCACTACATGCCCTTGTAAAAACTCCCTCTCCAGCTTCCTTTTAGGCCCCTTTTAAGTACTGGAAGGATGCCATGAGGTCATCCCAGAGCCTTCTTTTCTCTAGGCTGAACAACCCCAGCTCTCTCAGCCTGTCCTCACAGGAGAGGTTTAAAAGGATAAAAGTCACCAAATCACTTGGCAAAGAGTTAGAGTGTATTCCAAAGGTGATTGCATGTTGTGATGATTTTAGATATAGGCAGGTAAGAAAGATGAAGAACCAAATAAATCATAAATAATATTTTTTGAAACCATCATCAAGGGTTTGTAGATTTTTCAAAGCATACATCTACAGAAGAAAGAAATGAAAATAATAGAGTTGAAAAATGTGAACAGATGTGAAATACCTGAAGGGAGTACTCACAGTATATTGACAGTGATGAACTAGGCAAGAAATTGTTCGATGTCATCTTGCTAGCAAACTCCTTTGAAAAAGTAAACCTCTTTTGGCTGAGAATGGGATTGCTCAATGGAACGGAATCCAATCAAAACTGTAAATGATAATAATCAAGACAAAGACTAATTCCCTCGCTGATTTGTGTATATTTTCTCTGTAAAAGTATCTGAAAAAAAGGAAAGAAAATATTTGGATTTTTAAAACTGTACTGAATAACAAATTGCCTTTACATCATGCAGTCTGTCTTGATAGATCATTTTTATTATTCACACATTGGTGCATTGCTCCTGCACTTTTTAGTACCTCATGAATGGATATTCCCTTATCTATTTCATTTAATTTGTTAGTAGTAATAAATCACAGTGGGTTTGTTCATATGTCCCTGAAGTAAGACAAATAACTTAGCCTTACTGTGCTTAGCCCCAAGCTTTCTTGTGGGTGATATGTATGCCTGGAAAATTAAATAAGAAGCAATAGTTGTTTTTTTTCATGATTCAGTTGCTGTCTCTGCAGCTCTAGAGAATGGAAAATTAATACTTCAATTTTCAACAGTTGGGACTGAGCTGCAAAATATGACCTCCAACCTCCAATCTGGAGCCTCATTGAAAAAATTTCACAAACAAGTACATATAACCTCTTCTAAAAAGAAACAAGCTCGAAATGCAAGGGAAGTAGAACCACTCACAGTTTTCAGCTTCTAAAGAGTAGCTGTCAAAACTCATTGAATTAAAACAAGGTAATTTTGTGGTAACTGTAGCATCATCTAAAGGTTCTGTCTGTATTTAGGGCAGAACTGAGTAGTTTGAAGATGATTTTAAATAGCTCACTTGCTAAAACATGCATGTTTGAGAGACTTAAATGTAACCAAAAAATTGTGTAGAATAGTTTTGTCTGAAAATGTTACCTAAAACTGAAGAGGAAACGGTGTGTTCCTTTCTACAAGAAGATCTGACCTGTTGGATGTTCAAGACTCTGACAACATCAGTAAGTGTTAATGGCCCTCACCAGCCTTACCTGTGGACTCCACTTACCCTTTCTGCCAGTGGGCCCAGGGGCCTCATTTAAGGTTAAGGTTGGGCCTTTAGTCCTTGCCTAAACTGTGTTGTGGGCATAATAGTCTCCAGTTCCATCTTGGGACAGACCTTGGACATATGCAGCAGGTAACATTATTTTCGTTCCTGTCTCTGGCCCTGTCTCCTGCCAGTCCTGAGCAGATGCCCAGACCTGACTGATTGCTTTGCTCTCTCTAGGACTGTTGATAGAAGCCATTACCAGCACCCTGCCCTGCCTGCTGTGTGCAGATCCTGTGGGACTGTGCCCCATGAGTGAGGACACCGCCTGGGCTGTGGCTGCCCTCAGCTCTTGTCTTGTCCCCTCTCACTGAGAAGCCCCACTCTTGCTTCTTGCTGCTCCCTGGTACTCCTTGGGGCTATCCAAAGTACAAATCATTCTTTGCCTGTTTCAGAGATGGACTCTCATAAAGGCCTCTTGTTTTCCAGGATGGGTTCCTGCCTTGCAGACTCATGGCACGATGTCAAGAGGATGACTGTGCATGATGCCCTGGGATGCAGTGTTTAGAGTATTTTCTCTGGAAGATGTTCCACTGTGCCAACTCTAATGTGGTTAGATGGAAAGAGCAGTCTGTACCTCATTAAGTGATTATTTAACTGACAGTTCATACGTTACATAGAACTATGTTCTCTGTTCCTCAGTGGAGGCCACCACTACATTCAAAGGCAGTTTGGAACAAAGCTGGCCACTGCTCTTTATATGTACTGTATTCATGAGGTTACAGAGATCTTGTCCTCTTCTTTGCCCTACAGAGCAGGAACAGAGCCAGAAGCAGCAGTGCTGCACCAGTCACCCCAGAAAACCCTGAAGCATGCCAGTTAGTTGGCCTTTTGGCAAGGCAAACACTTAAAACAGGGTGCTCTGCCAGCAGTAGAGACTGCTCTGGCTCTGGTTGATAAAGGAGGGATACAGCACTCGATCCTCACTGTTTCTCTTAATGTTACCTAAAACCTAACATTACTTTGCTGTTTTGCTTTCAAGATTGTTTCTTATGTCTCTGTAGGGGATAAATGGAATACGAGATATCCATACAGATGGAGATGAAATTGCTACAGGTTTGGAGGAAAGGTCCTCTTATGGTTTGAAAATTTGTTTAAAGGACGGGAAAGAAAAAGTAGGTTTCATGGTCATTTTTCAGGATAGAGAAGCAGTGGCATCCCAGGGATCAGTACCAGACCAAGGTTTATCCAGCATCTTCATCACTAATTTGGAAATGGCAGCACACAGTGAAATTTGTGAGTTTGCAGATGATATATTTGGTATTCAAAGGCTGTTTGGATTGCAAGAAACTCCAAAATGACCTCATAAAACACAGTGAATGGATATCCATGACATTTTTTCTGGGGAATGGAAAGAGGGAAGGGGTACATGGACACACCTCTAGGAGACATGAAGTTCCATCAGCAACATCAGTCTGAGGTTGCTCTGATGACACTGACCCCATGGAGAAAGGATCTTGGTCCCCGGAGGCCAGTCCCTACAGCAGCACAAGACAGTACTGTGATCTTGGGATGAACAGCAGTAAGTGAAGAACTTTTGGATGTAAAGTCCCTCCCTTCAAGACATGACTACTGGTCATGTGGCCTTTTTGGGATGATCACAAGCAACCCGAAGACTTAGGTCAGTCTCTGATCTTCTGATGAGATTAGTATCATTCAACTCAGAGATTTCATTGTGTATTTCCTTCTCTAAGTTGTCAATAAACATATCGACCAGAATAAGTCCCTCTACTGATCCCTGCTGGGAATTTAAATATAAATTCTGGGGGACAGACACTTAAGCTATGACTATATTAGTGAATTAAATGGTGCCTACAAATGTTCCTGGACATGGTATGGGCCAGGGAATTAGCCTAGTTCCCAGGACAAATGATGCCATGATATCTTGGCAAAAATCCCCTTCGGTTCAGTCCTCCATCTCTTTCTCATTAGGTTTTGTGCTTCCATGTAGGTCAGCAATGTAATGAAAAAAACACCCTTTTCATTATATTGTGAAAACCCTATTGCCAGAGACTGTTGTTTTTTGAAGTCTTTGATAAGAGAAACAGCTCAAAGCTATGTGGGATCCTTAAGAAATGAAGATCCCCATTTTGGGCACCCTGTGTGGGAAGATGGACCAGGAACATGTGTATATGTGGGGGGTAAAGGTGCATGTAGCATCAGATATATCTTCTGAAATATATATGAATGGGCACTATAAAGACTGGACAGAGACTATCACTGATTTTTCTACCTGGTGCCGAGGCAAACTAAAAACCTAGCATGGTAGTAGGCTGGTCCCACACCTGCTGCCCTGGCATGGCATGACATGGAGCTGCGGATGTTTGGATAGCAGAACAAAATGGATCTGTCTTTAGTATATGCTGCTTAGGTATCCCAGGTCTGCAATTTAAGCAGTGGCCTTCATTAGAAACATCTTCCAGATGCAGTATTCCTGCTGACAAAAGTCTTAGGGAAGACGATGATGGAGACATCCCTTGCTGTTGCATCCCCAGCCATCAGTGGGTTACGGGCCAGAATAGAGTTCCAGTGTGCATTAATGAGGTTTCTACACTTTCTTTTGGGGTGGAACATGGAGCCTCTCTAACATCAGATGTTTGGTCATATTGGGCTACCTGTGCAGAAACTTGGCACATGTCTAGGGGGTGTCAAAGAGCTACCATCTCCTCAGATGACAGTATCCCATGGCAACCATAGCAGACAAAGCAGCAGCTACTGGGGATTATGGCTGAACAGGAACCAGCTACTTCGCAGACTAGAGTGCTGCCTCCTGAGAAATGATAATGCAGCAGCTGTGAAGATGCTCAAATGCTTCTCTTCCTAACCAGGCTGACATGGTTACCAATGCCCCTGCACTCCAGCCAGCTCCTTCCCTGCTAGAGCACATAAACCACTGCTAAAACATGAAAACTGGTGGTCTATATCTTGACTATACAACAAAGGTTCACCTCCACACTCCTGGAAGAAACTTCTGTGACTGATCTATAGAGGTACTTCAACCCAATGAAGAATTACCATGGCAAATACCCTTCCTCTCCCTTTTCTTACACCCAAAGGGGACCCAGCTTGCAGTTTCTGCATAGTCACAAGTCAGCCTTGGGCAGCCGCCTCAGGTGCTTTCATCTGCTCCTTCCTCATGCAGGTCCCTCAAATCCCTGTTGCCTTCCAGCACCCTTCCTCTACTTTTCAGCTAGCCCTTTCTGGGCTCAGAAGAGTCTTTATATGACTCTTGCATGCTGTGTGAGAAGATTTGCATTAGTAATGTGAGATGAATACTTCTCAGTTCGTCACACAGGGTAGAGCAAAACAGAAAGGTGCAGCAGCCTCACTAGATGCTTGATCTGGCCTGCTCCCCTTAGATGAAGCAGAAAAGAACCCTTCTCACAGTGACCCTCTCACAGCACAGGTTATCTAGCTCCTTCCCACCTCTTATTGCTCCACTCAAGGTATTGTTATAGACAAAAAGGAGCTCACCTTCATTTGTTACCCTAGTTATAAATCTAATGAAAGTACTACAGACTGATTATTGTTAGTCCAGTTACAATATTGCTTACAATCACAATAATGCTTACACTTGAAATGAGTACAGGAAAGCTTCATTAATAATAGTATCCTTAAAGGGATAGGACTGGATAGAAGGAAGACTTTTTCACCATGAGGACAGAAAAGCAGTGGAACAGATAGCCCATAAAGGCTGTGCAGTTTCTGTCCTTGGAACTTTTTGTGACCATGTTGGAGATCAGATCAAGCCCTAGGCAATGTAATCTGATTTTATAGCTGTCCCAGTCTGAGCAGGAGGCTGGACTGCATGAACCTCTGTCTTCCCTTCCAATCTGGATTATCTTCTGATAATGAGAGAGATGGCACTCACAGGAAGTTCCTGGATGATACTCATCCAGAGCTCAGGTGCTATCCTGCAGTGAGGATTGCCTTGATGTTGAGGGAATGGGTCAACAGGACCCTCATAAACTGCACAGCCAAAGGCCAGTTCCTGAACCAGGGACAGCATCACCCTATGCAGCAAGGAGGTTTGGGTTCCCACAAACTGGGCAAGAGCTTTGCAAAATAGGTGACCAAAATCCAACATTAGTCAGTGGTGTGCTGCTGTGACAAAGGTGACTACCAGCAGAGTGTAGCCTATGGGCTAGAGTGAAACTGGTAGGGTGGGGGAAGCCATTCTTCCCCTGTACTCGACAATCACTAGACGCCATCAGGACAACTAGGTTTGCTTTGCAGCTTCAATAAACAGATACAGGGTACAAAGGAGGGCTTTAGAAATATTGCTCAGGAATTCAGGGATAGTTTAGAAAAATCAAAGCTCAGCTGCAGTTGAAACTGGTGAAGGACATCAAGGGCCCTAAGAACTTTTATTGCTACTTTAGTAATAAAACATGGTCCAATTACTTAATGGGTCAGTGGATTTAATGAAGTAAACACAGCCTGAGGTACTTAAAGCCTCAATCTTCACCGGCAACATCTCCCAGGTCTCTGTGCTTAGGAAAAGAGTTCAAGGAGGAGAGCAACTATTAGTAGTAGGTAAGGACAGCCAGGAATTATATGTGAGAACTCAACTGCTGCAAGTCCACGGGACCCTATGGGCTGTATCTGAGGGTGCCAAGACAGCTGGTCAATGTCCTTGCATTAGAGGAGATTCCTGGTAAAACTAAAGAAAGCTCTATGCGTCTTCAAAAACACCCCAAAAGTCAACTCAGGGAAATAGAGCTTCGCTCTGGAGCCTGGAAAAATCATGGAGTGAGTCACCTTGGAGCACACTACTCCACACATGCAGAAGGCAACTGGGAACAGTAGGCATGGAGTTACCAAGCATAAGTTATGCTTGACCCACCTGCCTGCCTGCTATGATTGAATGACTCCATTTGTGGATGGGGGAAGAGCAGTGAATGTCACCTATTGCAACTTCAGGAAAGTTCTCAACACCGTCTCCCACAGTATTCAAGTTAGTATGATACGGTCTGGATAGATACATGACTTGAGGGGTAAACAGTAGGTTGGAAGTTTGGGCCCAGAGACTGGACCCTCTCATCCCACCACATTTTTCTTTTGAATCTGTTTTTTCTTATGATCCTGTTACACTATGGTGGTTATTTTCAGGGCATTTTTCCCACCAGGAGAGATGTACCCCTTTCTCCTGCAGAGTCAGAATGAGGCTGATCCCCAGAAGGACCCATCAGATACACTCTAGCTTTATTTTTCATACCAAATGCAGGAGGGAGGAGGAAGGGAGTGCAGCTCATGGTCAGTATGGACATGTGTGGCAGTGGGAATTAGCAGTTCTGAAATTTAGGGCTAGGCAACATTTAGAAGAATACAGATTTGGTAATGGTCAGGTATGGTTTCTTTGTTTATAAAGTGTTTGGGGGGGAATATATCACATCTTTGACTGCTTACATTAATTCTTTGAGCATGGAGTCTGTGGTCAACCCTGTCCTGAAGTAGTCAGCATGCATGATTTTTTTATGTTCTCCCCCAGTAATTCTAACCAATATGAAAGTGGGGACATTTTTAAAATGGGTCAGTAATCTGCATATTCAAAACGAAGTTTTTTTATCCACTTTGTATTTGGCTTCCACTGTTGTAAAAGTGTCGGGGATGCTGTATACAGTCTGTCCTCAGATTTAAGATTATTGTCAAGAGCAGTGTTATGTAACCTAAGTAACAGGGACAGTAGTCTCACAGCAGTGACAGATCTGACAGACTCAAAACTCTCTGAGTGCTACAGAAGTTTTACATGACTGACAGTGAATTCTTCCATGAATTGGAAAGACATGCTAAGTGATATTCCAATGTTTGAGGATCTGCTACATGTTAATATATGTCATCACATTGTGTGAGAGGAAAAATGGTGATGGGTTGTCCTCATTATCAATCAGATGACAATCTCTAATATCCCAGGGCCCATTTTTTCCTTTTACACGATGAACATTAGGTTTAGGGTGTCAGGAAGGTGTTTGGGTCAAGAAATTTTTGTGAAGTTTGTCATTCATTGTACAAACATGTTTAAGGCTGTCAATATTACTGGTAGCTCTATCTGCCATGTGCCTGTGAAGATAAGATGGACACAAGAATAAGGTACCCTAACTCACGTGCACAGAAGTGCCTAGCCTCAGCATCCATTTCCTAGAATCTTTAGATATTTATAACTCATGAAACTAAGCAGCCTTTCCTAAGCATTACAGTCCTAGGCCTGCGTTATTCCTCCTCCCATCCTATTTTTAACACTGTTGAAAATCAAAATTATACAACCCATTCCTCAATATGAATATTATGTGTGTCAGGAACCAGAGATGGCAAGCTGCTTCCTCGGGGAGGATGAGCTGAGCAAGATAACGGAGTCAGCTGGGCTGGTGCCTTGCTGTCCAGATGACAGTCCTGCACTCGATCAGGGTAGGTCTGGAGATGGTAGACAGGTTGAACTCAAGAGTCCAGATCATAAGGCAAATCAGGTATAGGGGTCGTCAGATGAGTCAGGTCCACTTCAAGCCAGGAAGACAATCTGCAGGTCGGGGACAAGTTTGGTGAGAGTAATCAGGGTCAGATACCATCTGGTGATAATTGTCTGAGGACAATTGTCTTGGAATAGTACAAAACAGTGAAGGAGAAAATATTTGACCTGTAAGACCTGACTTACTGCCAACAAGACATGAAACTTCTGAGAGGCTACAGGAGTGAGGCTATGATGAGGATCATCTCCCATGCTATAAGAAAGATGGTGATGAAAATGTGTGAATGGACTGCTTGTGTGCAAAGTGATGCTGGCCTCTGCATGTTCATGTTCTTGTTTGTATTCCTCAAGTTCAAGACTGTAGTGCTAACAGGCTAAAGTACATAGGGACATTTCAAAATAAAATATGAGGAGAAAAGTGTTCAGTGAGGTTACTGTGGTCTTTCTCATTTCAAGTTACTTTTGTGTATATTGTTACCAAAGAGCCTGTGCAAAAAAATGAACTTAGTCTCATGCAAACCTTGAGCACTGTTAGCTCTTTTTGCACCCAGTATGAATTATGTCAGTCAATAAGTTCCCATATTCCCAGTCTTTTCCTAAATGACTATCCCAAACATTTAATGCAAATTATGACAGCTTCTGCATTTACCTCTGAGATTGTTTTTTATAGGACGTTGGCCATCACACTGCTGCAGGCCAGCATGCAATTACATCTCAGTTTGATTTTAATGGAAATCCCCTGCGAACACAATGTTTCAACAGCTATAAACTGCAGTTGCTCCACAGAACATTTCATTGCAGTGTGGCTAAAAATACCAGTGCTCCCTCCTGCGCTTTGTGCTTGCTGTCTCCAAACAACTCCACCTCCAAACATCAACTATCATATGTAGATACCATAAGAAATGGATCTTGGTTTTGGTTGGTAATTAGCCTTAACAATTTTTATTTTTCTTTCATGGTTTGTGCACAGTTTGGGGTAACTGTAGTGCACCTAACCAAAGACTATTGTTCATCAAGAAGGTAATGAACCACAGAACAGTTGACCTGAGCAGGCACAGGCCTTTGTTGTGACTAAGAGGCATAGGCAATATTAAAAAGACAGATCCACGGTCAAGCCACAAAAGCCAAACACCACCTCATGAACAGGGCTAGGGGCAGGCACACCTAATACATGGCTCAGGAAGGGACTGAAGGCCCAGGACTGAGCCTAAATGGAGTCCCTGGGCTGTGGATATGAGTGGAGGCCCCAGGAGAGGCTGGTCAGGGTCATTAGGGACTATGAGTGCCTTCACAAATTAGTCCCTGACAAATTCTTGGCATGGCACACAGCTAATCAGGAGGGGATATTTGACCTGCAAAAAGAGCTTAATTGTTTCTAACAGGATGTAAAAATTTTGATCACAGAAGGAGATCAGGGTTCGGGCTGTTACATGTCCTGTGAGAAAGAGGGTGATGAAAAGGGGAAGACTGATCACTGTGTCACTGTACGGTGATAATCCTTGCAGTAAACTACACTGCTCTGTAATTCATGTCCACTTACTGGTTTATGTCTCTTAAACCTAACATAGTGACACTTTTCCATTCAGATGACTATCAGAGAAAAAAGAAATATTCCACTCTTTCTATGTAGTGGCTTACGTATGTGGCCAAAAAGGAAAATATTCAAATCCATCAGGCATTACAAATCAGAAGATAGAAAGTGGATGCCTAGCTTCTTGGATGACTTCAGCGTCAGCAACAGGGTGTTGATAGCTTTTAAATTTAACAGGTGCTTTTCTTACAGCTGTGTCAAATGCTACCATGGAAATGACTGAAACCCTCAGGAGGGGCCACCTTTGAGTACTTGTATTACACAGCACAACAAAGGATGGACCACCTGAAGAGAGCAGGCATTAACATCAGCTCTGTACAGGCTCACAAGTGGGCTGCTGTGACAAAGCGAGGTGAGCGCTTGTGCAGTTCTATCCCGATCGAATGTCTGGGGAGGTTTCAATACGATCTCAAGAGCGAGATTAAGACACAAATGAGGTCAAATGCCGTATACACAAAACAGCTTTTTATTATTAGAAAAGTGAAGAGGGGTAGCGATAGGACAGAACAGAAGGAAAAGGCAGAAATAAAGCAAGGATGCGGGATAGGGCTGCAAGAATAGTCACCACCATGGATATAGCAATGTCCTGTTGGTCCTCAGCCTTCAGTTCTTCGGTGGTGAGTGCACACAGATCTGGCTTCGATGGTGGATGCACAAAGCGCAAGATTTTCTGCTGCCTTTTTAAAATTCATCGTACCAGCTGATCAGCATATCTGCTCACCTTTAGTTTTTTTTCCTCTGGTCCAACAGGTTTTGTTGCATCCAGTGTCAAGTGCAGGAACGTTTGCCCCTTATCAATTCATTAGCAATGCAGGCATGGGGTCTGGACTGCACAATAGAGCCACAAAGGGCTCCAGGATGGGGCCAGCTCAGTCATGTCTGCCCCTCTGAGGCTTGTGCAAAGAGTCCAGACAATGCAACCGCCAAGAAGTGGAGAGTGCATCCTTCAACACACTCCAGCTTCTCTGGGCAGCATCCCCCAGACCAATCCACAGGCTGCAGCAGCTTCTCTTGGAGATTTGCACAGACACAAGCGAGCTTTGAGACAGTCATAGGACATTTCAGTCTCTCACAAGTTCTTAGCCAGAAACAATTGTGGCTGATCCCCGGAGGTGTGATTTTTTGTCTGTATGATGGAGAAGACCCTGATGAGAAGATATATTGCTATGATTTTACTAATCTTCATCGCTTCATCAACAAAACAATACTGTCTTGGACATCAAAAGTTATTTCTGAGAGCTCTGACACACTGGTGGCATACTTTGGGCTGGTAAAAGCAAACATTACAGGTACCAGTAGGAGAGAGCCAAGCGAGTTGTATGGCTACCTCTTTTCTCTGACTTATGCTGTTGTCCTCATGCCGTTTTGTCACTAAGGATGTGGCCCCGATTTCCTGGAAGCATGCCAAAAGTGGTGTGACCCTGGAACACAGCAGTAACATTTTCGTAGCTTGCTTTGCCCATGCATATATATGCCTAAAGCTTTATGGTATCTTAGGTACCCTCTAATGCCACTGGCTTTTTCACAGTACAGACATTTTCATGAATTGTTCAGGAGACTGAAACATGCCCAGCTTGATGACCATTTAGGTGACTTGACAAGTGAGCTGCTGCTAGACAAACACATTACTGAGTTTGCATTATCAGGACTCAAATCCAATGGCTACCTGCAGTGTGTATGAAAGTTAGAGGCAAACTCTAAATGAAACAAATCAAAAAATCAATTTTGAGTTTCTGAGAGACCCTATCTTGAACTACAGCATAAATGCAGACAGTGATGCACGCCAGAAGATCATGATAGCTCAGTACTCTTGTTGGAAACAAGAAGTTTGTGATAAAAACAAGGCCTCTTCAGAAGATGCAGAGATACTCTATGACAAAAGGGTATTCACTAAAAATTTGAATGGCCTTCCCAACAGTTTTGGATCACTGGCCACTTGGCCACTGTTAGGAACAACCTTTTTCTGCTGTTCTGACAAGACAAGCAACTGTGGAAAAAAAAACTTTGTAAAAAGACTTGGAGAGTGTCAACTGCTTGCTTTTTGCTATGCCTGAGAGCATCATGGTCAGTTACAGCTGTTGACAACTGTTGCATCAGAACTGTAAAACTGCAAAAGAAAAAAGCAGAACTGCTCTGCAAATACTTTTCAAATCAAATTTGTGGATGACTTAGCTGAAGATCTTGGTGACTGTCTGTATGAGGAGAGGCTGAGAGAGTTGGGATTGCTCTGGCAGGAAAGGAGTAGATTTAGGGTTATCTTATCGGTGTGATTTAGACTTATACTCACTGATGAGAGGGTGTAAAGCAGATGGGGCCAAACTCTTCTTGATGTTATCCCATGGATGAACAAGAGACAATAGGCACATATTGAAATATATGAAAAGAGCTGCACCTTCACCCTCAGAATACATGGTGCTATTTAAGAACCGGTGAGGTAAGCTCCAGGTTGTGTCCTTAGCCAGAAAGATGTATGCCAGTGAGGCTCACTTCTTTTTAGAAGCATTTGAAGTTGCTACTTAAGCATCATAAGGCTGCCTGGTTGTCAGTTTAAATGTTTCTGGAAGCTTTCAGGATAAGAATTGATTTTTTTTTTTCTGCCAGTGCATCTGTCCATTTACATATTGAAAAAAACCTACCGGCATTCAGTGCTAAATAGGGAGGACCCAGATCAGCATCCTGTCTTGCTATCAGGGCAGGCTTAGGAGCGTGATGTTCCACCACCTGAGCAGTGACTTGTACCTTATGGAGCTGTTGATCTGTTAGTGCACCCAGGACTATGGCATCAGTCACTCAGGTACATGCCTAGAAGTGTTTTTTTGCCATAGGGGTTTGCTGAAAAAAAAAAAAAGAGAGCTGTTTGATGTCTGTCTTCACATTTAATCAAAAGGCTCGTATCTCCTCTAGTTTATTTCTATTACATTGCCAAATATGCTGTCCACAATTATAGTAAGAGTGGTGGTCAAAGCCCCTGCAAAGTGTATTTCTTCTCTCATGTTTTCTGTTTTAATCAAGGAACAGTGATCAGCACGTTGCTGATCTGGAGACAGGTTGATGGCAAACAGGTTATAGCCAGGGGTGAACTCTTCCCTGTTGGTTGGCAGCATATGTGGTCTTTCATATGGCTGCCAATCCTCCATATGAGCTGCAGGTATTCTCTCATACAACAGCTGTTCCTAAAATCAAGCTGTAGTGGTTTCGCGAGGCTTTGTTCACCATCCACATATAGAACCACAAAATTTAAATCTTAGTGTTTAAAGTTGAAAGGGTTCTAAGCATAATTGCTGCTAAAAGCATCGTTATCTATCAACACAATAACAACAAGCTTGGGCAGCTGTCCCAGAAACAAATTTTCCTGGTTACTGAAATGGCTGCCTGCCTGTTATGTTGAATACTTTCATGCCCACATGGTCAACCAGGTATTTAGTGTTGGTCATGTGTAAAGACTCAGCATATCCCAAATGCACCCTGTGTGCCACCCACACTCTCTTCACAAACAACAAGCAATAGGTAATAACTGTTTTCAAGGACCCTGTTGCCAGGGAGCTCATCAAATAAATGTTGTCTTTACTGCGCATCAGCCTAATTTTTACATCCACTCAGTTCTACAAAAGCTTGTCCTGAAAGAACAGATCGTGGTGAAGTGGTCCCAAGTGCTCAATCCTCTTACTCTGGGCCATCAGAGCTGAGCATTACCTTGACTGCTTTCCATTTTCTGCTTTCTGCTGCCCAGCTGTGTCTTTGCAGAACAGCCTCATGGAGAAATGTGTGGACAATGTCACTGCTGTAACTAGGGAGTGACAAAATTAGTGTGCAGGAGGGATAGCAGTTGTTGCTCTGGTGTATAAGTCAGTCTCCCGATGTAACCGATGGAAAACAGAGGGCGGCAAGGCTCACAGCTTCACTGGCACTGAGGTTGGACATCCCAGCTTTCAGAGTTTTGCAGTAAGCGTACAGCAGATTGTTGTTCAGATCTCTCTAATCTTCCTCATTTCTGGCTATGAAAAAATCCAGAGGTGCAGACTGCCATGCTGGAAAGTGGAGGCACCTCCACAAACAGGCTGTTTTCTCAGTGCTAGCCTGTGCTGGGGACATGTCAAACAAACCCAGATTCGATTTGCTGCAATATTCTGAGCAGTCTTAAATGTAAGCCATCCCTTTAAAAATATATCTCCTTTACTTGTGGTGGAACAGACTTTTCTCCCCCCCCCCCCCC